>NW_028225181.1:53152570-53217570 GCF_052327205.1 Somniosus microcephalus
CCCTCTCTCTCTCTCTGTCTCTCTCTCTCTGTCTCTCTCTCTCTCTCTGTCTCTCTCTCTCTGTCGCTGTCTATCTCTCTCCTTTGCTGTTTTCCCTCTCTGTCATTCCTCCTTTGTCTTGCCCCCTCTCTCTCTCTGCCTTTTTCTCCCCATTTGCTCTCCATCATTCTCATCAACTCCCCATTTGCCCACCTTCTCCCTCTCCTTCTCAATTTCGCACTTTGCCCTCCTTCTGTCCGCAGTCCAATAAATGATTCCCTTATTTTATCTGAGGTGTCACTCTCTTACCTTCCCTTCCTGAGGGGGTACAAGCTCTTCTGCACCTCTCTGGAGTTTGCAGGCTCCCCTTAAATGGCTGAAGTTTACCCGTGAGGTTTAACCCGTTACGGTTTGCAGCTTTCGAGCCCCGAGACACTGAGTGGCAGATGTTCCCTCAGCTAGCGGAATTGTAACTGCACTAACCGCGACGGTTTAGAACACATCACAGGGCTTGGAAACATGTCCAAAAAACTTCACTGAGCGCAAATCACAGACTCGCGCCCACCCACAGTAGACACAGCGAGTGATTTAAACCGTAACCCACAGCATTGTTACACAGTGTTTAACCCTTAACCTGCTGAATCCACAGCAACTCTGCACCGTAACACGGTGAATATTCCAACGCGCTCCTGGCTGGCCTCCCGCGTCCCACACTCCAGCGACCTGGGCACTACCAAAACTCGACTGCCCCATGTCCGAACTCGCGCCGAATCCCGTTCACCCATCTCAGTGCTCGCTGACCTCCATTGTTTCCCGGTTAAGCAACACCTCGAATTTAAAATCCTCATCCTTGTTTTCAAATCTCCCCTCGTCCCTCCTCCCTATCTCTGTAACCTCCTCCAGCCCTACAACGCTCCCTCTCTCTGTAACCTACTACAGCCCCTACAACCCTCCCTATTTCTGTAACCTCCTCCAGCCCCTACAAACCTCCCTATCTCTGTAAGCTCCTCCAGCCCCTACAACCCTTCCTATCTCTGTAACCTCCTCCAGCCCCTACAACCCTCCCTATCTCTGTAACCTCCTCCAGCCCCTACAACCCTCCCTATCTCTGTAACCTCCTCCTGCCCCTACAACCCTCCCTATCTATGTAACCTCCTCCAGCACCTACAGCCCTGCCTATCACTGTAACCTCCTCCAGCCCCTACAATCCTCCCTATCTCTGTAAGCTCCTCCAGGCCTTACAACCCTCCCTATCCCTGTAAACTCCTCCAGTCCCTACAACCCTCCCTATCTCTGTAACCTCCTCCAGCCTCTACAACCCTCCCTTTCTCTGTAACCACCTCCGTCCCTACAACCATCCCTATCTCTGTAACCTCCTCCAGCCCCTACAATCCTCCCTATCTCTGTAAGCTCCTCCAGGCCCTACAACCCTCCCTATCCCTGTAACCTCCTCCAGTCCCTACAACCCTCCCTATCTCTGTAATCTCATCCAGCCTCTACAACTCTCCCTATCTCTGTAACCGCCTCCAGCCCCTACAACCCTCCCCATCTCTGCAACCTCCTCCAGTCCCTACAACCAGCTCTATTTTTCAAACCTCCTCCAGTACCTACAACCATCCCTATCTTTGTATGCTCCTCCAGCACCTACAACCCTCCCTATCTCTGTAACATCCTCCAGCCCCTACAACCCTCCCTATCTCTGTAACCTACTCCAGCCCCTACAACCCTCACTATCTCTGTAACCTCCTCCAGCCCCTACAACCCTCCCTAACTCTGTAACCTCCTCCAGCCCCTACAGCCCTCCCTATCTCTGTAACCTACTCCAGCCCCTACAACTCTCCCTATCCCTGTACCCTCCTCCAGTCCCTACAACCCTCACTATCTCTGTAACCTCCTCCAGCCCCTACAACCCTCCCTATCTCTGTAACCTCCTCCAGCCCCGACAACGTTCCCTATCACTGAAACTTCCTCCAGCCGCTACAACCCTCCCTATCTCTGTAACCTTCTCCAGGCTCTCCAACCCTCCCTATCTCTGTAACCTCCTCCAGCCGGTACAACCCTCCCTGTCTCTGTAACCTCCTCCAGCCCCACAACCCTCCCTATCTCTGTAACCTCCTCCAGTCCCTACAACCCTCCCGATCTCTGTAACCTGCTCCAGCCTCTTCAACCCTCCCTATCTCTGTAACCGCCCCCAGCCCTATAACCCTCCATATCTCTGTAAGCTCCTCCAGCCTCTACAACCCTCCCTATCTCTGTATCCTCCTCCAGTCTCTACAACACTCCCTATCTCTGTAAACTCCTGCAGTCCCTACAACCCTCCCTATCTCTGTAACCTCCTCCAGTCCCTAAAACCCTCCCTATCTTTGCAACCTCCTCAAGCACCCACAACCCTCCATATCTCTGTAACCTCCTCCAGCCCCTACAACCCTCCCTATCTCTGTAACCTACTCCAAACCCTACAACACTCCCTATCTCAGTAACCTCCTCCAGGCACTATTACCCTCCCTATGCATGTAACCTCCTCCAGTCCCTACAACCCTTCCTATCTTTGTAGCCTCCTCCAGCCCCTACAAGCCTTCCTATCTCTGTAACATCATCCAGCCCTTACATCCCTCCCTATCTCTGTAACCTACTCCAGCCCCTCCAACCCTCCCTATCTCTGTAACCTCCTGCAGTCCCTACAGCCCTCCCTATCTTTGTAACCTACTGCAGCCCCTACAACCCTCCGAACTCTGTAACCTCCTCCAGCCCATACAACCCTCCCTAACTCTGTAACCTCCTCCAGCCACTACAACCCGCCCTATCCCTGTACCCTCCTCCAGTCCCTACAACCCTATC
This sequence comes from Somniosus microcephalus, assembly GCF_052327205.1. NCBI lineage: Eukaryota > Metazoa > Chordata > Chondrichthyes > Squaliformes > Somniosidae > Somniosus > Somniosus microcephalus. The sequence goes on from NW_028225181.1 coordinate 53,155,388, forward strand.
TATCTCTGTAACCTCCTCCAGCCTCGACAACGTTCCCTATCACTGAAACTTCCTCCAGCCCCTACAACCCTCCCTATCTCTGTAACCCACTCCAGGCTCTACAACCCTCACTATCTCTATAACCTCCTCCAGCCCCTACAGCCCTCCCTATCTCTGTAACCTCCTCCAGCCCCTACAACCCTCCCTATCTCTGTAACCTCCTCCAGCCCCTACAACCCTCCCTATCTCTGTAACCTCCTCCAGCCCCTACAACCCTCCCTATCTCTGTAACCTACTCCAGCGTCTACAACCCTCCCTATCTCTGTAACCTCCTCCTGCCCCTACAACCCTCCCTATCTCTGTAACCTACTCCAGCGTCTACAACCCTCCCTATCTCTGTAACCTCCTCCAGCCCCTACAACCCTCCCTATCTCTGTAACCTCCTCCAGCCCCTACAACCCTCCCTATCTCTGTAACCTCCTCCAGCCCCTACAACCCTCCCTATCTCTGTAACCTACTCCAGCGTCTACAACCCTCCCTATCTCTGTAATCTCCTCCAGCCCCTACAACCCTCCCTATCTCTGTAACCTACTCCAGCGTCTACAACCCTCCCTATCTCTGTAACCTCCTCCAGCCCCTACAACCCTCCCTATCTCTGTAACCTACTCCAGCGTCTACAACCCTCCCTATCTCTGTAACCTCCTCCTGCCCCTACAACCCTCCCTATCTCTGTAACCTCCTCCTGCCCCTACAACCCTCCCTATCTCTGTAACCTCCTCCTGCCCCTACAACCCTACCTATCTCTGTAACCTCCTCCAGCCCCACAACCCTCCCTATCTCTGTAACCTCCTCCAGCCCCTACAACACTCCCTATCTCTGTAACCTCCTCCAGCCCCTACAACCCTCCCTACCTCTGTAATCTCCTCCAGCCCCTACAACTCTCCCTATCTCTGTAACCTCCTCCAGCCCCTACAACCCTCCCTGTCTCTGCAAACTCCTCTAGCCCCTACAGCCCACCCTATCCCTGTAACCTTCTCCAGCCCCTCCAACGCTCCCTATCTCTGTAACCTCGTCCAGCACCTTCAACTCTCCCTATCTCTGGAAGCTCCTCCAGACTCTACAACCCTCGCTATCTCTGTAACCTCCTCTAGCCCCTACAACCCTCGCTATCTCTGTAACCCCCTCTAGCCCCTACAGCCCTCCCTATCTCTGTAACCTCCTCCAGCCCCTACAACCCTCCCTATCTCTGTAACCTCCTCCAGCCCCTATAACCCTCCCTATCTCTGTAACCTCCTCCAGCCCCTACAACACTCCTTATCTCTGTAACCTCCTCCAGCACCTACAACCCTCCCTATCTCTGTAACCTCCTCCAGCCCCTACAACCCTCCCTATCTCTGTAACCTACTCCAGCGTCTACAACCCTCCCTATCTCTGTAACCTCTTCCAGCCCCTACAACCCTCCCTATCGCTGTAACCTCCTCCAGCCCTACAACTCTCCCTGTCTCTGTAACCTCCTCCAGTCCCTGCAACCCTCCCATAACAGTAACCTCCTCCAGCCTCTACAACCCTCCCTATCTCTGTAACCTCATCCAGCCCCTACACCCCTCCCTATCTCTGTAACATCCTCCAGCCCCTCCAACGCTCCCTATCTCTGTAACCTCGTCCAGCGCCTACAACCCTCCCTATCTCTGGAACCTCCTCCAGCCTCTACAACCCTCGCTATCTCTGTAACCTCCTCCAGCCCCTACAACCCTCCCTATCTCTGTAACCTCCTCCAGCCTCTACAACCCTCCCTATCTCTGTAATCTCCTCCAGCCCCTACAACCCTCCCTATCTCTGTAACCTCCTCCAGTCCCTGCAACCCTCCCATAACAGTAACCTCCTCCAGCCTCTACAACCCTCCCTATCTATGTAACCTCCTCCAGCCCCTACAACCCTCCCTATCTCTGTAACCACCTCCAGCCCCTCCAACGCTCCCTATCTCTGTAACCTCATCCAGCGCCTACAACTCTCCCTATCTCTGTAACCTCCTCCAGCCCCAGAACCCTCCCTATCTCTGTAACCTCCTGCAACCCCTACAACCCTCCCTATCTCTGTAACCTCCTCCAGCCCCTACAACCCTCCCTATCTCTGGAACCACCTCCATCCCTGCAACACTCCCTATCTCTGTAATCTCCTCCAGCCCCTACAACCCTCCCTATCTCTGCAACCTCGTCCAGCCCCTACAACCCAGCCTATCTCTGTAACCTCTTCCACCCCTAAAACCCTCCCTATCTCTGTAACCTCCTCCAGCCCTACAACTCTCCCTATCTCTGTAACCTCCTGCCGTCCCTACAACCCTCCCATATCAGTAACCTCCTCCAGCCTCTACAACCCTCCCTAGCTCTGTAACCTCCTCTAGCCTCTACAACCCTCCCTATCTCTGTAACTGCCTCCAGCCCCTACAACCCTCCCTATCTCTGTAACCTACTCCAGCGTCTACAACCCTCCCTATCTCTGTAACCTCCTCCTGCCCCTACAACCCTACCTATCTCTGTAACCTCCTCCAGCCCCACAACCCTCCCTATCTCTGTAACCTCCTCCAGCCCCTACAACACTCCCTATCTCTGTAACCTCCTCCAGCCCCTACAACCCTCCCTACCTCTGTAATCTCCTCCAGCCCCTACAACTCTCCCTATCTCTGTAACCTCCTCCAGCCCCTACAACCCTCCCTGTCTCTGCAAACTCCTCTAGCCCCTACAGCCCACCCTATCCCTGTAACCTTCTCCAGCCCCTCCAACGCTCCCTATCTCTGTAACCTCGTCCAGCACCTTCAACTCTCCCTATCTCTGGAAACTCCTCCAGACTCTACAACCCTCGCTATCTCTGTAACCTCCTCTAGCCCCTACAACCCTCGCTATCTCTGTAACCCCCTCTAGCCCCTACAGCCCTCCCTATCTCTGTAACCTCCTCCAGCCCCTACAACCCTCCCTATCTCTGTAACCTCCTCCAGCCCCTATAACCCTCCCTATCTCTGTAACCTCCTCCAGCCCCTACAACACTCCTTATCTCTGTAACCTCCTCCAGCACCTACAACCCTCCCTATCTCTGTAACCTCCTCCAGCCCCTACAACCCTCCCTATCTCTGTAACCTACTCCAGCGTCTACAACCCTCCCTATCTCTGTAACCTCTTCCAGCCCCTACAACCCTCCCTATCGCTGTAACCTCCTCCAGCCCTACAACTCTCCCTGTCTCTGTAACCTCCTCCAGTCCCTGCAACCCTCCCATAACAGTAACCTCCTCCAGCCTCTACAACCCTCCCTATCTCTGTAACCTCATCCAGCCCCTACACCCCTCCCTATCTCTGTAACATCCTCCAGCCCCTCCAACGCTCCCTATCTCTGTAACCTCGTCCAGCGCCTACAACGCTCCCTATCTCTGGAACCTCCTCCAGCCTCTACAACCCTCGCTATCTCTGTAACCTCCTCCAGCCCCTACAACCCTCCCTATCTCTGTAACCTCCTCCAGCCTCTACAACCCTCCCTATCTCTGTAATCTCCTCCAGCCCCTACAACCCTCCCTATCTCTGTAACCTCCTCCAGTCCCTGCAACCCTCCCATAACAGTAACCTCCTCCAGCCTCTACAACCCTCCCTATCTATGTAACCTCCTCCAGCCCCTACAACCCTCCCTATCTCTGTAACCACCTCCAGCCCCTCCAACGCTCCCTATCTCTGTAACCTCCTCCAGCCCCAGAACCCTCCCTATCTCTGTAACCTCCTGCAACCCCTACAACCCTCCCTATCTCTGTAACCTCCTCCAGCCCCTACAACCCTCCCTATCTCTGGAACCACCTCCATCCCTGCAACACTCCCTATCTCTGTAATCTCCTCCAGCCCCTACAACCCTCCCTATCTCTGCAACCTCGTCCAGCCCCTACAACCCAGCCTATCTCTGTAACCTCTTCCACCCCTAAAACCCTCCCTATCTCTGTAACCTCCTCCAGCCCTACAACTCTCCCTATCTCTGTAACCTCCTGCCGTCCCTACAACCCTCCCATATCAGTAACCTCCTCCAGCCTCTACAACCCTCCCTAGCTCTGTAACCTCCTCTAGCCTCTACAACCCTCCCTATCTCTGTAACCTCATCCAGCCCCTACACCCCTCCCTATCTCTGTAACCTCCTTCAGCCCCTACAACACTCCCTATCTCTGTAAACTGCTCCAGCCTCTACAACCCTCCCTATCTCTGTAACCTCATCCAGCCCCTACACCCCTCCCTATCTCTGTAACCTCCTTCAGCCCCTACAACACTCCCTATCTCTGTAAACTGCTCCAGCCCCTACAACCCTCCCTATCTCTGTAACCTCCTCCAGCCCCTACAACCCTCCCTATCTCTGTAACCTCCTTCAGCCCCTACAACACTCCCTATCTCTGTAACCTCCTCCAGCCTCTACAACCCTCCCTATCTCTGTAACCTCATCCAGCCCCTACACCCCTCCCTATCTCTGTAACCTCCTCCAGCCCCTACAACACTCCCTATCTCTGTAAACTGCTCCAGCCCCTACAACCCTCCCTATCTCTGTAACCTCCTCCAGACCCTTCAACCCTGCGAGATCTCTGAGCTCCTCCGATTCTGGCCTCTTGAGCACTCCCCCGGAATTTAATCGCTCCACCATTGGCGGCCGTGCCTTCTGTTGCCTCGGCCCTAAGCTCTGGAATTCCTTCCCTAAACCTCTCCGCCTCTCTACCTCTCCTTCCTCCTTTAAGACGTTCTTTCATCAAGCTTTTGTTCACCTGCCCTAATTTATCTTTATGTGGCTCGGTGTCAAATTTTGTTTGATAATCGCTCCTGTGAAGTGCCTTGGGATGTTTTAATACTTTAAAGGCGCTATATAAATGCAGGTTTTTGTTTGTGTGTGACCCTTACCCTGCTGAATAAAACATAGAAACATAGAAGAATAGGAGCTGGATTCAGCCATTCGGCCCTTCGAGCCTGCTCTGCCATTCAACATGATCATGGCTGATCCTCTATCTCAATGCCATATCCCTGCTCTCTCCCCATACCCTTTTGTGTCTAGAAATCTATCTATCTCCTTCTTAAATATATTCAGTGACTTGGCCTCCACAGCCTTCTGTGGTAGAGAATTCCACAGGTTCCCCATCCGCTGAGTGAATAAATTTCTCCTCATCTCAGTCCTAAATGTCCTACCCTGTATCCTGAGACTGTGACCCCTCATTCAAGACCTCCCAGCCAGCGGAAACATCCTCCCTACAACCAGTCTGTCTGGCCCTGTCAGAATTTTATACGTTTCAATGAGATCCCCTCTCATTCTTCTAAACTCCAGTGAATACAGGCCTAGTCGACCCAATCTCTCCTCATACGACAGTGCTGCCATCCCAGGAATCAGTCTGGTGAACCTTCGCTGCACTCCCTTTGTGGCAAGTATATCCTTTCTTCGGTAAGGAGACCAAAACTGCACACAGTACTCCAGGTGTGGTCTCACTAAGGCCCTGTACAACTGTAGTAAGACATCCTTGCTCCTGTACTCAAATCCTCTTGCAATGAAGACCAACCTACCATTTGCCTTCCTAACTGCTTGCTGCACCTGCAGGTTTGCTTTCAGTGACTGGTGTACAAGGACACCCAGGTCCCTCTGTACATCAACATTTCGCAGTCTATCGCCATTTAAATAATACTCCGCCTTTCTGTTTTCCCTACCGAAGTGGATAACTTCACATTTATCCACGTTATACTGAATCTGCCATGTATTTGCCCGCTCACTCAACTTGTCTAAATCACCTTGAAGTCTCTTTGCATCCTCCTCACAACTCACACACTAGTTTTGTGTCATCAGCAAACTTGGAAATATTACATTTGGTTCCCTCATCCAAATCATTGGTATACTTTGTGAATAGCTGGGGCCCAATCACTGATCCCTGCGGTACCCCACTAGTCACCGCCTGCCAACCCAAAAAAGACCCATTTATTCCTACTCTGTTTCCTGTCTGTTAACCAATTTTCAATCCATGCCAGTATATTACGCCCAATCCCATGTGCTTTAACTTTGCACACTAACCTCTTATGTGGGACTTTATCAAAGGCCTTCTGAAAATCCAAATACATCACATCCACTGGTTCTCCCTTATCTATTCTACCAGTTCCATCCACAAAAAGCTCCAGTAGGTTTGTCAAACACGATTTCCCTTTCATAAATCAATGTTGACTTTGTCTAATTCTGTTGATATTTTCTAAATGTCCTGTTACCACATCCTGTGACTGTGTACAGTTACACAGTGAGTGACGTTTATCCTGCTGAATAAACAGTGACCCTGTACAGTTACACAGTGAGTGACCCTTACTCTGCTGAATAAACAGTGACTCTGTACAGATACAGTCAGTGACCCTTACCCTGAATAAACAGTGACTCTGTACAGTTACACAGTGAGTGAATCTCACCCTGAATAAACAGTGACACTGTACAGTTACACAGCGAATGACACTTTCCCTGAATAAACAGTGACTCTGTACAGCTACACAGCGAGTGACCCTTACTCTGAATAAACAGTGACTCTGTACAGTTACACAGCGAGTGACCCTTACCCTGAATAAACAGTGACTCTGTACAGTTACACAGTCAGTGACCCTTACCCTGAATAAACAGTGACTCTGTACAGTTACACAGTCAGTGACCCTTACCCTGAATAAACAGTGACTCTGTACAGTTACACAGCGAATGACCCTTACCCTGAATAAACAGTGACTCTGTACAGTTACACAGTCAGTGACCCTTACCCTGAATAAACAGTGACTCTGTACAGTTACACAGCGAATGACCCTTACCCTGAATAAACAGTGACTCTGTACAGTTACACAGCGAGTGACCCTTACCCTGAATAAACAGTGACTCTGTACAGTTACACAGTGAGTGACCCTTACCCTGAATAAACAGTGACTCTGTACAGATACAGTCAGTGACCCTTACCCTGAATAAACAGTGACTCTGTACAGTTACACAGTCAGTGGCCCTTACCCTGAATAAACAGTGACTCTGTACAGTTACACAGCGAGTGACCCTTACCCTGAATAAACAGTGACTCTGTACAGTTACACAGCGAGTGACCCTTACCCTGAATAAACAGTGACTCTGTACAGTTACACAGGAGTTGGTGGAACAGTTAAAAAAGGTAGGCGCCAAGTGTGCCGCTGTTATGAAGGCAAGGTCAGTGCAAAGTGGGAGGAATGATAGCGAGGAGGTTGATTGGGATGATCTAGAAAGAAAGGCTGCAGAATCGGAGTGAGATGATGGTGTTTTCCTCATGCAGGGTGATAAAATGTTAGAACAACAAAATCAGTCGAGCTTCTGCAGTATCAGGTTGCCTCGTCTGTTGCAGTGTCAAAGCGGTTCAGTCAGGCTCCGCACTGCAGAATCTTGAGGAAGCCAGGTGTCAGATAGAAACATAGAAACATAGAAGACAGGAGCAGGAGTAGGCCATTCGGCCCCTCGAGCCTGTTCCGCCATTCAATGTGATCATGGCTGATCATCCAAATTCAGTACCGTATCCCTGCTTTCTCCCCATATCCCTTGATCCCTTTAGCCTTAAGAAATATATCTAACTCCTTCTTGAATATATTTAATGAATTGGCCTCTACTGCCTTCTGTGGTAGAGAATTCCACAGGTTCACCACTCTCTGGGTGAAGAAATTCCTCCTCATCTCTGTCCTAAATGGCCTACCCCTTATCCTTAGACTGTGATCCCTGGTTCTGGACTCCCCCGCCATCGGGAACATCCTTCCTGCATCTAGTCTGTCTAGTCCTGTTAGAATTTTATAAGTTTCAATGAGATCCCCTCTCATTCTTCTAAACTCTCGCAAATATAAGCCCAATCGACCCAATCTCTCCTCATATATCATTCCTGCCTTCCCAGGTATCAGTCTGGTGAATCTTCGCTGCACTCTCTCCATGGCAAGAACATCTTTCCTCAGATAAGGCGACCAAAACTGCGCACAATACTCAAGTTGTGTTCTCACCAAGGCCCTGTACAACTGCAGCAAGACATCCTTGCTCCTGTAGGTTGATTGGCCATGATAAAAATTGGCCCTTAGTGTTAGGGGGGATTAAATACGTGGGGTTACGGGGTTACTGGGATAGGGCTTGGGTGGGATGGTTGTCGGTGTAGGGACCGGGTGCTCGGGTTTGGATGATCAGCCATGATCTCGTTGAATGGCGGAGCAGGCTCGAAGGGCCGAATGGCCTACTCCTGCTCCTATCTTCTATGTACTCGAATCCTCTCGCTACGAAGGCCAACATACCATTTGCCTTCTTAACCGCCTGCTGCACCTGCATGCTTACCTTCAGCGACTGGTGCACAAGGACGCCCAGGTCTCGTTGCACTTCCCCTTTTCCCAATCTATTGCCATTCATGGAAGTCTGTGCTGGGATAAATAAAACACAAGATTGCTGAGTGAAAGGAACCTTAAAAAATGCTGGAATTTCAGTTTGTGTGAAAGTGTTGTAAGGCTCGCAAAATTATCCAGACTCCCCCAAACCAAGAAAAGAAGAGATATTGGACTGGTTGAAATAATATTGGGCCAAAGGGGACTTAAAATCAAAACCCCAGGAAGATTTGGCTAGTTTAAAAGGCATGTTCAGGCCTGTGGAACAAGCTGTGACAAAAGGAATGGGTTGTACACTGTGGGACAGACAGTTTGAGTATTGGAAAGGCCAGATTGTCTGAGAATGTTCTGGGCCATCCCATTCATTCTACATAAAGACAATAGGCCCACAGAGAAAGACTGTTCCCGCCGAAACCTACAGGGCCATCAAGAACATGAATAATACAATACATGCCACTAGTCAACAAAAGAGACCCTGGCCCCAGCAGGAGAAAACAATCAAACAACAGTTTAAAACCACTCAGAAAGATTTCCAAAACCACTTTGCACATTTAAACTGATTTTGAAGCAATCCCGAAACCAGGTAAAAGCCAATTAAAAATAGACGGGACCAGCCCCGAAATTCGATAAGAATGTTAAAGAGCCCATCCAAAATTTAACAATGAACCGAGACTGATTTGGCAGGCAGATAAGCAGGCCTTAATAATTAGTATAAACTAAAGACCTGTCTCCACAAGAATTCAGTTCGTTCGATGAGTTCAATCAGTTCGATGAGTTCGATGGGTTCGATCAGTTCGAAAGTTGTTTAGGCAGGGAATTGTAACAGCAGTCAGTGAATTGAAGTCACCAGTACAGTGCGGACAGACATAGAAAGAGGCACAGCTCATTCGAAAGACATCAGCCTCGGGACAATCAATCGACGGAAGGGCAACAGAAGGAAAACGGAAAGGAATCGCAGCAACCAAGAGCCCAAGAAACAAACAACCAATGATATTACCAACAACTAGGTAATACTGGGCCACTGCAACCAACAAGAAACCAACTCGGAAGAAACCGAAAATCTGCAAGTTTTTTCCCACTCTACAAACTATTCCTGCGTTTGGTGAGCATTAACTCTGATCCTGTAGAGTCCAACTTAGCTAGTAAGGTGGGATTGGGAGGGGTGAAGTATTCTATCTATTGTCATTCTCCCTCATATATTCCGAAGTGTTCCCCCTTTTAGAGTGATAAGATTATTGTGTTGTGTATATTTTCCTGTCTCAAACAAAATCCAAGTTCTTTTCACTAACTCAGTTGCCTGCGGCAGTTTCATTACAAACCCCCAAATAAGTCCAAAGTCTAGAACCAAGGGAGTGGGAGCGATTCGAACCGCTCAGGGAGTCAGAGGCAAAGCTGACCCACACACACCACCCCTTACAGTGTGTTTTAAAGTGTGAAAGTTTTCCTGACTATGAATGTTTAAGAAGTGACAGTATTCCTTTTGTCTGAAAGTCTGTCCTTAAATAAAGGAAAAATGTCTATTGTGTGTTTTAGCTCCACCCACTTCTCTGTGTTAAAAAAGCGTTTAACCCTTCTGTCTTGTTTTGGATTTTAAGAATATGTGAATAAGATTGTGCCCCCAGAATTGAAACGAAACTTCAAACTACAAATTTAAGTTAAGCTGGTGTGGAAGAACTGAGAAAAACAAAAAGTTTGTTTCACAAAAGGTTAAGATTTAGTCTAACATTTAACCTTGGAGTCGCGGTTGCTATGGTGAAATCTTCCAAAGCAATTCGGTTAAATGTGAAAAACTAATTTTTCTCCAGCTGTATTCAATGTTTTTACAGTCATTTGGAAAGGCTTCTGAAGAAATGACAATAAGAAATATGACGTAATTTACTGTTTCCTGCAAGAAGGTGCTATATTGTTTCATTTTATCTGTTCTGTTCGTGTTTAGTTTAAGTGTGAAAGCCTTTTTCGTTCGGGAAAGTTTTAAAAATAAAATTACATGAAGTGATGCAATGTTTGGCTCCGCCTTCTTAAAAAACCTACAAAGCAGTTATCCCTTTCCATTGAGAGCTGTTTAAATTCACCAAGCAACAACTTTAGTGTTGCTGAATGAAATTTAAAGATATTGGACGTTATTAAATTTCAGTTTTTAATTATAAGTTAATAAACAGTGACTCTGTACATTTACACAGTGGGTGACCCTTACCCTGAATAAACAGTGACTCTGTACAGTTACACAGCGAGTGACCCTTACCCTGAATAAACAGTGACTCTGTACAGTTACACAGTGAGTGACCCTTACCCTGAATAAACAGTGACTCTGTACAGTTACACAGCGAGTGACCCTTACCCTGAATAAACAGTGACTCTGTACATTTACACAGCGAGTGACCCTTACCCTGAATAAACAGTGACTCTGTACAGTTACACAGTGAGTGACCCTTACCCTGAATAAACAGTGGCTCTGTACAGTTACACAGTGAGTGACTCTTACCCTGAATAAACAGTGACTCTGTACAGTTACACAGCGAGTGACCATTACCCTGAATAAACAGTGACTCTGTACAGTTACACAGTGAGTGACCCTTACCCTGAATAAACAGTGACTCTGTACAGTTACACAGCGAGTGATCCTTACCCTGAATAAACAGTGACACTGTACAGTTACACAGTCAGTGACCCTTACCCTGAATAAACAGTGACTCTGTACAGTTACACAGCGAGTGACTCTTACCCTGAATAAACAGTGACTCTGTACAGTTACACAGCGAGTGACCCTTACCCTGAATAAACAGTGACTCTGTACAGTTACACAGCGAGTGACTCTTACCCTGAATAGACTGTGACTCTGTACAGTTACACAGCGAGTGACTCTTACCCTGAATAAACAGTGACTCTGTACAGTTACACAGCGAGTGACTCTTACCCTGAATAAACAGTGACTCTGTACAGTTACACAGCGAGTGACCCTTACCCTGAATAAACAGTGACTCTGTACAGTTACACAGCGAGTGACCCTTACCCTGAATAAACAGTGACTCTGTACAGTTACACAGCGAGTGACCCTTACCCTGAATAAACAGTGACTCTGTACAGTTACACAGCGAGTGACTCTTACCCTGAATAAACAGTGACTCTGTACAGTTACACAGCGAGTGATCCTTACCCTGAATAAACAGTGACTCTGTACAGTTACACAGCGAGTGACTCTTACCCTGAATAGACTGTGACTCTGTACAGTTACACAGCGAGTGACTCTTACCCTGAATAAACAGTGATTCTGTACAGTTACACAGTGAGTGACCCTTACCCTGAATAAACAGTGACTCTCTACAGCTACACAGCGAGTGACCCTTACCCTGAATAAACAGTGACTCTGTATAGGTACACAGAGAGTTTCCATGTCATTATTTCGAAGTTGATCAGGGGAGTTATCCCCGCTGTCCTGGGGCCAATATTTATCCCTCAATCAACATCACTAAAACAGATTATCTGTTCATTATCACATTGCTGTTTGTGGGAGCTTGCTGTGCACGAATTGGCTGCAGTATTTCCTACATTACAACAGTGACTACATTTCAAAAGTACTTCATTGGCTGCAAAGCACTTTGGGACTACCGGTGGCCTTAAAAGGCGCTATATAAATGCACGTCATCCTATTTAAATCGACATATGCACATTAGGAACAGGAGGAGGCCATTCAGCCCCTTGAGTCTGTTACACAGGAACAGGAGGAGGCCACTCAGCCCCTCGAGGCTGTTACACAGGAACAGGATGAGGCCATGCAGCCCTTCAAGCCCGTTACAGAGGAACAGGAGGATGCCATTCAGCCCCTCGAGGCTGTTGCACAGGAACAAGAGGAGGCCATTCACTCCCTAGAGCCTGTTGCACAGGAACAGGAGGAGGCCATTCAGCCCCTCGAGCCTGTTATATAGGAACAGGAGGAGGCCATTCAGTCCCTCGAGCCTGTTATACAGGAACAGGAGGAGGCCTTTAAGCCCATTGAGCCTGTTACACAGGAAAAGGAGGAGGCCATTCAGCCCCTTGAGCCTGTTACACAGGAACAGGAGGATTCCATTCAGCCCCTCGAGGCTGTTACACAGGAACAGGAGGAGGCCATTCAGTGCCTCGAGCCTGTTACATAGGAACAGTAGGAGGCCATTCAGCCCCTCGAGCCCGTTACACAGGAACAGGAGGATGCCATTCAGCCCCCTTGAGCCTGTTACACAGGAACAGGAGGAGAACATTCAGTCCCTTGAGCCTGTTACATAGGAACAGTAGGAGGCCATCCAGCCCCTCGAGCCTGTTATATAGGAACAGGAGGAGGCCATTCAGCCCCTCGAGCCTGTTATATAGGAACAGGAGGAGGCCTTTCAGTCCCTTGAGCCTGTTACACAGGAAAAGGAGGAGGCCATTCAACCCCTTGAGCCTGTTATACAGGAACAGGAGGATGCCATTCAGCCCCTCGAGGCTGTTACACAGGAACAGGAGGAGGCCACGCAGCCCCTCGAGCCTGTTACACAGTAACAGGAGGATGCCATTCAGCCACCTCGAGCCTGTTACACAGGAACAGGAGGAGACCATTCAGCCCCTCGAGCCTGTTACACAGGAACAAGATGATGCCATTCAGCCCCTCGAGGCTGTTACACAGGAACAGGAGGAGGCAATTCAGACCCTCAAACCATTCAATTAGATCAGGGCTGATCTGTTTCTCAACTACATCTAACCCGACATGGCTCCCGAACACCTTAACTAACAAAAATTTTATCTACCTCATCGAATTAAAAAGTCAAGCACAGAAAATTTGGAACAAAGAAACTGCTTGCTGAAATCGACAAAGAAAATCAAATTCGGTTTTCATTTCTTGCCAAATAAAGTCTTTCATTCTCTTTAGCGCTGTTCCGCAACCACAGGACATCCCAAAGCGCTTCACAGCCCAAGAAGGACTTTGTGAATGACTCGCGCTCACAGTCTCCACACGGGGAAGCGCCGATCTGCGCACAGCAAGATTCCACCAGGCCGTGCCATAGAGTTATACAGCACAGAAAGAGGCCCTTCAGCCCATCGTCTCCACGCCGGCCATGAAGACCTATCTATTTTAATCTTTATCTAATAGGAAGGCAGATTATTACCTGAACGGCAATAGATTGGGAGAAAGGGAAGTGCAACGAGACCTGGGTGTCCTTGTGCACCAGTCGCTGAAGGTAAGCATGCAGGTGCAGCAGGCGGTTAAGAAGACAAATTGTATGTTGGCCATCGAAGCGAGAGGATTCGAGTACAGGAACAAGGATGTCTTGCTGCAGTTGTACAGGGCCTTGGTGAGACCACACCTTGAGTATTGTGTGCAGTTTTTAACGCCTTATCTGAGGAAGGATGTTCTTGCCATGGAGGGAGTGCAGCGAAGATTGCCCAGACTGATACCTGGGATGGCAGGAATGACGTATGAGGAGAGATTGGGTTGATTGGGCTTATATTCGCTGGAGTTTAGAAGAATGAGAGGGGATCTCATTAAAACTTATAAAATTCTAACAGGACTAGACAGACTAGATGCAGGAAGGATGTTCCCGATGGCGGGGGAGTCCAGAACCAGGGGTCACAGTCTAAAGATAAGGGGTAAGCCATTTAGGACAGAGATGAGGAAGAATTTCTTCACCCAGAGAGTGGAGAACCTGTGGAATTCTCTACCACAAAAGGCTGTTGAGGCTATTTCATTAAATATATTCAAGAAGGAGTTAGATATATTTCTTAAGGCTAAAGCGATCAAGGGACATGGGGAGAAAGCAGGGGCAGGGTACTGAATTCGGATGATCAGCCATGATCTCATTAAATGGCGGAACAGACTCGAGGGGCCGAATGGCCTTCTCCTGCTCCTATCTTCTATGTTTCTATCCCATTTTGCAGCACTTGGTCCGTAGCCTTGTATGCTATGGCATATCAAGTGCTCATCTAAATGCTTCTTGAATGTTGTGAGGGTTCCTGCCTCTACCACCCTTTCAGGCAGTGAGTTCCAGATTCCAACCACCCTCTGGGTGAAAAGGTTTTTCCTCAAATCCCCTCTAAACCTCCTGCCCCTTACCTTGAATCTATGCCCCCTGGTTATTGACCTCACTACTAAGGGGAAAAGTTCCTTTCTATCTACCCTATCTATGCCCCTCATAATTTTGTACACCTCAATCAGGTCCCCCCTCAGCCTTCTCTGCTCTAAGGAAAACAACCCCAGCCTGTCCAGTCTCTCTTCATAGCTGAAGCGCTCCAGCCTAGGTAACATCCTGGTAAATCTCCTCTGCACCCTCTCCAATGCAATCACATCCTTCCTATAGTGTGGCGACCAGAACTGCACACAGTATTCCAGCTGTGGCCCAACTAGCATTTTGTACAGCTCCATCATAACCTCCCTGCTCTTATATTCTATGCCTCGGCTAATGAAGGCAAGTATGCCATATGCTTTTTTAACCACCTTATCTAGCTGTCCTGCTGCCTTCAGGGATCTATGTACATGCACACCAATGTCCCTCTGATCCTCTGTCCTTCCTAGGGTCCTACCATTCATTGTGTATTCCCTTGCCTTGTTAGTCCTCCCAAAATGCATCACCTCACACTTTTTAGTGTTAAATTCCATTTGCCACTGTTCTGCCCATCTGACCAACCCGTCTGAATTTTTGGTGGTCTCTCTCTTTAAGCGAGACAAGGAGCCTCACCCTCCGCCTCCACCCTGGGATTTTGGGGCATGGTCTCCTCTTTTTGCCCCAGAACCCGTCATCTCGTCACCACCGCCCACCCCCCCGCCAACTCTCTCTCTCGCCCTCTTGCCGCCTCAGCCTGGCGGGAACGCTGCATCTGTCCTCCGCTACCCATCGGGTTGAGGAGGGTACGACCCGCGGAGGGCTGGGCTCGTGACAGGGGCGGAGAGCGAAGGATTACCTCGGCCGCGAAGCCTCCCAGGCGCGAATAGCTCGGAGTCTGGGGCCGGGGCCTGGGGCTGTGGGGCCGGGGGCGGGAGAGCAGATGATTCCCCTGGCCCTTTCCAAGAGAGAGAATGTCAGGGTGGGGTAGGCGGGAGAGGAGAGGGGGGGCGGAAAACGCAACATTTTAAATTACTAAATGTCCAACACCGAATGGGAATACAGGAAGCGTATTTTAAAAGGATTTCTTTGACCCAAGAATCAGGCAGTAAGAGAGAGCAAATGCACTCACCTGTCAGTCACCCAGTAGCTCGCTTGACGAGTTAAATTCACTTATTTCACTGCAGTGCCCCAGATCCATTCATCACATATTTTGTTTTACATTGTCAAGCTACGACAGGAAGCCATGTCACCACCACATCGAGCAGGAAACCTGAATTATGCCTTGGCAGGTGACTTAAGACCAGACTCACGGCTGGAGGAGGAATTATGTCCCTTCTCGTAGCCTGACTTGCAAGTCAGCTGCTTTCTCCCAAAATCGGGTTAGAGTTTCCTCCATCTTAGGAACAGGCTGCCCCGGTGTCAGTAACTGGGAGGAGGTGGGCGAGAGGGTTAATCCCCTCTGATAGGGAACAGGCTACCCCGGTGTCTGTAACTGGGAGGAGGTGGGCAAGAGGGATAATCCCCTCCGATAGGGGAACAGGCTGCCCCGGTGTCTGTAACTGGGAGGAGGTGGGCGAGAGGGTTAATCCCCTCTGATAGGGAACAGACTGCCCGGTGTCTGTAACTGGGAGGAGGTGGGTGAGGGGGATAATCCCCTCCAATAGGGGAACAGGCTACCCCGGTGTCTGTAACTGGGAGGAGGTGGGCAAGAGGGATAATCCCCTCCGATAGGGGAACAGGCTGCCCCGGTGTCTGTAACTGGGAGGAGGTGGGAGAGAGGGTTAATCCCCTCCGATAGGGAACAGGCTGCCCGGTGTCTGTAACTGGGAGGAGGTAATTGAGAGGGTTAATCCTCTCCGATAGGGAACAGGCTGTCCGGTGTCTGTAACTGGGAGGAGGTGGGTGAGAGGGTTAATCCCCTCCGATAGGGGAACAGGCTGCCCAGTGTCTGTAACTGGGAGGAGGTGGGTGAGAGTGTTAATCCCCCTCCGATAGGGAACAGGCTGCCCGGTGTCTGTAACTGGGAGGAGGTGGGTGAGAGAGTTAATCCCCCTCCGATAGGGGAACAGGCTGCCCGGTGTCTGTAACTGGGAGGAGATGGGTGAGGGGGACAATCCCCTCCGATAGGGGAACAGGCTGCCCTGGTGTCTGTAACTGGGAGGAGGTGGGAGAGAGGGTTAATCCCCTCCAATTGGGAACAGGCTGCCCGGTGTCTGTAACTGGGAGGAGATGAGTGAGAGGTTTAATCCCCTCTGATAGGGGAACAGGCTGCCCAGTGTCTGTAACTGGGAGGAGGTGGGTGAGAGGGTTAATCCCCCTCCGATAGGGAACAGGCTGCCCGGTGTCTGTAACTGGGAGGAGGTGGGTGAGAGAGTTAATCCCCCTCCGATAGGGGAACAGGCTGCCCGGTGTCTGTAACTGGGAGGAGATGGGTGAGGGGGATAATCCCCTCCGATCGGGGAACAGGCTGCCCTGGTGTCTGTAACTGGGAGGAGGTGGGAGAGAGGGTTAATCCCCTCCGGTAGGGAACAGGCTGCCCGGTGTCTGTAACTGGGAGGAGGTGGGTGGGAGTGTTAATCCCCTCCGATAGGGAACAGGCTGCCTGGTGTCTGTAACTGGGATAAGGTGGGCGAGAGGGTTAATCACCTCCGATAGGGAACAGGCTGTCCGGGTCTGTAACTGGGAGGAGGTGGGTGAGAGGTTGAATCCCCTCCGATAGGGGAACAGGCTGCCCCGGTGTCTGTAACTGGGAGGAGATGGTTGAGGAGGATAATCCCCTCCGATAGGGGAACAGGCTGCCCAGTGTCTGTAACTGGGAGGAGGTGGGTGAGAGGGTTAATCCCCCTCCGATAGGGAACAGGCTGCCCGGTGTCTGTAACTGGGAGGAGGTGGGTGAGAGAGTTAATCCCCCTCCGATAGGGGAACAGGCTGCCCGGTGTCTGTAACTGGGAGGAGATGGGTGAGAGGGTTAATCCACTCCGATAGTGAACAGGCTGCCCGGTGTCTGTAACTGGGAGGAGGTGGGTGAGAGGTTGAATCCACTCCGATAGGGGAACAGGCTGCCCGGTGTCTGTAACTGGGAGGAGGTGGGTGAGAGGGTTAATCCCCCTCCGATAGGGAACAGGCTGCCCGGTGTGTGTAACTGGGAGGAGGTGGGTGAGTGGGTTAATCCCCTCCGATAGGGAACAGGCTGCCCGGTGTCTGTAACTGGGAGGAGGTGGGTGAGAGGGTTAATCCCCTCCGATAGGGAACAGGCTGCCCAGTGTCTGTAACTGGGAGGATGTGGGTGAGAGGGTTAATCCCCTCCGATAGGGAACAGGCTGCCTGCTGTCTGTAACTGGCAGGAGGTGGGTGAGAGGGTTAATCCCCTCCGATATGGAACAGGCTGCCCGGTGTCTGTAACTGGGAGGAGGTGGGTGAGAGGGTTAATCCCCTCCGATAGGGAACAGGCTGCCCACTGTCTGTAACTGGGAGGAGGTGGGTGAGAGGGTTTTTTCGATGCAGAAATATTTCCTGCAATTGAGCCCTGTAATGCATTGTGCAGTGTGCTTGGTTTTGTCTTGGTGCGAAGGGACATTTGATAGATGTATTAAAGTTTTACATTAATCGCTCCCCCGGGGAACTCCTCAGTCGAATTTGAGTGCACAGCTCTCTTGCAGTTCGTAATGAACTCGATTGTTTTGGGAACCAAATGTTCAGCTCCCTCTCTGTTCAGGGCAGGTGTTCAGCGCTGGTGGAGAGTGAAGTTGACAAGCCATCTGCTTCTGGCTGCATATTCGATACCTGCACATGGCTGACCTCAATATCAGACCCGCTGTGTGCTGTACATGTACAGGAGCTGACACTGAGACACACACGGGCCGTACAGTACCAGATGGGAGTGAATTGTTCGCTTTTACCCGGTGTACTGTACATGTACAGGAGCTGACACTGAGACACACACGGGTCGTACAGTACCAGGCGGGAGTGAATCATTCCCTTTTACACGCTGTGTACTGTACATGTACAGGAGCTGACACTGAGACACACACGGGCCGTACAGTCCCAGGCGGGAGTGAATCATTCCCTTTTACACGCTGTGTACTGTACATGTACAGGAGCGACACTGAGACACACACGGGCCGTACAGTCCCAGGCGGGAGTGAATCATTCCCTTTTACACGCTGTGTACTGTACATGTACAGGAGCAGACACTGAGACACACACGGGCCGTACAGTCCCAGGCGGGAGTGAATCATTCCCTTTTACATGCTGTGTACTGTACATGTACAGGAGCTGATACTGAGACACACACGAGCCGTATGGTATCAGACGGGAGTGAATCATTCCTTTTTACCCGCTGTGTACTGTACATGTACAGGAGCTGACACTGAGACACACACACACGGGTCGTACAGTACCAGATGGGAGTGAATCATTCCCCTTTAGCCGCTGTGTACTGTACATGTACAGGAGCTGACATCGAGACACACACGGGTCGTACAGTGCCAGGCAGGAGTGAATCGTTCCCTTTTACCTGCTGTGTGCTGTACATGTACAGGAGCTGACACTGATACACACACGGGCCATACAGTGCCAGAAAGAGTGAATCGTTCCCTTTTACCCGCTGTGTACTGTACATGCACAGGAGCTGACACTGAGACACACACGGGCCGCACATTCCCAGATGGGAGAAATCGTTCCCTTTTACCTGCTGTGTACTGTACATGTACACGAGCTGACACTGAGACACACTCGGGCCGTACAGTACCAGACGGGAGTGAATCATTCCCTTTTACCCTCTGTGTACTGTACATGTACAGGAGCTGACACTGAGACACAATCGGGCCATACAGTACCAGACGGGAGTGAATTTTTCCCTCTTACCCGCTGTGTATATAGGAGCTGACAGTGAGACACACACAGGAGCCACGCATTACCAGACCAGAGTGAATCGTTCCTTTCGCAGATATCTCTGAAAGAATCTGAGAGACACCAGTCAGTGTGCAGATACCTCCCTGAGGGAGAGGGGACTGAGAGACACCAGTCAGTGTACAGATATCTCCCTGAGAGAGAGGGACTGAGAGACACCAGTCAGTGTAGAAATATCTCCCTGAGAGAGAGGGACTGAGAGACACCAGTCAGTTTACAGATATCTCCCTGAGAGAGAGGGACTGAGAGACACGAGTCAGTGTACAGATATCTCCCTGAGGGAGAGGGGACTGAGAGACACCAGTCAGTGTACGGATATCTCCCTGAGAGAGAGGGACTGAGAGACACCAGTCAGTGTACAGATATCTCCCTGAGAGAGAGGAGACTAAGAGACACCAGTCAGTGTACAGATATCTCCCTGAGGGAGAGGGACTGAGGGACACCAGTGTACAGATATCTCCCTGAGGGAGAGGGACTGAGGGACACCAGTCAGTGTACAGATATCTCCCTGAGAGAGGGGACTGAGAGACATCAGTCAATGTACAGATATCTCCCTGAGAGAGGACTGAGAGACACCAGTCAGTGTACAGATATCTCCCTGAGAGAGAGGACTGAGAGACACCAGTCAGTGTACAGATATCTCCCTTAGAGAGAGGGACTGAGACACCAGTCAGTGTACAGATATCTCCCTGAGGGAGAGGGCTGAGAGACACCAGTGAATGTATACATATCTCCCTGAGAGAGAGGGGACTGAGAGACATCAGTCAGTGTACAGATATCTCCCTGAGGGAGAGGGGACTGAGAGACACCTGTCAGTGTACAGATATCTCCCTGAGGGAGAGGGAATGAGAGACACCAGTCAGTGTACAGATATCTCCGTGAGAGAGAGTGACTGAGAGATGCCAGTCAGTGTACAGATATCTCCCTGAGGGAGAGGGCACAGAGAGACACTAGTCAGTGTATTGATATCTCCCTGAGGGAGAGGGACTGAGAGACACCAGTCAGTGTACAGATATCTCCCTGAGGGAGAGGGACTGAGAGACACCAGTCACAATTCACAATTCACAATTCAAATCGCTTTATTGGCATGATAAGTTACATCTTATGTTGCCAAAGCATCAAAATACATTTATGGTTGAGCACATAAACGCAGTTCTATTCATACAGTGTATAAACAGGTATACCCCTGAGTGTATAAATATACATTCGCATTGTTTATATATATTCTTTTCTTAGTTTACTGGTTGTCCCTCTGTTCATGGCAAGCTGTAACATAGTGTGCCGCCAGTGTTACACAGTTTCTCTCCTCTCCCAGTAGGAATGGGAGTTTTTGGTTGTCATTCAGATTTCTGAATTCAGGGCATATTTGTGAGAATTTTTGGTAGAAATTCTCCCTGATGTCCTGATATTTTCCACAGGCTGTGAGGAAGTGCATCTCTGTCTCCACTACTCCCTGACTGCAGTGAGAGCATATCCTGTCTTCTCTTGGCAGCCTGGTCTGCCTGTGTCTGCCTTTTTCGATCGCTAGGCTATGTTCGCTAAGTCTGTACCTTGTCAAGGTTCTTCTCAGTTTGTTATCCTTTACCATGGTCAGGTAATCAGCTATGTTGTATTGTCTGTTTAGGGCCAAGTAGCAATTGAGTTTGCTTTGGGTTTTTGTTGTTTCTGCCCAATATGTCAGATATTTTTCCTTTTGCTTAGCGACGATTGTGTTGGGTCGAATTCTTTGTGTTACCCTGTCACTGTCCTGGGGCTGGTTATTGTTAGTATTGTTAGTAGTTACTTCACTGAGTCCCAGGACTAGTTGACTGAGGGTATTCTTCTTTATGGTCAGCTCTTGGCATTTCAGGGCGTCGTAGTGATAGCATTAGGGGTTGCTCATTTGTAGGTGATTCCAAAATTTGGTGGCTCTTTTTTGGATAGTGATTATTAATGGATATTGGCCTAGTTCCGCCCTGCATGCATTGTTTACCATTTCCCTTTGAGTCCGGAGGATACTTTTACAGAATTCTGCATGTAGGATTTCAATTGGGTGTTTGTCCCATTTTGCAAATTCTTGTTGAGTTAGCGGTCCCCATACCTCACTGCCATAGAGTGCAATTGGTTCAATTACTGATTTGAAAATTTTGAGCCAAATGCTAATTGGGATTTCTATTTGGATTGATTTTTTGATGGCATAGAAAGCCCTTCTTGCTTTCTCTTTCAGTTCATTCACAGCCAGTTTGAAGTTTCCCGTAGAACTGATTTTTAAGCCCAAGTATGTGTAGTTAGTGGTTTGTTCAATTTTGGTTGTTCCTACTGTGAAATTTATTTTGGGTCCCTGATGTTTGGATCTTTGCTGGAACACAAGGACTTTGGTTTTTTGGGGATTTATTGTCAGGGCCCAAGGCTGGCAGTACGACTCTAGCAGGTCCAGGTTCTGCTGTAGACCCTCTTTAGTTGGTGACAGCAGAACCAGGTCGTCTGCATAGAGGAGGAATTTAACCTTGGATTCATATAGGTTGAGGCCGGGTGCTGTAGATTGTTCAAGTAGTTTTGCCAATCCATTTATGTAAATATTAAAGAGTGTCCGTGAGATTGGCGAGCCCTGCGTCACCCCCCGCCCCTGTGGGAAGTATTTTGTTTGTTTGTCTCCAATTTTAACTGCACATTTGTTGTTTGTATACATTGATTTAATTACATCATATGTTTTCCCTCCTACCCCGCTTTCGATAAGTTTCAGGAATAAACCGTCATGCCAGATGGAGTCGAAAGCCTTCTGGAAATCTACAAAGTGTACAGATATCTCCCTGAGAGAGAGGGACTGAGAGACACCAGTCAATGTACAGATATCTCCCTGAGAGGGACTGAGAGACACCAGTCAGTTTACAGATATCTCCCTGAGAGAGAGGGACTGAGAGACACCAGTCAGTGTACAGGTATCTCCCTGAGAGAGAGGGACTGAGAGACACCAGTCAGTGTACAGATATCTCCCTATAGTAATCTGGGATGTAATGCTTAAGTTATCCACCAGATGGAGACAAATATTAAGGGATCATATTTACCAGTATTAAGGTAATGTCCTGGCACACCACTTATTAAGGTAGTGGCATTGCATTCTGGGTATGACTCAGAGGTTGATCCTCCATCTTGGTGATCGCACAGTAAGAATTGGAAGTGCTTTGCCTGTAGGCGTAAGTGATGTTTCTCTGCTACATATGTGTAATTAAACAGTTGAGTTTTGGTTCCGGAAGTCTGGCTTATCTCAGTTTCTGACCTTACCACTCGGATATCACACTCCCCGAGAGAGAGGAGACTGCGAGAAACCAGTCAGTGTAGCGATTATTCTTTATATTTTAGCAGAAACGATAATGTCAGACTGCAGAATATTTCATTTCACTCAAAGCTTTACTATAAAACAGTTAATTACAGGTGTTATATACAAGATATATTATTTCTTTCAAAAAGAACAGGCAACTTTAGGCAGTAATGCTGGGTTCGGAGGTCGAAGAAGCGGTGAATCAGGTTCGTGCTGGCTACTGGGGGCAGGGAAATGACCTTCTGACCTCTGACCCCCCTCGGACATGCTGGCCCAGCATTATAGTTCATATCGACAGGCCGGAGAGGTCAGAAGTTGAGAGAGCGTTCATTAGGACATCTTGAAGCAATGTAGGCCTTATGGTGACAGGCTGCAGTTGCTAAGGAGGCTTCACGGTGACCAGAAACTGTTGCTAAGGAGGCCTCACGATGACCGGCTGCAGTTGCTAAGGAGGCCTCACGGTGACAAGAAACTGTTGCTAAGGAGGCCTCACGGTGACAGAAGGCTGTTGCTAAGGAGGACTCATGACGACAGGCTGCTGTTGCTAAGGAGGCCTCACAGTGACAGGCTGCTGTTGCTAAGGAGGCCCCATTGTGACAGGAGGCTGTTGCTAAGGAGGCTTCATGAGGACAGCAACTGTTGCTCAGGAAGCCTCACAGGAGGCTGTTGCTAAGGAGGCCACACGGTGACAGGCTGCTGTTGCTAAGGAGGCTTCACGAGGACAGCAACTGTTGTTAAGGAGGCCTCACAGGAGGCTGTTGCTAAGGAGGCCTCACGGTGACAGAAGGCTGCTGCTAAGGGGGCCTCACGGTGACAAGAAGCTGTTGCTAAGGAGGCCTCGCAGTTATAGGAGGCTGTTGCTAAGGAGGCCTCACGGTGACAGGCTGCTATTACTAAGGAGGCCTCACGGTGACAGGCTGCTGTTGCTAAGTAGGCCTGATGGTGTCAGGCTGCTGTTGCTAAGGAGGCTTCACGATGACAGGCTGCTGTTGCTATGGAGGCCACACGGTGACAGCAACAGTTGCTAAGGAGGCCTCACGGTGACAGGCTGCTGTTGCTATGGAGGCCACATGGTGACAGGCTGCTGTTGCTAAGGAGGCCTCGCAGTGACAGGCTCCTGTGGCACCCTCTGACCCCATCGCTTCAGTGCTTCAATGGTTGTGGGGGAGGTGGTGGCAGCGACGGACCTTGGTGAACAAATGGAGCTGGCCTCTCCTCATTGCCAAGGCAGGCGGGATCCATGTGGCGAATTGCTGGCGAACTGTCCTGGACCCTGACCTTTGCTGTTAGCCAAAAGCGCCAACTCCAAATGACCCCTGACCCCGCACCTCAACTCTAGGTCACCAGCTCCCGCTCTCGCCGCCCCCCCTACACCCCTCCCCCCCAACTCCCCATCCCAAAGTCTGTGGCTTGCTTCGCATCCTGGGCCGATTCACAATTTCTTCACGGGCAGGTCGACTGTTGACAGGGTGACTTCCAAACCCGGAAAGTTCTGTGATCGAGACTGCACGACAAAAAGAAAACGGAGAAACGTTCAATTAAAATAAAATAACTCCTCCTTCCCCTTCCCTCTCCTGTCCTCTAGCCTCCCCTCGACTCCCCTGCCCTCGACTCCACTCCTGTCCTCTCTCCTCCACTCCCCTGCCTTCCACTCCCTTCCCCTGCCCTCTCCGCCTCTTCCCTCCCCTCCCTTTCTCTCCCCTTCCCTCCCTTCCCCTCCCCTTCACTCCCATCCACTCCCCTCCTCTCCCCTGCCCTCTCCTCCCCTCCCCTCCCCTACCCTCCACTCCCCTCCTCTCCCCTCCCTTCCTCTCCCCTGCCCTCTCCTCCTCTTCCCTCCCCTCCCCTCCTCTCTCCTCTCCCCCCCTCTCCCCTCTATGCCACCACTTCCTTCCCCTCCCCTCCTCTCCCCTGCCCTCTCTTCCTCTTCCCTCCCCTCCTCTCCTCTTCTCTCCCCCCCTCTCCCCTCTATGCCACCACCTCCTTCCCCTCCTCTCCCCTCCACTCCCCTGCGCTCTCCTACTCTTCCCTGCCCTCCCCTCCTCTCCCCCACTCCACTTCACTTCCTTCCCCTCCTCTCCCCTCCACTCCCCTGCCCTCTATTACTCTCCGCTACCCTCCTCTCCCCTCCACTCCACTTCACTTCCTTCCCCTCCTCTCGTTATATAAGAACAGAAGAATTAGGAGCAGCAGTCAGCCATTTGGTCCTTCAAGCCTGCTCCGTCATTCAATAAAATCATGGCTGATCCTTTACCTCATCTCCACTTTCCTGCACTATCCCCATATCCCTTGATTCCCTTAATATTCAAAAATCTATCGCGCTCTGTCTTGAATATACTCAACGACTGAGCCTCCACAGCCCTCTGGGGTAGAGAATTCCAAAGATTCACCGCCCTCTGTGTGAAGAAATTTCTCCTCATCTCAGTCCTAAATGGCCGACCCCTTATTCTGAGACTGTGACCCTGGTTCTAGACTCCACAGCCAGAGGGAAACATCCTCCCAGCATCTACCCTGTCAAGCCCTGTCAGAATTTTGTATGTTTCAATGTGATCACCTCTCATTCTTCTAAACTCTAGAGAATATAGGCCTAGTCTACTCAATCTCTCCTCATAGGACAATCCCCCCATCCCAGGAACCAGTCTGGTGAACCTTCGTTGCACTCCCTCTATGGCAAGTATATCCTTCCTTAGGTAAGGAGACCGAAACTGTACACAATACTCCAGGTGTGGTCTCACCAGGGCCCTATATCTATATCCTCTCCAATCCTTTCCTCTCCTCTCTTCCCATTCTCTCACATTCCACCACTCTCCTTAGACTGTGAAGGCAGATTATTATCTGAACGGCAATAGATTGGGAGAAGGGGAAGTGCAACGAGACCTGGGTGTCCTTGTGCACCAGTCGCTGAAGGTAAGCGTGCAGGTGCAGCAGGCGGTTAAGAAGGCAAATGGTATGTTGGCCTTCGTAGCGAGAGGATTCGAGTACAGGAACAAGGATGTCTTGCTGCAGTTGTACAGGGCCTTGGTGAGACCACACCTTGAGTATTGTCTGCAGTTTTGGTCACCTTATCTGAGGAAGGATGTTCTTGCCATGGAGGGAGTGCAGCGAAGGTTCCCCAGACTGATACCTGGGATGGCAGGAATGACGTATGAGGAGAGATTGGGTCGATTAGGCTTATACTCGCTAGAGTTTAGAACAATGAGAAGGGATCTCATTGAAACTTATAAAATTCTAACAGGACGAGACAGACTAGATGCAGGGAGGATGTTCCCGATGGCGGGGGGAGTCCAGAACCAGGGGTCACAGTCTAAGGATAAGGGGTAAGCCATTTAAGGCCGAGATGAGGAGGAATTTCTTCACCCAGAGAGTGGTGAACCTGTGGAATTCTCTGCCACAGAAGGCAGTTGAGGCCAATTCATTAAATATATTCAAGGAGCAGTTAGATATATTTCTTAAGGCTAAAGGGATCAAGGGATATGGGGAGAAAGCAGGGACAGGGTACTGAATTTGGATGATCAGCCATGATCGCATTGAATAGCGGAGCAGGCTCGAGGGGCCGAATGGCCTACTCCTGCTCCTAGCTTCTAGGTTTCTCCTTTCCCCTCCTCTTTTAACATAAGAACATAAGAAGTAGGAGCAGGAGTAGGCCATACGGCCCCTCGGGCCTGCTCCGCCATTCAATAGGATCATGGCTGATCTGAATCTAGACTCACGTCCACTTCCCTGCCCTCTCCCCGTAACCCCTAATTCCCTTATCTGCTAGGAAAATGTCTATCTCCATTTTAAATGCATTTAATGTTGCAGCTTCCACAGCTCTCTGGGGTAGCAAATTCCATAGATTTACTACCCTCTGAGTGAAGAAGTTTCTCCTCATCTCAGTTTTGAAAGGGCAGCCCCTTATTCTAAGATTATGCCCCCTATTTCTAGTCTCACCCATCAGTGGAAACATCCTCACCGCATCCACCCGATCAAGCCCCCTCACAATCTTATATGTTTCGATAAGATCGCCTCTCATTCTTCTGAACTCCAATGAGTAGTGTCCCAACCTACTCAACCTTTCCTCATACGTCAACCCCCTCATCTCCGGAATCAACCGAGTGAACCTTCTCTGAACCGCCTCGAGAGCAAGTATATCTTTTCTTAAATATGGAAACCAAAACTGCACGCAGTATTCCAGGTGTGGCCTCACCAATACCCTGTATAACTGCAGCAATACTTCCCTGTTTTTATACTCCATCCCCCTTGCAATAAAAGCCAAGATTTCATTGGCCTTCCTGATCACCTGCTGCACCTGCATACTAACTTTTTGTGTTTCATGTACCAGGACCCCCAGATCCCTTTGTACTGTAGCACTTTGCAGTTTCTCTCCATTTAGATAATAAGTTGCTCTTTGATTTTTTCTGCCAAAGTGCATAACCTCACACTTTCCAACATTATATTGCATCTGCCAAATCTCTGCCCATTCACTTAGCCTGTCTATGTCCTTTTGCAGGTTTTTTATGTCCTCCTCACTCACTGCTTTCCCTCCCATCTTTGTACCGTCGGCAAACTTGGATATGTTGCACTCGGTCCCTTCCTCCAAATCGTTAATATAGATTGTAAAGAGTTGGGGTCCCAGCACTGACTTTTCTCCCCTCCCTCTCCTCCCCTTATTCCCACTCCCCTGCTCGTTCCCCATAGCTCTGTAATAAAAAGAAAATCCCTTTAAATATTTGCCCAGTTCGCTATTGAATCTGCTACCACTTCCCTTTCAGGCAGCACATTCCAGATCACAACAACTCGCTGCGTAAAAGAATGTTTCCTCATGTCGTCTCTGGTTCTTTTGCCAATTGCCTGAAAACTGTGTCCTCTGGTTACCGACCCTTCTGCCACTGGAAACAGTCTTTCCTTATTTACTCCATCAAAAACCCCTTTGTAACTTCGAACACCTCAATTAAATCTCCCCTTCACCTTCTCTGCTCTAAGGAGAACAACCCCAGCTTCTCCAGTCTCTACACAGAACTGAAGACCCTCATCCCTGGTCCCATTCTGGTCAATCTCCCCCTTAACCTTCTCTGCTCTAAGGAGAACAACCCCAGCTTCTCCAGTCTCTCCACAGAACTGAAGTCCCTCATCCCTGGTACCATTCTGGTCAATCTCCCCCTTAACCTTCTCTGCTCCAAGGAGAACAACCCCAGCTTCTCCAGTCTCTCCACATAACTGAAGTCCCTCATCCCTGGTACCATTCTGGTCAATCTCCCCCTTAACCTTCTCTGCTCTAAGGAGAACAACCCCAGCTTCTCCAGTCTCTCCGCGTAACTGAAGTCCGTCATCCCTGGTACCATTCTGGTCAATCTCCCCCTTAATCTTCTCTGTTTTAAGGAGAACAATCCCAGCTTCTCCAGTCTCTCCACATAACTGAAGTCCCTCATCCCTGGTACCATTCTGGTCAATCTCACCCTTAATCTTCTCTGCTCTAAGGAGAACAACCCCAGCTTCTCCAGTCTCTCCACATAATTGAAGTCCCTCATCCCTGGTACCATTCTGGTAAATCTCCCCTTAAATTTCTCTGCTCTAAGGAGAACAACCCCAGCTTCTCCAGTCTCTCTACAGAACTGGAGTCCCTCATTCCTGATACCATTCTAATAAATCTCCTCTGCACCCTCTCCAAGGCCTTGACAACCTTCCTAAAATGTGGTGCCCAGAATTGGCCACAATTCTCCAACTGAGGCCTAACCCAATGTTTTACAACCCTCTCCCCTGTCCATTTCTTTCTCTCCGCATCTCTATCCCTCCCTCCTCTCCTCTCCTCGGTCCCCTCGAAAGGGGGTGACTCACAAGAAGCTCGGGCGCCCAACAAAAAAAATAACAGCATCCCCCCACCACCCCCGACCCAGACCAGTTCGCGATGCATTTCCGGGAACGAGACTCACCTTCATCTTCCTCAGGATGGCGAAGATGGCGAAGATAATGAGGAGGAGAAGCAGGGTGAAGACCGCGACTAGTGTAATCCTGTTGGAAGTGGGCATAGGCTCGCCCACACGATGGTCGAACGCTGCAAAGGATGAAAAATACGGCCATTTTAAAGCAGGCCTCAGACAACCGCCAACCCTGTCCCCAGTTCTTTGGCTGCCTGGGAATGCTGCTCGCCCCTCCCCTATGTATACCCTGGTTAGACCACATTCAGTGTTCTGTGCAAAGTTCTGGTCTCCATATACCCTGGTTAGACCACATTCAGTGTTCTGTGCAAAGTTCTGGTCTCCATATACCCTGGTTAGACCACATTCAGTGTTCTGTGCAAAGTTCTGGTCTCCATATACCCTGGTTAGACCACATTCAGTGTTCTGTGCAAAGTTCTGGTCTCCATATACCCTGGTTAGACCACATTCAGTGTTCTGTGCAAAGTTCTGGTCTCCATATACCCTGGTTAGACCACATTCAGTGTTCTGTGCAAAGTTCTGGTCTCCATATACCCTGGTTAGACCACATTCAGTGTTCTGTGCAAAGTTCTGGTCTCCATATACCTTGGTTAGACCACATTCAGTGTTCTGTGCACAGTTCTGGTCTCCATATACCCTGGTTAGACCACATTCAGTGTTCTGTGCAAAGTTCTGATCTCCATATACCCTGGTTAGACCACATTCAGTGTTCTGTGCAAAGTTCTGGTCTCCATATACCTTGGTTAGACCACATTCAGTGTTCTGTGCACAGTTCTGGTCTCCATATACCCTGGTTAGACCACATTCAGTGTTCTGTGCAAAGTTCTGGTCTCCATATACCCTGGTTAGACCACATTCAGTGTTCTGTGCAAAGTTCTGGTCTCCATATACCTTGGTTAGACCACATTCAGTGTTCTGTGCACAGTTCTGGTCTCCATATACCCTGGTTAGACCACATTCAGTGTTCTGTGCAAAGTTCTGGTCTCCAGATACCCTGGTTAGACCACATTCAGTGTTCTGTGCACAGTTCTGGTCTCCATATCCCTTGGTTAGATCACATTCAGTGTTCTGTGCACAGTTCTGATCTCCGTATACCTTGGTTAGACCACATTCAGTGTTCTGTGCACAGTTCTGATCTCCGTATACCTTGGTTAGACCACATTCAGTGTTCTGTGCACAGTTCTGATCTCCACATACCCTGGTTAGACCACATTCAGTGTTCTGTGCAAAGTTCTGGTCTCCATATACCCTGGTTAGACCACATTCAGTGTTCTGTGCAAAGTTCTGGTCTCCATATACCTTGGTTAGACCACATTCAGTGTTCTGTGCACAGTTCTGGTCTCCATATACCCTGGTTAGACCACATTCAGTGTTCTGTGCACAGTTCTGGTCTCCATATACCCTGGTTAGACCACATTCAGTGTTCTGTGCACAGTTCTGGTCTCCATATCCCTTGGTTAGATCACATTCAGTGTTCTGTGCACAGTTCTGATCTCCGTATACCTTGGTTAGACCACATTCAGTGTTCTGTGCACAGTTCTGATCTCCGTATACCTTGGTTAGACCACATTCAGTGTTCTGTGCACAGTTCTGATCTCCACATACCCTGGTTAGACCACATTCAGTGTTCTGTGCAAAGTTCTGGTCTCCATATACCCTGGTTAGACCACATTCAGTGTTCTGTGCAAAGTTCTGATCTCCATATACCCTGGTTAGACCACATTCAGTGTTCTGTGCAAAGTTCTGATCTCCATATACCTTGGATAGACCACATTCAGTGTTCTGTGCAAAGTCCTGGTCTCCACATACCTTGGTTAGACCACATTCAGTGTTCTGTGCAAAGTTCTGGTCTCCATATACCTTGGATAGACCACACTTGGAGCACTGTACACAGTTCTGGTCTCCACATACCTTGGTTAGACCACATTCAGTGTTCTGTGCAAAGTTCTGGTCTCCATATACCTTGGATAGACCACACTTGGAGCACTGTGCACAGTTCTGGTCTCCATATACCTTGGTTAGACCACACTTGGAGCACTGTGCACAGTTCTGGTCTCCATATACCTTGGTTAGACCACACTTGGCGCACTGTACACAGTTCTGGTCTCCACATACCTTGGTTAGACCACACTTGGAGCATTGTGCACAGTTCTGGTCTCCATATACCTTGGTTAGACCACACTTGGAGCACTGTGCACAGTTCTGGTCTCCATATACCTTGGTTAGACCACACTTGGAGCACTGTGCAAAGTTCTGGTCTCCATATACCTTGGTTAGACCACACTTGGAGCATTGTGCACAGTTCTGGTCTCCATATACCTTGGTTAGACCACACTTGGAGCACTGTGCACAGTTCCGGTCTCCATATACCTTGGTTAGACCACACTTGGAGCACTGTGCACAGTTCTGGTCTCCGTATACCTTGGTTAGACCACACTTGCAGCATTGTGCACAGTTCTGGTCTCCATATACCTTGGTTAGACCACACTTGGAGCATTGTGCACAGTTCTGGTCTCCACATACCTTGGTTAGACCACACTTGGAGCACTGTGCACAGTTCTGGTCTCCATATACCTTGGTTAGACCACACTTGGAGCACTGTGCACAGTTCTGGTCTCCGTATACCTTGGTTAGACCACACTTGGAGCACTGTGCAACGTTCTGGTCTCCATATACCTTGGTTAGACCACACTTGGAGCACTGTGCACAGTTCTGGTCTCCATGTACCTTGGTTAGGCCACACTTGGAGCACTGTGCACAGTTCTGGTCTCCATATACCTTGGTTAGACCACACTTGGAGCATTGTGCACAGTTCTGGTCTCGGTATACCTTGGTTAGACCACACTTGGAGCACTGTGCACGGTTCTGGTCTCCATGTACCTTGTTTAGACCACACTTGGAGCACTGTACACAGTTCTGTTCTCTATATACCTTGGTTAGACCACACTTGGAGAATTGTGCACAGTTCTGGTCTCCATGTAACTTGTTTAGACCACACTTGGAGCACTGTACACAGTTCTGTTCTCCATATACCTTGGTTAGACCACACTTGGAACACTGTACACAGTTCTGTTCTCTATATACCTTGGTTAGACCACACTTGGAGCACAGTGCATAGTTCTGGTATCCATATACCTTGGTTAGACTACACTTGGAGCACTGTGCACAGTTCTGGTCTCCATATACCTTGGTTCGAGCACACTTGGAGCACTGTGCACAGTTCTGGTCTCCATGTACCTTGGTTAGGCCACACTTGGAGCACTGTGCACAGTTCTGGTCTCCATATACCTTGGTTAGACCACACTTGGAGCACTGTGTACAGTTCTGATCTCCATATACCTTGGTTAGGCCACACTTGGAGCACTGTGCACAGTTCTGGTCTCCATATACCTTGGTTAGCCATTCCTCAATTAGGTCTCCCCTCAGCCTCCGCTGTTCCAAACAAAACAACCCCAGACAGAAAACTGGCGAACTGCTAACATGGTACCATTGTTTAAAAAGGAAGAAAGGGATAGACCGAGTAATTACAGGCCAGTCAGCCTAACCTCGGTGGTGGGAAAAGTATTGCAATAAATTCTGAGGGACAGGATAAATCTTCATTCAGAAAAACGCGGGTTAATCAGGGACAATCAGTATGCATTTGTTAAGGGAAGGTCGTGTCTGACTAACTTGATTTAATTTTTTGAGGAGGTAACAAGGAGGGTCGACGAGGGTAGTGCGTTTGATGTAGTCTATATGGATTTTAGCAAGGCTTTTGATAAGGTCCCACATGGCAGACTGGTCATAAAAGTAAAAGCCCATGGGATCCAAGGCAAAGTGGTAAGTTGGATCCAAGATTTGCTCAGAGGCAGGAAACAAAGGGTAATGGTTGATGGGTGTTTTTGTGACTGGGAGGCTGTTTTCAGTGGGGTTCCACAGGGCTCAGTACTGGGTCCTTTGCTTTTTATGGTATATATCAATGGTTTGGACTTGAATATAGGGGGTATGATTAAGAAGTTTGCAGATGATACAAAAATCGGCCGTGTGGTTGATAATGAAGAAGGAAGCTGTAGACTGCAGGAAGATATCAATGGACTGGTCAGGTGGGCAGAACAGGGGGAAATGGAATTCAATCTAGAGAAGGGTGAGGTAATGCATTTGGGGAGGGCTAACAAGGCAAAGGAATACACAATAAATGGTAGGACACTGAGTAGTGTAGAGGAACAAATGGACCTTGGAGTGCATGTCCACAGATCCCTGAAGGTAGCAGGAAAGGTAGATAAACATAGAAACATAGAAGATAGGAGCAGGAGTAGGCCATTCGGCCCCTCGAGCCTGCTCCGCCATTTAATGAGATCATGGCTGATCATCCAAATTCAGTACCCTGTCCCTGCCTTCTCCCCATATCCCTTGATCCCTTTAGCCTTAAGAAATATATCTAACTCCTTCTTGAATATATTTAATGAATTGGCCTCAACTGCCTTGTGTGGTAGAGAATTCCACAGGT
This sequence comes from Somniosus microcephalus, assembly GCF_052327205.1. Lineage (NCBI taxonomy): Eukaryota > Metazoa > Chordata > Chondrichthyes > Squaliformes > Somniosidae > Somniosus > Somniosus microcephalus. Next base: position 53,188,405 of record NW_028225181.1, read on the forward strand.
TCACCACTCTCTGGGTGAAGAAATTCCTCCTCATCTCTGTCCTAAATGGCTTACCCCTTATCCTTAGACTGTGACCCCTGGTTCTGGACTCCCCGACCATCAGGAACATGCTTCCTGCATCTAGTCTGTCTAGTTCTGTTAGAATTTTGTAAGTTTCAATGAGATAAGGTGGTTAAGAGGACATACAGAATGCTTGCCTTTATTAGCCGAGGCATAGGGTATAAGAGCAGGGAGGTTATGCCTGAACTGTATAAAACACTAGTTAGGCCGCAGCTAGAATTCTGCGTGCAGTTCTGGTCACCACATTACAGGAAGTCTGTGGTTGCACTGGAGAGGGTGCAGAGGAGATTTACCAGGATGTTGCCTGGCCTGGGGAATTTTAGCTATGAGGAAAGATTGGATGGGCTGGGATTGTTTCCTTTGGAACAGAGGAGACTGAGGGGAGACCTAATTGAGGTGTGTAAAATTATGAGGGGCCTAGATAGAGTGGATCGGAAGGATCCAAAGTCCAAAGATGTGCGGGTTAGGATGATTGGCTATGATAAATTGACCCTTAGTGTTAGGGAGATTAAATACGTGGGGTTACGGGGATAGGGTGGGATATGTGTTGGTGTAGGGGTTACGGGGATCGGGTGGGATATGTGTCGGTGCAGGCTCGATGGGCCGAAATGGCCTCTATCTGCACTGTGGGGTTTCTGTGATTTCTGTGATCTGTGACTTATTTCCCTTAGCAGAAGGGTCAATAACCAGGGGGCATAGATTTAAAGTAATTGGCTGGAGGTTTAGAGGGGGATTTGAGGGGGAATTTCTTCACCCAGAGGGTGGAGGGGGTCTGGAACTCACTGCCTGAAAGGGTGGTAGATGCAGAAAGGTACTTGGATGTGCGCTTGAAGTGCCGTAACCTACAGGGCTATCGGCCAAGATACTGAGGGGGCTCGACAGGGTAGATGCAGAGAAGATGTTTCCCCTCATGGGGGAATCTAGAACTAGGGGGCATAGTTTCAGAATAAAGGGTCGCCCATTTAAAACTGAGATGAGGAGGAATTTATTCTCTGAGGGTCGTGAATCTTTGGAACTCTCTGCCCCAGAGAGCTGTGGGGGCTGGGTCACGGCTGATCATCGACATCATCTCCACTTTCCTGCCCCATCTCCATATCCCTCGATTCCCCGAGAGTCGAAAAATCTATCTCTCTCAGCTTTGAATATACTCAAAGGCTCAGCATCCACAGCCCTCTGGAGCAGAGAATTCCAAAGATTCACAACCCTCTGAGTGAAGACATTCCTTCTCATCTCGGTCTTAAATGGCCGACCCCTTATCCCGAGACCGTGCCCCCTAGTTCTAGACACTCCAGCCAGGGGGAAACAACCTCCCAGCATCGACCCTGTAAAAAACCCTTCAAGGTCAAGTCTCGTTCACCCATCACCCCTGTGCTCGCTGACCTACATTGGCTCCCGGTTACGAAATGCCTCGATTTCAAAATCCTCATCTTTGTCTTCAAATCCCCTCCCGGGGCCTCTTCTCCTCCTCCCTGTCTCTGTAACCTCCTCCAGCCCCTACAACCCTCCGAGATCTCTGCGCTCCTACAGGGCTACGGACCAAGAGCCGGAAAGTGGGATTGGGCTGGATAGCTCGTTCGTCGGCCGGGCGCGGTCGAGATGGGCTGAATGGCCGCCTTCCGTACCGTAAATATCTACGATTCATTTAAGGGGAAGCGAGATAGGAAGGAGCTTTTCCCCTTAGTAGAGGGGGTCAATAACCAGGGGGCATAGTTTCAAGGTAAGGGGCAGGGGGTTTAGAGGGGATTTGAGGAAAAACTTTTTCACCCAGAGGGTGGTTGGAATCTGGAACTCACTGCCTGAAAGGGTGGTAGAGGCAGGAACCCTCACAACATTCAAGAAGCATTTAGATGAGCACTTGAAACGCCATAGCATACAAGGCTACGGACCAAGTGCTGCAAAATGGGATAGAAACATAGAAACATAGAAGATAGGAGCAGGAGAAGGCCATTCGGCCCCTCGAGTCTGTTCTGCCATTCAATGAGATCATGACTGATCATCCAAATTCAGTACCCTGTCCCTGCCTTCTCCCCATGTCCCTTGATCCCTTTAGCCTTAAGAAATATATCCAACTCCTTCTTGTAAATATTTAATGAATTGGCCTCAACTGCCTTCTGTGGTAGAGAATTCCACAGGTTCACCACTCTCTGGGTGAAGAAATTCCTCCTCATCTCTGTCCTAAATGGCTTACTCCTTATCCTTAGACGGTGACCCCTGGTTCTGGACTCCCCCGCCATCGGGAACATCCTTCCTGCATCTAGTCTGTCTAGTCCTGTTAGAATTTTATAAGTTTCAATGAGATCCCCTCTCATTCTTCTAAACTCCAGCGAGTGTAAGCCTAATCGACCCAATCTCTCCTCATACGTCATTCCTGCCATCCCAGGTATCAGTCTGGTGAATCTTCGCTGCACTCCCTCCATGGCAAGAACATCCTTCCTCAGATAAGGCGACCAAAGCTGCACACAATACTCAAGGTGTGGTCTCACCAAGGCCCTGTACAACTGCAGCAAGACATCCTTGTTCCTGTACTCGAATCCTCTCGCTATGAAGGCCAACATACCATTTGCCTTCTTAACCGTAGGCTGCACCTGCATGCTTACCTTCAGCGACTGGTGCACAAGGGCACCCATGACGTAAGAAAACTACTAGGCACTTGGTCTAAGTGTTAAACAAGGCTTTAATCAACTGTTTTTCAACATGGAGATCTAGTTGTGTCCTTCACTAGTTCCTGTTAAAAAAATGTCCTGAGCAAGCTGGGCCTATGTCCGAGTATTTATACTCTCCCTGGAGAGCGCCACCAGCAGGCTGCCCAGTATTATTTCATAAGTCATTTCCACATGAATGGCAAGATTCATGTCAAAGCATTTAGATGAGCACTTGAAACACCATAACACACAAGGATATGTATGAACCAAGTGCTGGCAAATGGGATTAGTATAGACACGGCTTGATGGCCGGCGCGGACACGATGGGCCGAAGGGCATCCTTCTGTGCTGTAAATACTTTGTTTACCTCTAGAAATGAACTCTAGGTAACAGGGAGTGGAAGCGGAGACAGGTCTGGTACCCAAGAGGAAGCTGCTCACCCTCAGACCAGCTGGCTGGGAGGGGAGCTTGAAGAAACACCCAGCGACACCAGCACCTAACCGCAATTGTTGCCACGGATACCTCGCGACCCAATTCACTGGTTTACAAACAGCTGTGTAGAGTTTCGAAGGCCCATTTTATTGCACCGAGACCCAACTGGTCTGGTTTCACTTCCTGTGTGTGTGTGCCAGTTCTGGGCCTAGGGATACTCCCAGGGCAGATACAGCATGGGGTTAGATACAGGGTAAAGCTCCCTCTACACTGTCCCATCAAACACTCCCAGGGCAGGTACAGCACGGGTTAGATACAGAGTAAAGCTCCCTCTACACTGTCCCATCAAACACTCCCAGGGCAGGTACAGCACGGGTTAGATACAGAGTAAAGCTCACTCTACACTGTCCCATCAAACACTCCCAGGGCAGATACAGCACGGGGTTAGATACAGAGTAAAGCTCCGTCTACACTGTCCCATCAAACACTCCCAGGGCAGGTACAGCACGGGGTTAGATACAGAGTAAAGCTCCCTCTACACTGTCCCATCAAACACTCCCAGGACAGGTACAGCACGGGGTTAGATACAGAGTAAAGCTCCCTCTACACTGTCCCATCAAACACTGCCAGGGCAGGTACAGCACGGGTTAGATACAGAGTAAAGCTTCCTCTACACTGTCCCATCAAACACTCCCAGGGCAGATACAGCACGGGGTTAGATACAGAGTAAAGCTCCGTCTACACTGTCCCATCAAACACTCCCAGGGCAGGTACAGCACGGGGTTAGATACAGAGTAAAGCTCCCTCTACACTGTCCCATCAAACACTCCCAGGGCAGGTACAGCATGGGGTTAGATACAGAGTAAAGCTCCCTCTACACTGTCCCAACAAACACTGCCAGGGCAGGTACAGCATGGGGTTAGATACAGAGTAAAGCTCCCTCTACACTGTCCCTATCAAACACTCCCAGGGCAGGTACTGCACGGGTTAGATAGAGTATAGCTCCCTCTACACTGTCCCATCAAACACTCCCAGGGCAGGTACAGCACGGAGTTAGATACAGAGTAAAGCTCCCTCTACACTGTCCGATCAAACACTCCCAGGGCAGATACAGCACGGGTTAGATACAGAGTATAGCTCCCTCTACACTGTCCCATCAACCACTCCCAGGGCAGGTCCAGCACGGGTTAGATACAGAATAAAGCTCCTTCTACACTGTCCCATCAAACACCCCCAGGACAGGTTCAGCACGGGTTAGATACAGAGTAAAGCTCCCTCTACACTGTCCCATCAAACACTCCCAGGGCAGGTGCAGCACGGGTTAGATACAGAGTAAAGCTCCCTGGACACCGTCCCATCAGAGAGAGCAGTCCTTCAACCCCTCTACCCAGATCTGGATTGGACCCCAGTTTCCCGGAGAGGTGAAAGATCAGCTTCTGACACTCTCTTGCCCCCCACCCCCCCACCATTACCCCTCTGCATCCTGATTTCAGGACATTAAAACTCACCGGAAACTTCCAGGACGTAGCCCATGGTACCGACCAGCTCTCCGCCGTAGTAGAGGTCGCAGGTCCAGTTGCCAGCGTGGGCGGGCGTGACGCGGGCGATGTACAGGCTTCCGTTGTCTTCCCGGAATGACTCACCCGCCTGCCCCTCACTGCCATTATCGTGCTGCCACTCCAACCTCTCGACACCCGCCGGGTAGCTCGTGTTGACGTTTATCCTGAGCGAGGATCCCACGGGCACCGGTCCCGACCGACTAGCCGTGACTGAGGGCGTAGAAGGTGAGCAGTGATTAATATGGCGTTGCAAAAATCGCTTCCCGTTACATATGTCAATTCAACTCTGATTGATCCGAGCCCGTGTTTACTTAACAACAATTAAACTTTGATTGACTTCAGCCCATGTTTACTTAAATAAAATCCAAATGAACTGAGCCCATGTTTGCTTAACAGCAATTGAACTCTGATTGGCCTACGTCCATGTTTATTTAATATCAATTAAACTCTCATTGACCTGAGCCCGTGTTTGCTTAACAGCAATTCAAATCCAATTGACCAGAGCCCATGTTTAATTAACAATTACGCTTTGATTGACCTGAAACCATGTTAACTTAATAATTTATCACTGATTGACCTGTGCCTATGTTTAATTAACAATTAAACTCTCATTGGCATGAGACAATGTTTACTTAACAACAATTAAGCTCTGATTGACTGTCCCCGGCTTGTGAACTTGAGTGGATGGATTTTCCGCTGCTGTCCGTCTCCTAACTCGCACCAAACCGCATTCATCCGTCACCCCTGTGCTCACTGACCTACACTGGCTCCCAGTTTGGCAACATCTCAATTTTAAAAGGCTCATCCTGCTTTTCAAATCCCCTCCATGGTCTCGCATCCCTCCTCCCTATCTCTGTAACCTCCTCCAGCCCCTACAACCCTCCCTATCTCTGTAACCTCCTCCAGCCCCTACAACCCTCCCTATCTCTGTAACCTCCTCCAGCCCTTACAACCCTCCCTATCTCTGTAACCTCCTCCAGCCCCTACAACCCTCCCTATCTCTGTAACCTCCTCCGGCCCCTACAACCCTCCCTATCTCTGTAACCTCCTCCGGTCCCTACAACCCTCCCTATCTCTGTAACCTCCTCCAGCCCCCGCAACCCTCTCTATCTCTGTAACCTCCTCCAGCCCCTACAACCCACCCTATCTCTGTAACCTCCTCCAGCCCCTACAACCCTCCCTATTTCTGTAACCTCCTCCAGCCCCTACTACCCTCCCTATCTCTGTAACCTCCTCCAACCCCTACAACCCTCCCTATCTCTGTAACCTCCTCCAGCCCCTACAACCCTCCCTATCACCTCCTCCAGCCCTTACAACCCTCCCTATCTCTGTAACCTCCTCCAGTCCCTACAACCCTCCTTATCTCTGTAACCTCCTCCAGCCCCTACAAACCTCCCTATCACTATAACCTCCTCCAGCCCCTACAACCCTCCCTATCTCTGTAACCTCCTCCAACCCCTACAACCCTCCCTATCTCTGTAACCTCCTCCAGCCTCTACAACCCTCCCTATCTCTGTAACCTCCTCCAGCCCCTACAACCCTCCCTATCTCTGTAACCTCCTCCAGCCCCAACAACCCCCCCTATCACTATAACCTCCTCCAGCCTCTACATCCCTCCCTATCTCTGTAACCTCCTCCAGCCCCTACAACCCTCCCTATCTCTGTAACCTCCTCCAGCCCCTACAACCCTATTTCTGTAACCTCCTCCAGCCCCTACAACCCTCCCTATCACCTCCTCCAGCCCCTACAACCCTCCCTATCTCTGTAACCTCCTCCAGTCCCTACAACCCTCCTTATCTCTGTAACCTCCTCCAGCCCCTACAACCCTCCCTATCTCTGTAACCTCCTCCAGCCCCTACAACCCTCCCTATCACTATAACCTCCTCCAGCCCCTACAACCCTCCCTATCTCTGTAACCTCCTCCAGCCCCTACAACCCTCCCTATCTCTGTAACCTCCTTCAGCCCCTACAACCCTCCCTATCTCTGTAACCTCCTCCAGCCCCTACAACCCTGCCTATCTCCGTAACCTCCTCCAGCCCCTACAACCCTCCCTATCTCTGTAACCTCCTCCAGCCCCTACAACCCTCCCTATCTCTGTAACCTCCTCCAGCCCCTACAACCCTCCCTATCTCTGGAACCTCCTCCAGCCCCTACAACCCTCCCTATCTCTGTAACCTCCTCCAGCCCCTACAACCCTCCCTATCTCTGTAACCTCCTCCAGCCCCTACAACCCTCCCTATCACCTCCTCCAGCCCCTACAACCCTCCCTATCTCTGTAACCTCCTCCAGTCCCTACAACCCTCCTTATCTCTGTAACCTCCTCCAGCCCCTACAACCCTCCCTATCTCTGTAACCTCCTCCAGCCCCTACAACCCTCCCTATCACTATAACCTCCTCCAGCCCCTACAACCCTCCCTATCTCTGTAACCTCCTCCAGCCCCTACAACCCTCCCTATCTCTGTAACCTCCTTCAGCCCCTACAACCCTCCCTATCTCTGTAACCTCCTCCAGCCCCTACAACCCTCCCTATCTCTGTAACCTCCTCCAGCCTCTACAACCCTCCCTATCTCTGTAACCTCCTCCAGCCCCTACAACCCTCCCTATCTCTGTAACCTCCTCCAGCCCCTACAACCCTCCCTACCTCTGTAACCTCCTCCAGCCCGTACAACCCTCCCTATCTCTGTAACCTCCTCCAGCCCCTACAACCCTCCCTATCTCTGTAACCTCCTCCAGCCCCTACAACCCTCCCTATCACTGTAACCTCCTCCAGCCCCTACAACCCTCCCTATCTCTGTAACCTCCTCCAGCCCCTACAACCCTCCCTATCCCTGTAACCTCCTCCAGCCCCTACAACCCTCCCTATCCCTGTAACCTCCTCCAGCCCCTACAACCCTCCTCCAGCCTCTACAACCCTCCCTATCTCTGTAACCTCCTCCAGCCCCTACAACCCTCGCGATTCCTATAACCTCCTCCAGCCCCTACAACCCTCCGAAATCTCTGCGCTCCTCCAATTCTGGCCTCTTGCGCATCCCTGATTTGCCATCGCTCCACCATTGGCGGCCGTGCCTTCAGCTGCCTGGGCCCGAAGCTCTGGAATTCCCTCCCTAAACCTCTCCAGCCTCTCTCTCTCCTCCTTTAAGACGCTCCTTAACCTACATCTTTGACCAAGCTTTTGGTCACCTTTCCCCAATATCTCCTTATGTGGCTGGTGTCTAATTTTGTTTATGACCTTTTGCTACATTAAAGTTGCTATATTTGGGGTTCAGTTGTGGCTCAGTTGGTAGCACCCTCGCTCTCCGAGTCAGAAGGTTGTGGGTTCAAGTCCCACTACAGAGACTTGAGCACAAAAATCTAAGCTCACACTCCAATGCAGCGCTGAGCGAGCGCTGCACTGTCAGAGATGCCGTCTTTCAGATGAGATGTTAAACAGAGACCTCGCCTGCCCTCGCAGGTGGACGTAAAAGATCCCACGGCCACTATTTCGAAGAAGAGCCTGGGGAGTTCTCCCCAGTGTCCTGGGGCCAATATTTATCCCTCAACCAACGTCACTAAAACAGATTGGAAGTAATTGGGACGGGGCGCCAGATTTTGCGCTGCGATCGGAGCAGCAGCGATCGCCGGAAATTCAGCTTGAGCGCCCCAAGAGGGAGACGGGGCGAGGCTCGAGGCGCTCCGCGTCCCTCTTCGGGCGCTGAAACTGAATAGCGCAACGTGCGGCACGGCGCGCTGAGGTACTGCAGGCCTTCCTCCCATTCTTAAGGGGGAGGGGCCTGCACCAGCGCGATGAGCGATCGCGAGTGCCGGCGAAAGAGCCCGGCACCGAGGAGAAGTGCCGAGCTCTCGGAAAACAGCCGGCAATGCCGCGGGGGGAGAACAGGAGGCCGGGGACGGAGGTGCCGGCAGGCGGCCACCGAAAAAAACAGCCGCCCCGCACCTCCGCCTTAATTTGCGCCACTGCCGCCACAGGTAGGCCCCGTGAACCGGGCGCGAGTAGCGAGCGGCGCTGCAGAGCCGGTCGCTGCCAAATATCGCGATCGGGGCGGTAGGGGGGCGCTGCGCACACCGATGACGTCATCGGTGGCGGCGCAGCGCAACAGGCTAATGCCGCCATTAGCGCCCCAGCTAAATATCGCGGGAGGCGTGACCAGCGGCGCTAAAGCCACTGAGTGCCCTCTTTAGCCGCTAACTGGTGGTGCAGCCCACCGAATTTCTCCCCCTAATAACGACACAGAAGGAGGCCATTCGGCCCATCGAGTCCGTGCCGGCTCTCTGTAGAGCAATCCAGTCAGTCCCATTCCCCCGCTCTATCCCCGGAGCCCTGCAAGTTTATTTCCCTCAAGTGCCTATCCAGTCTCCCCTTGAAAACATTGAGTGTCTCCGCTTCCACCACTTCCGTCGGCAGCGAGGTCCAGGTCCTTGCCTTTCACGACCACCGGACGTCCCAAAGCCCTTTACAGCCAATGAAGTACTTTGTGAAGTGGAGTCGCTGCTCCAATGTAGGAAACGCAGCAGCTAATTTGCGCACAGCAAGCTCCCGCAAACAGCAATGTGACAATGACCAGATCATCTCTAAATTTGCCGATGACACCAAACTCGGGGGTGTGGGAAACAGTGAGGATGATGCCAATCGACTGCAGCAGGACATAGAAAGGCCAGCAGAATGGGCAGACAAGTGTCGGATGGAATTTAATACAGAGAAGTGTGAGGTGATGCATTTTGGCAGAAGGAACAGGGAGAGGCAATAGACACTTAATGGCACAGTTTTAAAGAGTGTGCAGGGACAGAGGGACCTGGGAGTTAATGTGCATAGGTCCCTGAAGGTGGCGGGACATATTGAGAGAGTGGTTAGCAAAGCATATGGGATCTTGGGCTTCATAAATAGAGGGATTGAGTACAAAAGTAGAGACGTTATGCTGAACCTTTATAAAGCGCTGGTTAGGCCACAACTGGAGTATTGCGTCCAGTTCTGGTCACCACACTTTAGGAAGGATGTGAAGGTCCTTGAGAGGGTGCAGAGGAGATTTACCAGAATGGTTCTGGGGATGGGGGATCTTGGCTACAAGGACAGGTTGGAGAAGCTGGATTTGTTTTCATTTGAGCAAAGGAGGTTGAGGGGTGATTTGATAGAGGTGTACAAGATTATGCTGGGTGTGGATAGGCTAGACCGGGAAAGGCTGTTCCCACTAGTTGATGGTACAAGGACTAGGGGACACAGATTTAAGGTATTGGGCAAGAGATACAGGGGGGGGATGTGAGGAAAAACTTTTTTACGCAGCGAGTGGTGAGGACCTGGAACTCGCTGCCGACGGAAGTGGTGGAAGCGGAGACACTCAATGTTTTCAAGGGGAGACTGGATAGGCCCTTGAGGGAAATAAACTTGCAGGGCTCCGGGGATAGAGCGAGGGAATGGGACTGACTGGATTGCTCGACAGAGAGCCGGCACGGACTCGATGGGCCGAATGGCCTCCTTCTGTGCCCTTATTACTCTTAAGTCATCCTCTTCTTTAAATAAATGCTTGCTGTTGTATGTACAGTCCCTTAAGGCAGCCCGATTGGTTTTCCAATATGTCCTGCACCCAATGCTGAGGTCACAGGGATCAGGCGCGGAAAGAATGTGACCCCCCACCCCCCCACCAGGTGTCAAGCTCCATGAGCAAAGGTTAAAGTTCAAATCGTTTTACTTGTACTTCTTGCAATCTAGTATACTGTATTCGCTGCTCACGATGCGGTCTCCTCTACATTGGGGAGACCAAACGCAGATTGGGCGACCGCTTTGCGGAACACCTCTGTTCAGCCTGTAAGGGTGACCCCGAGCTCCCGGCCGCCTGTCACTTTAATTCACCGCCCCATTCCCACTCGGACCTCACCGTCCTCGGTCTCTTGCATTGTTCCACGGAAGCTCAACGTAAACTCGAGGAACAGCACCTCATCTTCCGATTAGGCACTTTACAGCCTTCCGGACTCAATATCAAGTTCAACAATTTCAGATCACAACTTTGGCTCCTATCATATATATATATTTTTATCCACACTTTTTGTTTGTGCCTTTTTTTTCCTCCCTCCCACATGGCAGCTGTCTCTCATTCTGACAGCGCAATTCACATAGAAACATAGAAGATAGGAGCCGGGGTAGGCCATTCGGCCCCTCGAGCCTGCTCCGCCATTCAATGAGATCATGGCTGATCATCCAAATTCAGTACCCTGTCCCTGCCTTCTCCCCATATCCCTTGATCCCTTTAGCCTTAAGAAATATATCTAACTCCTTCTTGAATATATTTAATGAATTGGCCTCAATGGCCTTTTGTGGTAGAGAATTCCACAGGTTCACCACTCTCTGGGTGAAGAAATTCCTCCTCATCTCTGTCCTAAATGGCTTACCCCTTATCCTTAGACTGTGACCCCTGGCTCTGGACTCCCCGCCATCGGGAACATCCTTCCTGCATCTAGTCCTGTTAGAATTTTATAAGTTTCAATGAGATCCCCTCTCATTCTTCTAAACTCCAGTGAGTATAAGCCCAATCGGCCCAATCTCTCCTCATACGTCATTCCTGCCATCCCAGGTATCAGCCTGGTGAATCTTTGCTGCACTCCCTCCATGGCAAGAACATCCTTCCTCAGATAAGGCGACCAAAACTGCACACAATACTCAAGGTGTGGTCTCACCAAGGCCCGGTACAACTGCAGCAAGACATCCTTGCTCCTGTACTCGAACCCTCTCGCTACGAAGGCCAACATACCATTTGCCTTCTTAACCGCCTGCTGCACCTGCATGCTTACCTTCAGCGACTGGTGCACAAGGACACCCAGGTCTCGTTGCACTTCCCCTTCTCCCAATCTATTGCCGTTCAGATAATAATCTGCCTTCCTGTTTTTGCCACCAAAGCGGATAACCTCGCATTTATCCACATTATACTGCATCTGCCATGCTTCTGCCCAATCACCCAACCTGTCCAAATCAAACTGGAGTTTCTCAGCATCCTCCACACAGCACACACGCCCACCCAGCTTTGTGTCGTCTGCAAACTTCATCGAGAGCCATCCTTTGTTTCTGAACCTGTCCCATTACCATCTCCTCTTGCCTTGAATATCTCTTAATGTCTCTTCACCTCTCCTGCCTTCCATCCTATCACAGACCTTCCCCTTTGTTCTTTCATCCCCTCCCCCATTTCCCAGCCCCAAACTGGTCTTTTAATCTGCTCCATCTCCTGCTTTTTTCCAGTTCTGACGAAGGGTCTTCGACCTGAAACGTTAACTCTGTTTCTCTCTCCACGGATGCTGCTCTGGCCGGCTGAGTTTTTCCCAGTGTTTTCTGTTGCTTTTTCAGATTTCCAGCATCCGCAGTATTTTGCTATTGTATAAGTTTAAATGAGGTTGAAGGTTCGCTATGCCATCCTGCCACCTGGTGGCAGCATCATCAACTCAACCTGACTCTCACAACTTGGCCTGCCCATTTACAGGAGCTGACACTGAGACACACACACGCACACACACACACGGGTCATACAGTACCAGACGGGGAGTGAATCGCTCCTCTTTCACCCGCTCTAGTTAACATAAGAAATAGGAGCAGGAGTAGGCCATACGGCCCCTCGAGCCTGCTCCGCCATTCAGTAAGATCCTGATCCACATAGGAAGGATGTGGTTGCATTGGAGAGGGTGCAGAGGAGATTTACCAGGATGTTACCTGGGCTGGAGCGCTTCAGCTATGAAAAGAGACTGGACAGGCTGGGGTTGTTTTCCTTAGAGCAGAGAAGGCTGAGGGGGGACCTGATTGAGGTGTACAAAATTATGATGTGGAGATGCCAGTGTTGGACTGGGGTGGACAAATGTGAGAAGTCACACAACACCAGGTTATAGTCCAACAGCTTTATTTGAAATCACAAGCTTTCGGCGCGCTGCTCCTTCTTCACCTGACGAAGGAGCAGCGCTCCGAAAGCTTGTGATTTCAAATAAAGCTGTTGGACTATAATCTGGTGTTGTGTGACTTCTCAAAATTATGAGGGGCATAGATAGGGTGGATAGAAAGGAACTTTTCCCCTTAGTAGAGGGGTCAATAACCAGGGGGCATAGTTTCAAGGTAAGGGGCAGGAGGTTTAGAGGGGATTTGAGGAAAATCTTTTTCACCCAGAGGGTGGTTGGAATCTGGAACTCACTGCCTGAAAGGGTGGTAGAGGCAGGAACCCTCACAACATTCAAGAAGCATTTAGATGAGCGCTTGAAACGCCACAGCATACAAGGCTACGGACCAAGCACGGGAAAATGGGATTAGAATAGACAGGGCTTGATGGCCGGCGTGGACACGATGGGCCGAAGGGCCTCTTTCTGTGCTGTATAAATCTATGACTCTATGGCCTAGAAATTCGGTGTGCTGCGCCACCAGTTCGCGCCTAAAGAGGGCACTCAGTGGCTTTAGCACCACTGGCTCCGCCTCCCGCGATATTTAGCGGGGCGCTAATGGCGGCGTTAGCCTGTAGCGCTGCGCCGCCACCGATGACGTCATCGGTGTGCGCAGCGCCCCGCTACCGCCCCGATCGCGATATTTGGTCGCGCCCGCCTCTGGAACGCCGGTCGCACATTGCGCCCGGTTCACAGGGCCTACCTGTGGCGGTAGTGGCGCAAATTAAGGTGGAGGTGCTGGGCGGCCATTTTTGTCGGTGGCCGCCTGCCAGCACCTCCGTCCCCGGCCTCCTGATCCCCCCCCCACCCCGGGCAGTGCCGGCTGTGTCCTGAGAGCCCGGCACTTCTCCTCGGTGCCGGGCTCTTTTGTCGGCACTCGCGATCGGTCATCACGCTGGTGCAGGCCCCTCCCCCTTAAGGAGGGGAGGAAGGCCTGCAGTACCGCAGCGCGCCGTGCCGCGGCGTGTGGCGCTGCGGCACGTTGTGCTGCGATATTCAGTTTCAGCGCCCCAAGAGGGACGCGGGGCGCCTCGAGTAGCGCCCCGCGTCCTTCTTGGGGCGCTCAAGCTGAATTTCCGGTGGACTCAACGGCTCCGATCGTAGCGGTAATTCCGGCGCCCAGACGAGCTTGGCGCCCCGCTTGGGGCTCTACCAAATTTCTAGGCCTATGACTCTATCCTGGCTGATCTTCTACCTCAACTCCACCTCCCCGCACTATCTCCATGTCCCTTCATTCCCTTAATATCCAGAAATCTATCCACCTTGGTCTTGAGCATTCACGGCCCTCTGGGGTGAGAGGATTCCAAATTCACCACGCTCTGAGGGAGAAATTTCTCCTTTTTTAAAGTTCGTTTATGGGATGTGGGTGTCGCTGGCAGGGCCAGCATTTATTGCCCATCCCTCGTTGCCCCTTGAGAAGGTGGTGGCGAGCCGCCTTCTTGAACCGTTGCAGTCCGTGTGGTGAAGGTGCTCCCGCAGTGCTGTTAGGGAGGGAGTTCCAGGATTTTGACCCAGCGATGATGAAGGATCGCCGATAAATTTCCAAGTCAGGATGGTGTGTGACTTGGAGGGGAACTTGGAGGTGGCGGTGTTCCCATGCACTCGCTGCCCTTGTCCTTCTAGGTGGTAGGGGTCATGAGTTTGGGAGGTGCTGTCCTTAATGGCCGACTTTTTATCCTGAGACTATGCCTTCTAGTTCTAGACTCCCAACCAGCGGAAACAGCCTCTCAGCATCTACCCTGTCAAGCCCTCTAGGAACTTTATGCAGTTCAATGAGATCACCTCTCATTCTTCTAAACTCCAGAGAGTGTCGGCCCATTCTACTCAATCTCTCCTCGTAGCCATGCCCTCTCATTCCAGGACTTAATCTGGTGAACCTTCGTTGTATCTTGGTTAGACCACACTTGGAGCACTGTGCGCAGTTCTGGTCTCCATATACCTTGGTTAGACCACACTTGGAGCACTGTGCACAGTTCTGGTCTCCATATACCTTGGTTAGACCACACTTGGAGCACTGTGCACAGTTCTGGTCTCCATATACCTTGGTTAGACCACACTTGGAGCACTGTGCACAGTTCTGGTCTCCATATACCTTGGTTAGACCACACTTGGAGCACTGTGCACAGTTCTGGTCTCCATATACCTTGGTTAGACCACACTTGGAGCACGGTGCACAGTTCTGGTCTCCATATACCTTGGATAGACCACACTTGGAGCACTGTGCACAATTCTGGTCTCCATTTAACTTGGTTAGACCACATTTGGAGCACTGTGCACAGTTCTGGTCTCCATATACCTTGGTTAGACCACACTTGGAGCACTGTGCATAATTCTGGTCTCCATTTAACTTGGTTAGACCACACTTGGAGCACTGTGCACAGTTCTGGTCTCCGTATACCTTGGTTAGACCACACTTGGAGCACTGTGCACAGTTCTGGTCTCCAGATACCTTGGTTAGACCACACTTGGAGCACTGTGCATAATTCTGGTCTCCATTTAACTTGGTTAGACCACACTTGGAGCACTGTGCACAGTTCTGGTCTCCGTATACCTTGGTTAGACCACACTTGGAGCACTGTGCACAGTTCTGGTCTCCAGATACTTTGGTTAGACCACACTTGGAGCACTGTGCGCAGTTCTGGTCTCCAGATACCTTGGTTAGATGACAATTGGAGTATTGTGCACAGTTCTGGTCCCCATTTTAATAAAAGGATATAGAGGCACTGGAGAAGGTCCAAAAAAAGATTTACTAGAACGATACCAGAACTGATACTTATACCCATCAGGAAAGATTGAACAGGCTGGGGCTCTTTTTTCTGGGCAAGAGAAGACTGAGGGGTGACCTGATAGAGGTCTTTAAGATTATGGAAGGGATTGATAGGGTAAATGTGGAGACGATCTTTCCACTTGAGGGATAGACCAGAACTAGGGGACATAAATATAAGGGCCCAGCATTCGGGTCCCCACGGTTGAATACGCGCTGTGTACTCACCCGTAGGGCCAACGGAAGTGCCGGTTTCACGCATGCACTGGAAACCGGAACTTCCATTCTCTTAAAGGAAGGAGTTGGGCTTATATTCGCTGGAATTTAGAAGAATGAGAGGGGATCTCATTGAAACTTATAAAATTCTAACAGGACTGGACAGACTAGATGCAGGAAGGATGTTCCCGATGGCCGGGGGAGTCCAGAACCAGGGGTCACAGTCTAAGGATAAGGGGTAAGCCATTTAGGACAGAGATGAGGAGGAATTTCCTCACCCAGAGAGTGGTGAACCTGTGGAATTCTCTACCACACAAGGCAGCTGAGGCCAAATTATTAAATATATTCAAGAAGGAGTTAGGTATATTTCTTAAGGCTAAAGGGATCAAAGGATATGGGGAGAAGGCAGGGACAGGGTACTGAATTTGGATGATCAGACATGATCTCATTAAATGGCGGAACAGGCTCGAGGGGCCGAATGGCCGACTCCTGCTATGCTTCTGTGTTTCTATGACTCTATAACCTTAGTCCTACAACCAGGGGAAACAGCCTCTCGGCAACTACCCTGCCAATAGCATGAAACTCACCCTCCACCAGCTCCAATCGCACGGTCCGCTCAATTCGATGTCCCGTCACGGCGACGTATCCCATGTAGAACCCGCGGTCCGAATGCAGCACAGGCGAGAGCGTCAGGGTCAGATTCCCAGACCGCAGCTCCGACAGCCCGCGGGTCCCGTTGCCCGCGGCCGGCTGGGGCCCAGGGCCGGTCTTGCTGGCGGCCCCGTCGCCTGTCCGCCGACCTTTGACCCAGCCCGCCTCGACCTGCCCGCCTGGCGTCACGGGGGTGAGGTGGAGGGAGAGGCGGGCGGCCGACCCCGGACTGGCGTAGGTCGTCGCTACCTCCCGCTTCGGCCTGGTGAAGCCTGGGTCCATCCAAGAGAAGAAAAAAAAGAGCGTCAAGTTAACGGGGAACAATTTCACTCAAGTAGCTCACAGGGCTCATCCAAGTGCAGGGTGCGTTAGATAAAGAACGACAACTTATGGTTTTACAGCGTCACGTAACGCTATGCGGTCAGCGGGCACGATGGGGTTAGTGAGGAGGGGGCGGGGATGGGCGGTCATGGGACCTGGAGGTGTTCGGACACGGGCAGTAGAGTTTTGGATGACCTCAAGTATATGGAGGATGGAACATGGGAGGTCGGCCAGGAGAGCATTAGAATAGTCAAGTCTAGAGGTGGCAAAGGCAGGGATGAGGGTTTCAGCAGCAGATGAGCTGAGGCAGGGGCGGAGACGGGCGATGTGGCGGAGGAGGAAGTAGGTGGACTTGGTGATCGAGAGATACAGCATGAAGCTCCGGCTACATGGTCCCATCAAACAATTCCAGGGCAGAAACAGCGTGGGTTAGATACAGAGTAAAGCTCCCTCTACACTGTCCCATCAAAAACTCCCAGGGCAGGTACAGCACGGGTTAGATACAGAGTAAAGCTCACTCTACACTGTCCCATCAAACTCTCCCAGGGCAGGTACAGCACGGGTTAGATACAGAGTAAAGCTCACTCTACACTGTCCCATCAAACACTCCCAGGGCAGGTACAGCATGGGTTAGATACAGAGTAAAGCTCCCTCTACACTGTCCCATCAAACACTCCCAGGGCAGGTACAGCATGGGTTAGATACAGAGTAAAGCTCCCTCTGCACTGTCCCATCAAACACTCCCAGGGCAGGTACAGCACGGGTTAGATACAGAGTAAAGCTCCCTCTACACTGCCCCATCAAACACTCCCAGGGCAGGTACAGCACGGGTTAGATACAGAGTAAAGCTCCCTCTACACTGTCCCCATCAAACATTCCCAGAGCAGGGACAGACAGAGATGATGCTTACCAAATATCTCCATTGTGTAGGGGACATTGATAGTCTTCCCATGATAGCTGACGCGACATTCCCAAGCTCCCCGATCCTCGACCTCCAGCTTCCCGATGCTGAGAGTTCTCCCGTCCTCCTCGGTCGCGATCCGATCGGAAGACTGCACCGGCGAGCCCCCTCGGTGCCAGGACACCTGGGCCTCAGGTAAGGCCTCCGAAATACAGCAGAGAAGCTTCAGCCTGCTGCCCTCCAGCGGGATTCCTGGGATGTCAGGTTTTACTTCAAGGAGAGAGAGTAAGAAACACGTTAAAAATCTATCGGGATAGCTTCGCGGGGGAAAATTCTGTGAAACCCCCCCCCGGCCCTTGTAGCACTGGGGTCCTAAATCCAGCCCTAGGTCCCACTCTGGCCTAATACCAGTAGGCTTCGGCCCACGTGCCACCACCGAAGCCTCCGGGCCTCCTTTGACAGGATGCAACGGTTGAGATTCGGGCCCGCTTGCTCCTGCAGAGGCCCCGGGGAATGCTGTTAGGAGGCTGGGGCTGGTGGAAATGGCTCATCTCCATGGCAACTGGTCACAGTTACCTCACCCCCACCGCCCCCTGCTCCCAGAATGTAAAAGTTCAGAACCTGATGCACTGCCTTCAGGCATAAAGCTCCCTCTACGCTGTCCCATCAAACACTCCCAGGGCGGGTACTGCACAGCTTAGATACAGAGTAAAGCTCCCTCTACACTGTCCCATCATACAGTCCCAGGGCAGGTACAGCATGGGTTAGGTACAGAGTAAAGCTCCCTCTACATTGTCCCATCATACAGTCCCAGGGCAGGTACAGCATGGGTTAGATACAGAGTAAAGCTCCCTCTACACTGTCCCATCAAACACTCCCAGGGCAGGTACAGCATGGGGTTAGATACAGAGTAAAGCTCCCTCTACACTGTCCCATCAAACACTCCCAGGGCAGGTACAGCACAGGTTAGATACAGAGTAAAGCTCCCGCTACACTGTCCCATCAAACACTCCCAGGGCAGGTACAGCACAGGTTAGATACAGAGTAAAGCTCCCTCTACACTGTCCCATCATACAGTCCCAGGGCAGGTACAGCATGGGTTAGATACAGAGTAAAGCTTCCTCTACACTGTCCCATCATACAGTCCCAGGGCAGGTACAGCATGGGTTAGATACAGAGTAAAGCTCCCTCTACACTGTCCCATCAAACACTCCCAGGGCAGGTACAACACGGGTTAGATACAGAGTAAAGCGCCCTCTACACTGTCCCAGCAAACATTCCCAGGGCATGTACAGCATGGGGTTAGATACAGAGTAAAGCTCCCTCTACACTGTCCCATCAAACACTCCCAGGGCGGGTACTGCACAGCTTAGATACAGAGTAAAGCTCCCTCTATACTGTCCCATCAAACACTCCCAGGGCAGGTACAGCACAGCTTAGATACAGAGTAAAGCTCCCTCTATACTGTCCCATCAAACACTCCCAGGGCAGGTACAGCACAGGTTAGAGACAGAGTAAAGCTCCCTCTACACTGTCCCATCAAACACTCCCAGGGCAGCTACAGCACGGGTTAGATACAGAGTAAAGCTCCCTCTACACTGTCCCATCAAACACTCCCAGGGCAGCTACAGCACGGGTTAGATACAGAGTAAAGCTCCCTCTACACTGTCCCATCAAACACTCCCAGGGCAGGTACAGCACGGGTTAGATACAGAGTAAAGCTCCCTGTACACTGTCCCATCAAACACTCCCAGGGCAGGTACAGCACAGGTTAGATACAGAGTAAAGCTCCCTCTACACTGTCCCATCAAACACTCCCAGGGCAGGTACAGCACGGGTTAGTTACAGAGTAAAGCTCCCTCTACACTGTCCCATCAAACACTCCCAGGGCAGGTACAGCACGGGTTAGTTACAGAGTAAAGCTCCCTCTACACTGTCCCATCAAACACTCAAAGGGCAGGACACCAAACTTGCGGGTGGGCAAACAGTGATGATGATGCCAATCGACTGCAACTGGACATAGAAAGGCCAGCAGAATGGGCAGACAATTGTCGGATGGAATTTAATACAGAGAAGTGTGAGGTGATGCATTTTGGCAGAAGGAACAGGGAGAGGCAATATACAGTTAATTTGGATGATCAGCCATGATCTCATTAAATGGTGAAAGAGGCTCGAGGGGCCGAATGGCCTACTCCTGCTCCTATCTTCTATGTTTCTACTTTAATGGCACAGTTTTAAAGAGTGTGCAGGGACAGAGGGACCTGGGAGTTAATGTGCGTAGGTCCCTGAAGGTGGCGGGACATATTGAGAGAGTGGTTAGCAAAGCATATGGGATCTTGGGCTTCATAAATAGAGGGATTGAGTACAAGAGTAGAGAAGTTATGCTGAACCTTTATAAAGCACTGGTTTGGCCACAACTAGAGTATTGCATCTAGTTCTGGTCACCACACATTAGGAAGGATGTGACGGCCCTTGAGAGGGTGCAGAGGAGATTTACCAGAATGGTTCCGGGGATGGGGGAATCTTAGCTACAAGGACAGGTTGGAGAAGCTGGATTTGTTTTCATTGGAGCAAAGGAGGTTGAGGGGTGATTTGATCGAGGTGTACAAGGTTTTGACGGGTTTGGATAGGCTACACGGGGAAAGGCTGTTCCCACTAGTTGATGATACAAGGACTAGGGGACACAGATTTAAGGTTTCGGGCAAGAGATACAGGGGGGGATGTGAGGGGAAACTGTTTTACGCAGCGAGTGGTGAGGACCTGGAACTCGCTGCCGACGGAAGTGGTGGAAGCGGAGACACTCAATGTTTTCAACAGGAGACTGGATAGGCCCTTGAGGGAAATAAACTTGCAGGGCTCCGGGGATAGAGCGAGGGGAATGGGACTGACTGGATTGCTCTACAGAGAGCCGGCACGGACTCGATGGGCCGAATGGCCTCCTTCTGTGCCGCTATGAACTCTCTGACAGCCAGCAGGAAAGGCCCAAGCTCCATCTCCAGCCTGTACTGAGTTCGACTGCTCTCGGTCAAGCCACGTGAGTGAGCAAACAGAGACTCCAAATTCATTTAAAAAAAAGATAGAGGAAAATCTTAGCAAACAATCTCCGTGTGAGCTCAATGATTGAATTTTGCGGCTTGAAATATGTAAAATTTTACGCAAGGAAAGTGCTTGAAGTCTTCCCCATATGTGGGAGGGCGGTGGAATATTTGCCTCACCTTAAAGATAGCGGTGTCGCGTGACTTTGAATGACTCGTTCCTGCTCTCGGGAGATGGGTGGAGGGAAAGTAGGAGGTAAAATTCCACACAGTGACAAGCGTGGTCAGTGGGTGGCACTCTGTCTCTCTCGGCTCTGAGTCAGAAGGTTGTGGGTGCAAGCCCTCGCACTCTGGAGATGTGGGTTTATAATCCCAGGTCCACAGTCACCGGTTCCCCGGTACTGAGGGAGCGCTGCAATGTCGGAGAGGCAGTACTGAGGGAGCGCAGCACTGTCGGAGGGGCAGTACTGAGGGAGCGCAGCACTGTCGGAGGGGCAGTACTGAGGGAGTGCAGCACTGTTGGAGGGGCAGTACTGAGGGAGTGCAGCACTGTTGGAGGGGCAGTACTGAGGGAGCGCTGCACTGTCGGAGGGGCAGTACTGAGGGAGCGCCGCACTGTCGGAGGGGCAGTACTGAGGGAGCGCAGCACTGTTGGAGGGGCAGTACTGAGGGAGCGCCGCGCTGTCGGAGAGGCAGTACTGAGGGAGCGCAGCACTGTTGGAGGGGCAGTACTGAGGGAGTGCCGCACTGTCGGAGAGGCAGTACTGAGGGAGAGTTGCGCTGTTGGAGGGGCAGTACTGAGGGAGAGTTGCACTGTTGGAGGGGCAGTACTGAGGGAGCGCAGCACTGTTGGAGGGGCAGTACTGAGGGAGCGCCGCACTGTCGGAGAGGCAGTACTGAGGGAGCGCAGCACTGTCGGAGGGGCAGTACTGAGGGAGTGCCGCACTGTTGGAGGGGCAGTACTGAGGGAGAGTTGCACTGTCGGAGGGGCAGTACTGAGGGAGCGCAGCACTGTTGGAGGGGCAGTACTGAGGGAGCGCTGCACTGTCGGAGGGGCAGTACTGAGGGAGCGCTGCACTGTCGGAGGGGCAGTACTGAGGGAGCGCTGCACTGTCGGAGGGGCAGTACTGAGGGAGCGCTGCACTGTTGGAGGGGCAGTACTGAGGGAGTCCCACTCCCCCGCTCTTTCCCCGTATCCCTTGCAATTTTTTCTCCTACGAGTATTTATCCAATTCCCTTTTGAAGGCTCCTATTGAATCTGTTTCCACCGCCCTATCAGGCAGTGGATTCCAAATCCTAAACACTCGTTGCATAAAAAAGTTTTTCCTCGTGTCCCCTCTGGTTCTTTTGCCAATCACCTTAAACCTGTGCCCTCTGGTTATCGACCCTTCAGCCATTGGAAACAGTTTCTCTTTATTTACTCTGTGTAAACCCTTCATGATTTCGAACACCTCTATTGAATCTCCCCTTAACCTTCTCTGCTCTAAGGAGAACAATCCCAGCTTCTCCAGTCTCTCCACGTAACTGAAGTCCCTCATCCCTGGTACCATTCTGCTAAGTTGACATACCTTGGACCATGTGGAGTTTGATGACCTTCTCCAGGTGGATCTCTCCGTACCGGGCCGTGCAGCGGTAGCTCCCGGAGTCCTCAGGATGCACCTCCTGGACGAGCAGCGAGAAGTCCCCTCTGCTCAGCCTCTCCCCCGGGACCCGCATCCTCCGGCTCCGGCCCGACAGCCCCCGCTTGACCACCCCGTCATTCTCCACCATCAGCAGGGTGAAGCGGTCCCGCCCGGGCCCCAGACCGGATCCCGGGCCTTGCTCGGGTCTCTCCCAGGCCCAGTGCAAAGCCAACTTCCGATAGCCGGTCCTTGGCAACGGTTGGTGGCTCAGTGAGCAGGGCAAGGTGGCGCTCGATCCAACCCAGGCCAGCACCGTCTCCGCTGGCAACATGTGTACACCCATCGCTGCGGAGAGGGAGAGAGAGAGAGGAATTACCAAGGGAATCCCTTGTTGCTCGGGTGAGGGGGTGAGTGCTGGAGGCCCTGGACCCCCTCGTTCCCCCGCCCAAACCCGACCGTAATCCACTCAATTGAAGCCCGCCCCTCCTAGGGACCGGCTATTTGGCTACATGTAGCATCACTTTCTCTCCTCCAAAACCCGAAACGTCCCCATGACTCACCCGAGAGAGATTTGAGGCACTGTCGGAGGGGCAGTGCTGAGGGTGCGCCGCACTGTCGGAGGGGCAGTACTGAGGGAGCGCTGCACTGTCGGAGGGGCAGTACTGAGGGAGTGCTGCATTGTCGGAGGGGCAGTACTGAGGGAGCACTGCACTGTCGGAGGGGCAGTACTGAGGGAGCGCCGCACTGTCGGAGGGGCAGTACTGAGGGAGCACTGCACTGTCGGAGAGGCAGTACTGAGGGAGCGCTGCACTGTCGGAGGGTCAGTACTGAGGGAGCGCCGCACTGTCGGAGGGGCAGTACTGAGGGAGTGTTGCACTGTCAGAGGGGCAGTACTGAGGGAGCGCTGCACTGTCGGAGGGTCAGTACTGAGGGAGCGCTGCACTGTCGGAGGGGCAGTACTGAGGGAGCGCTGCACTGTCGGAGGGGCAGTACTGAGGGAGTGTTGCACTGTCAGAGGGGCAGTACTGAGGGAGTGTTGCACTGTCAGAGGGGCAGTACTGAGGGAGCGCTGCACTGTCGGAGGGTCAGTACTGAGGGAACGCTGCATTGTCGGAGGGGCAGTACTGAGGGAGCTCTGCACTGTCGGAGGGGCAGTACAGAGGGAGCGCTGCACTGTCGGAGGGGCAGTACTGAGGGAGTGCTGCACTGTCAGGGGGCAGTACTGAGGGAGTGCTGCACTGTCAGGGGGCAGTACTGAGGGAGCGCTGCACTGTCGGAGGGTCAGTACTAAGGGAACGCTGCATTGTCGGAGGGGCAGTACTGAGGGAGCTCTGCACTGTCGGAGGGGCAGTACTGAGGGAGCGCTGCACTGTCGGAGGGGCAGTACTGAGGGAGCTCTGCACTGTCGGAGGGGCAGTACTGAGGGAGCGCTGCACTGTCAGAGGGGCAGTACTGAGGGAGCTCTGCACTGTCGGAGGGGCAGTACTGAGGGAGCACTGCCATTGTCTATCTAAACCATTTGTGATTTTGAACACCTCTATCCAATCTCCACCTGAGCCTTCTCTGCTCTCAGGAGAACAACCGCAGCTGCTCCAGTCCCTCCACGTAACTGAAGTCCCTCATCCCTGGTATAAGAACATCAGAAATAACAGCAGGAGTCGGCCATACGGCCCCTCGAGCCTGCTCCGCCATTCAATAAGATCATGGCTGATCATCGACCTCAACTACACTTTCCCGCCCGATCTCCATATCTCTTGATTTCCCCTAGAGTAGAAAAATCTATCGCTCTCAGCTTTGAATATACTCAAAGATTCAGCATCCACAACCCTCTGGAGAAGAGAATTCCAAAGATTCACAACCCTCTGAGTGAAGAAATTCCTCCTCATCTCGGTCTTAATTGGCCGACGCCTTATCCTGAGACTATGCCCCCTAGTTCTAGACACTCTAGCCAGGGGAAACATTGTCCCAGCATCTACCCTGTCAATCCCCTTCAATGCCAAGTCTGTTTCACCCATCACCCCTGTACTCGCTGACCTACATTGGCTCCCGGTTACGCAACACCTCGATTTCAAAAAAATCCTCACCTTTGTCTTCAAATCCCCTCCCAGGGCCTCTTCTCCTCCCTGTCTCTGTAACCTCCTCCAGTCCCTCCAACCCTCCCTATCTCTGTAACCTCCTCCAGCCCCTACAACCCTCCAAGATCTCTGCGCTCCTCCAATTCTGGCCTTTTGAGCAGGCCCCGATTTTAATCGCTCCACCATTGGCGGCCGTGCCTTCAGTTGCCGAGGCCTTAAGCTCTGGGGATTCCCTCCCGCAAACCTCTCCCCTTCTCCCTCTCTCTCCTTCCTCCTTTAAGACGCTCCTTAAAACCTACCTCTTTGACCAAAGTCGTGGTCCCCTGTCCCTAACATGGGGCTGGGTGTCAAAGGTTGCTTGATAATTGCTCCTGTGAAGCACCTTGGAAATTTTAATACGTTAAAGGCGCTATATAAATACAAGTTCTTGTTGAAGACGCCCATCTCTGGAACCGTTTCAATAAATCTCGCAGTCTAAACATAGAAACATATAAGATAGGAGCAGGAGTAGGCCATTCGGCCCCTCGAGCCTGCTCCGCCATTCAATGAGATCATGGCTGATCATCCAAATTCAGTACCCTGTCCCTGCCTTCTCCCCATATCCCTTGACCCCTTTAGCCTTAAGAAATATATCCAACTCCTTCTTGAATATATTTAATGAATTGGCCTCCACTGCCTTGTGTGGTAGAGAATTCCACAGGTTCACCACTCTCTGGGTGAAGAAATTCCTCCTCATCTCAGTCCTAAATGGCTTACCCCTTATCCTTAGACTGTGACCCCTGGTTCTGGACTCCCCGGCCATCGGGAACATCCTTCCTGCATCTAGTCTGTCCAGTCCTGTTAGATTTTTATAAGTTTCAATGAGATCCCCTCTCATTCTTCTAAATTCTAGCGAATATAAGCCCAATCGACCCAATCTCTCCTCATACGTCATTCCTGCCATCCCAGGTATCAGATTGGAGAGGCTGGAGTTGTTTTCCTTGGAACAGAGGAGGCTGAGGGGAGACCTTATTGAGGTGTATAACACTATGAAGGGCCTAGATAGAGTGGATAGGAAGGACCTATTTCCCTTAGCAGAAGGGTCAGTAACCAGGGGGCATAGATTTAAAGTAATTGGTCAGAGGTTTAGAGGGCATTTGAGGAGGAATTCTTACACCCAGAGGGTGTCATATAGATAGAGTCCTAGAGTTATACAGCACAGAAAGAGGCCCTTCGGCCCATCGTGTCCACGCCGGCCATCAAGCCCTGTCTATTCTAATCCCATTTTCCAGCACTTGGTCCGTAGCCTCGTATGCTATGGCATTTCAAGTGCTCATCTAAATGTTTCTTGAATGTTGTGAGGGTTCCTGCCTCTACCACCCTTTCAGGCAGAGAGTTCCAGATTCCAACCACCGTCTGGGTGGAAAGGTTCTTCCTCAAATCCCCTCTAAACCTCCTGCCCCTTACCTTGAATCTATGCCCCCCTGGATATTGACCCCTCTACTAAGGGGAAAGGTTCCTTTCTATCCACCCTATCTATGCCCCTCATAATTTTGTACACCTCAATCAGGTCCGCCCTCAGCCTTCTCTGCCCGAAGGAAAACAACCCCAGCCTGTCCAGTCTCTCTTCATAGCTGAAACGCTACAGCCCAGGTAACATCCTGGTGAATCTCCTCTGCGCCCTCTCCAATGCAATCACATCCTTCCTATAGTGTGGCGACCAGAACTGCACACAGTATTCCAGCTGTGGCCTAACTAGCGTTTTGTATAGCTCCATCATAACCTCCCTGCTCTTATATTCTATGCCTCGGCTAATGAAGGCATGTATCCCATATGCCTTTTGAACCACCTTATCTACCTGTCATGCTGCCTTCAGGGATCTATGTACATGCACACCAAGATCCCTCTGATCCTCTGTCCTTCCTAGGGTCCTACCATTCATTGTGTATTCCCTTGCCTTGTTAGTCCTCTCAAAATGCATCACCTCACACTTTTCAGGGTTAAATTCCATTTGCCACTGTTCTGCCTGTCTGACCAACCCGTCTATATCGTCCTGTAGCCTGAGGCTTCCCTCCTCGCTATTTACCACTCCACCAATTTTCGTGTCATCTGCGAACTTACTGATCATGCCTCCTACATTCATATCTAAATCATTAATGTACACTACAAACAGCAAAAGACCCAGCACCGATCCCTGCGGTACCCCACTGGACACAGGCTTCCAGTCACAAAAACAACCTTCGACCATCACTCTCTGCCTCCAGCCACTAAGCCAATTTTGGATCCAATGTGCCAAGAGCTGGAAAGTGGGATTAGGCTGGATAGCTCTTTTTCGACCAGCTCGTACAAGATGGGCCGAATGGCCTCTTTCTGTGCTGTCACTTTCTATGATTCTACGATAGCAAAGGTGCTGTAGAAACACGAATCCTTCCTTTCTTGTATCTCTAACTCTGCCCGGACCGACGAATCAAACCCTCGGTCTTTCTCGAACATAAGAACATAAGAAATAGGAGCAGGAATAGGCCACTTGGCCCCTCGAGCCTGCTCCGCCATTCAATAAGATCATGGTGATCTTGGGCTCAAAGCCACTTCCCTGCCCGCTCCCGATAACCCTTCACTCCCTTATCTTGCAAAAATCTGTCTATCTCCACCTTAAATATATTCAATGACCCAGCCTCCACAGCTCTCTGGGGCAGAGATTTCCACAGATTTACGACCCTCTGAGAGAAGAAATTCCTCCTCATCTCAGTTCTAAAAGGGCGGACCCAGTGGCTTTCTCCCCTACACCTTCTAAGTAGCGGAATAAGGAACGATGGGTTTTTCCTCAGCCGAACATTTAACCGTGTTAAATGGCCGGAATATCCTTCCACATTTACGCTGCTCAGGGAGGTCATGGTGTGTGGCGGGAGGCGCTCTCGAGGCGGGGTGGGGGGTGGTGGTAGACGGAGGAGTCTCTCCCTGAGGCGGGGAGGGAAGGAGGAGAGACTCCCGGCTCCACCGTCCAATCGGCAGGTTTCAGCCCACAGCCCTCAATAACCCGGGGACATTCTAGTTCCACACAGCTCTCCACCGTCTCTGTGGCTCTCTCTCTCTCTCTCTCTCTGTCTCTCTCTCTGTCTCTCTCTGTCTTTCTCTCTGTCTCTCTCTCTGTCTCTCTCTCTCTCTCTCTCTCTCTCTGTCTCTCTCTCTCTGTCTCTCTCTCTGTCTCTCTCTCTCTGTCTCTCTCTCTGTCTCTCTCTCTGTCTCTCCCTCTGTCTCTCTCTCTCTGTCTCTCTCTCTGTCTCTCTCTGTCTTTCTCTCTGTCTCTCTCTCTGTCTTTCTCTGTCTCTCTCTCTCTCTCTCTGTCTCTCCCTCTGTCTCTCTCTCTGTCTCTCTCTCTGTCTTTCTCTGTCTCTCTCTCTCTCCCTCTGTCTCTCTCTCTCTCTGTCTCTCTCTCTCTCTCTCTCTGTCTCTCTCTCTCTGTTTTTTCAGTTCAAATGCTTTATTGGCATGAAAGTTTACAGAGAACCATATTGCCAAAGCTTACATTGCAAAAAGGTACAGTTTTCCAACATTCTGTAGGTGTCTCTCTGTCTCTCTCTCTCTGTCTCTCTCTCTCTCTCTCTGTCTCTCTCTCTCTGTCTCTGTCTCTCTCTCTCTGTCTCTCTCTCTCTGTCTCCCTCCCTCTGTCTCTCTCCCTCTGTCTCTCTCTCTCTGTCTCTCTCTCTCTCTCTCTCACCGTCTCTCTCTCTGTCTCTCTCTCTCTCTCTCTGTCTCTGTCTCTCTCTCTCTCTCTGTCTCTCTGTCTCTCTCTCTCTCTGTCTGTCTCTGTCTCTTTCTCTCTCGCTCACTCTCTCTCTGCTCCTGTCTCTCCTCTCTCTCTCTCTCTCTGTCTCTCTCTCTCAATTCAATTCAATTCAATTCAAATGCTTTATTGGCATGAAAGTTTACAGGGAACCATGTTGCCAAAGCTTGCATAACAAAAAGTACAGGTTTCCAACATTCTGTAGGTGTCAAACGTTTTTGACCCTCGTTGGGTACAGACAGTATTAATTTAAACAGTCGTTGACCCTCGTTGGGTGCATTCAGTATTAATTTAAAACAGTCGTTGGGTACATTCTCTCTCTGTCTCTCTCTTATCTCTCCCTCACTGCCTTTCTCTCTCTGTCTTTTCATCACTATCACTCCCTCTCTGTTCCTGTCTTCCTGTCTCGCTTTCTCTGTGTCTATTTCGCTCTGTCTCCATTCTCTCAATCTCGCCTCTCTGTCTCTGCTTTCTCCCTCCCTCCCGCTCCCTTCCCTTCTCTGTCTCCCTCTCCACTCACCCTTCCCGCCCTCAATTCCCTTCCAAAAGGAGAGTGTGATCAGCTCCTCCTTGAAGGAGAGGGAGCTGACCTCACAAAATTCCGCTACTCCGGCATGGGATGGGCGAAGGAACGATACATTTCCAGGCCTCTGCGTCTCAATTCGAGCTCGTTAACGCCCTCGGCTGAGGTCCAGGCTTCCGCCGAAACCCCTCCAGGGGAGCTTCATTGTGGCTCGCAGGTAAATGTCCGAGAGGACAGGAAGATCCAAGTTCCAACCACCCCCCGGCCACCCCCCACCAACGACTTGCCGGAAAGTGGACATCAGGATTTGCGAAGCCTCCTGCAGGAGAACATCTCCGCAGGCGACAGAGGGGCAGTGCGCTGGGGGGTGGGGTGGGCAGGGGAGTGAGACATCACCCAGCCCTCTCCACGCCGCACGATTTAGGACGGGGAGGGGAGGGGAAAGGAGAGAAGGCAAACCAGAAGTAAAAAAAAATAAGAAAAATCAGGGTAGGAAGGGACGAAAACAAACAATTGTTAAAAGGGAAAAAAGTTACTCACCACAGGTGGGATAGACCAACGCCAGCAATGATACAATCCATTGACCCACCAGGGCCATCCTTGACTCTAATGTATTTTGGGGCAAGGATTTCACGTGAGGAATGGTTCAGTGGCTGGGTTCGAGGTTTGCGGGACCTATCTGTGCTCTGGTCAAACACCCGACTG
>NW_028225181.1:53222570-53557570 GCF_052327205.1 Somniosus microcephalus
TGCGGCTCCCGAGAGTGTACATTTAGATTAAGACATTTAAACATTCAACATACATTTGGCTTGTAATACATTAACATAAACATAACCATAATAAAGTGCATTGGCAGATGTGCAGGCTTTAGAGTTTATTTGTGGAGTTCAGTAGGGTGACAGCCCTGGGAAAGAAGCTGTTCCTAAATCTGGTCGTACGGGTGTGAATGCATCTGTAGCGTCTCCCAGATGGCAGGAGGGTGAACAGACTGTGGCTGGGGTGGGTAGGGTTTTTGATGATGGACCGTGACCTCCGTAAACAGCGTTTCTGGTATATGTGCTCTATGGTTGGTAGCCGGGTGCCGGTAATGCGTTGGGCAGTTTTGACTACCCGCTGCAGGGCTTTCCGGTCATAGTAGCTACAGCTGCCATACCATACTGTGATACAATTCGTCAGGATGCTCTCTATAGTGCAGCGGTAAAAGTTAGAGAGGATCAGGGGTGACAGGTTACATCCCTTCAGCCTCCTTAGGAAATATAGGCGCTGCTGGGCCTTCTTCACCAGAGAGGAGGTATTGAGGGACCAGGAGAGGTCTTCCGTGATGTGGACTCCAAGGAACTTAAAGCTGTCCACCCTTTCCACCTCAGCCCCATGGATGTGGAAGGGGGTGTGACTTCCGCCTTTAGACTTCCTGAAGTCCACAATGATTTCTTTGGTTTTCTTGATGTTAAGGGCCAGGTTGTTATCGGCGCACCACTTCACGAGATGCTGGACCTCCTCCCTGTAGGCTGACTCATCGTTGTTGGTGATCTGGCCTACTACCGTGGTATCATCCGCAAACTTGATGATGGTGTTGGAACCATGAACAGCCACACAGTCGTGGGTGAAGAGGGAGTAGAGGAGGGGGCTCAGCACACATCCTTGTGGGGCCCCCGTGTTCAGGGTCAGAGGGGGGAAGGTGTGGTTACCTAATTTGACAGACTGGGGTCTGTTTGTTAGGAAGTCCAGGGTCCAGTTGCAGAGGGGAAGTGTTCAGGCCAAGAGTTTGGAGTTTGGTGGCCAGCTTGTTGGGGACGATAGTGTTGAATGCTGAGCTGTAGTCTATGAACAGCATTCTGATGTAGGTCTCCTTACCATCTAAGTGATTCAGTGCCGAGTGTAGAGCAGTTGTGATTGCATCCTCCGTTGATCTGTTTGCACGATAGGCAAACTGGTGTTGGTCAAGAGAGGCGGGAACACTGGCTTTGATGTGAGCCAGGACCAGTCTCTCGAAACACTTCATTATGATGGGTGTGAGTGCGACAGGTCGATAGTCGTTCAGGCACGTCACAGCCGTTTGTTTTGGCACAGGAATAACGGTAGCGGTCTTGAAGCATGTAGGGACTACTGCCTGGGCCAATGACAGATTGAAGATGGCGGTGAAGACATCAGCCAGCTGATCAGCACATTCCTTGAGTACCCGTCCAGGGATGCTATCCCGTCCAGCAGCCTTTCGTGTGTTCACTCCGCGTAGAACACCCCTTACGTCGGAGGTCGACAGAGTGAGCACCTGATCTTCCGGGGGTGGCAAGGCTTTGGTAGCCGGCTCCCTGTTGTCCCTGTCGAAGCGAGCGTAGAAGTTGTTAAGCTCCTCCGGGAGGGAGGCATCGCTAACCGGGGGGCTGGTGTTTTTGCCCTTGTAGTCAGTGATGGACTGGATGCCTTGCCACATGCGCCGGGGGTCCGAGTTGTTGCGGAAATGATCCTCTATCCGCAGTGTCTGTTTCCTTTTGGCAGTCCTGATACCCTTTTTAAGGTTGGTCCTAGCTGCACTGTAAGCTGCCGCGTCGCCAGATTGAAATGCTGCGTCGCGTGCTTTCAACAGTGAGCGGACCTCTCTGTTCATCCAGGGTTTCTGGTTGGGGTATGTCCTGATATTTTTATGGGTCGTGACGACCTCGACGCAGCTGTTAATGTAGAATAGCACTGTGGATGCGTATTCCTCGATGTCATTGTGGGCAAACATGCCCCAGTCAGTGCGTTCGAAGCAATCCTGAAGCTCCGATACTGCCCCCTCTGGCCATACTTTCACTGATCTCACTGATGTTCTCCCTCTTTTGATGAGCGGTTTGTATGCCGGGGCTAGAAACAGGGAGAGGTGGTCAGACTTCCCAAGGTGGGGGCAGGGAATGGCCTTATAAGCGTCTACAATGCTCGTGTAGACTTGATCCAGTGTGTTCTCCCCTCTTGTGGGGCAGGAAACATTCTGGTGGAATTTCGGTAGTACAGTTTTTGGGTTTATGTGATTGAAGTCCCCCGCGACGATAAAAGCTCCGTCTGGGTGCGCAGTTTGTTGTTCGCTGATGGCCCTGTAGAGGTCCTTCAGTGCTAGTTTGGCATTAGCGTGTGGTGGGATGTAGACCGCAGTGATGATAACAGCCGTGAATTCCCGAGGCAGGTAGAAGGGCCTGCATCTTACCATGAGGAATTCCTAATCAGCCGAACAGGATCTATTGATTATGTCCGTGTTAGTGCACCAGGCATTGTTAGTGTAACTACACAAACCGCCCCCCTTGCTCTTACCGGAGTCTGCAGTTCTGTCGGCGCGGAAGACCGTGCGTCCTTCTAGTTGGATGGTGGTGTCAGGGATGCCGTTGTTCAACCAGGTCTCTGTGAAGATCATGGTGCAGCATTCCTTTGTCCTTTTCTGTGTGGAGAGATCAAGTTTGATCTCATCCATTTTGTTTTCTAGTGACCTGACGTTGGCAAGGAAAATACTTGGGAGGGAGGGTTTGTGTGGGGCCCTCTTCAGCCTGTTTTGGATACCGGCCCTCTTACCCCGCTTCTGCTTGCGTTCCCTGCGCGGTCTGCGCCAACTTCCGGCTGGGGAAGGACGCCACGCTGGTCCCGGGGGTCGGGCGATGTCGGGAGGCAGATCGATGTCGCCGAGTGTGAGCCGCACGCAGTCAGCCCCGATGTATAGGAGCGTCTGCTGGCTGTACGGTAGGTCTGCCCTCAATTCCCGTATCAGCAGAGTCCAGAAGAGACTCAGAAGGAGGGTGAAAACACTCAGTCTCGGGAGAGACAAAGCCGCTGCGTCCGTGCGCAACTGAAGTCCCTCATCCCTGGTACCATTCCAGTAAATCTCCCCCTTAACCTTCTCTGCTCTAAGGAGAACAACCCCAGCTTCTCCAGTCTCTCCACAGAACTGAAGCCCCTCATCCCTGGAACCATTCTGGTCAATCTCCCCCTTAACCTTCTCTGCTCTAAGGAGAACAATCCCAGCTTCTCCAGTCTCTCCACGTAACTGAAGCCGCTCATCCCTGGAACCATTCTGCTTCTGCCCGATTCCATGACCCAAATCTGTCCTCTCGGCATCACCTCAACACTGACACATTACTGACATGGGAGGGATTCAACCTGTAACCATTCTCTCGCTCACACTCCGTGCCCATTAAAGTTCCAGCCCTGGTGATGCTTGACTTTCGATTTAAATACAGAGACCATCGCAGGCCCTTTACTCTCCCAGTGTTAGCGGGTGAACAGCAGTCAGTGTCTGGGGCCTCAGGTCCTGCTTACACAAACACTATGGGATACTTGCCTTCATTAGCTGAGGCATAGAATATAAGGGCAGGGAGGTTATGATGGAGCTGTACAAAACGCTAGTTAGACCACAGCTGGAATACTGTGTGCAGTTCTGGTCGCCACACTATAGGAGGGATGTGATTGCATTGGAGAGGGTGCAGAGGAGATTCGCCGGGATGTTACCTGGGCTGGAGCGCTTCAGCTATGAAGAGAGACTGGGCAGGCTGGGGTTGTCTTCCTTAGAGCAGAGAAGGAACTTTCCCCCGGCACAGGGAGCTTTTATCTAACTTCTCAATCGGCGTATTCAGTTCGAGCAGACCAGTGGATCGGGCCTCTGTTGCCATAAGCCTAACTCTAGGACTGGCCTACATGTACAGGACCTGAGTCACTCCTTGACTAGAATGGTTACCGCACAGAAGGAGGCCATTCGGCCCGTCGAGCCCGTGCCGGAACTGCTCTGTGTGTCAGCGATTGCTAACCATAATCGGTGACACCACACGACCTTCAGCCCAGAGAAACACAGGTTCCCGAAAGAAATACTTTGCGACTCAGCCTTTCCATTAGGCCCAAGGTCGCAATGACTCGATGGAACAACTGATCACGGCCTACAAACTAGATCATCTCTCGCCTAAGCCCAGTCAAACTGTTCCACTCCAAGCTGCTTATCTGCTGCGCAACGCAAAAAGTAAAACCAAATTCTCGAGAGTGCTCGTGCGTCAGTCACAGCACGGGTTAGGTACAGAGTAAAGCTCCCTCTACACTGTCCCATCTAACACTCCCAGGGCAGGTACACCACGGGGTTCTATACAGAGTAAAGCTCCCTCTACACTGTCCCATCAAACACTCCCAGGGCAGGTACAGCACGGGTTAGATACAGAGTAAAGCTCCCTCTACACTGTCCCATCAAACACTCCCAGGGCAGGTACAGCACGGGTTAGATACAGAGTAAAGCTCCCTCTACACTGTCCCATCAAACACTCCCAGGGCAGGTACAGCACGGGTTAGATACAGAGTAAAGCTCCCTCTACACTGTCACATCTAACACTCCCGGGGCAGGTACAGCACGGGTTAGATACAGAGTAAAGCTCCCTCTACACTGTCCCATCAAACACTCCCAGGGCAGGTACACCACGGGGTTAGATACAGAGTAAAGCTCCCTCTACACTATCCCATCAAACACTCCCAGGGCAGGTACAGCTCGGGTTAGATACAGAGTAAAGCTCCCTCTACACTGTCCCATCAAGCACTCCCAGGACAGGTACAGCACAGGTTAGATACAGAGTAAAGCTCCCTCTACACTGTCCAATCACACACTCCCAGGGCAGGTACAGCACGGGTTAGAGACAGAGTAAAGCTCCCTCTACACTGTCCCATCAAATACTCCCAGGGCAGGTACAGCAAGGGTGAGATACAGAGTAAAGCTCCCTCTACACTGTCCCATCAAACACTCCGAGGGGAGGTACAGCACGGGTTAGATACAGAGTAAAGCTCCCTCTACACTGTCCCATCAAACACTCCCAGGGCAGGTACAGCACAGGTTAGATACAGAGTAAAGCTCCCTCTACACAGTTCCATCAAACACTCCCAGGACATGTACAGCATGGGTTAGATACACAGTAAAGGCCCCTCTACACTGTCCCATCAAACACTCAGAGGGCAGGTACAGCATGGGTTAGATAGAGAGTAAAGCTCCCTCTAAAATATCCCATCAAACACCTCAGGGCAGGTTCAGCACGGGTTAGATGCAGAGTAAAGCGCCCTCTACACTGTCCCATCAAACACTCCCAGGGCAGGTACAGCATAGCTTAGATACAGAGTAAAGCCCCCTCTACACTGTCCCATCAAACACTCCCAAGGCATATTCAGCACGGGTTAGATACAGAGTAAAGCTCCCTCTACTCTGTCCCATCAAACCCTCCCAGGGCAGGTACAGCACGGTGTTAGAGAGAGAGTAAAGCTCCCTCTACACTGTCCCATCAAACACTCCCAGGGCAGGTACAGCACGGGTTAGATACAGAGTAAAGCTCCCTCTACACTGCCCCATCAATCACTCCTAGGGCAGGTACTGCACGGTTTTGATACAGAGTAAAGCTCCCACTACACAGTTTCATCAAACACTCCCAGGACATGTACAGCATGGGTTAGATACACAGGAATGGCCCCTCTACACTGTCCCATCAAACACTCCCAGGGCATGTACAGCATGGGTTAGATAGAGAGTAACGGCCCCTCTGAACTGTCCTATCAAACACTCCCAGGACAGGTACAGCACGGGTTAGACACAGAGTCAAGCTCCCTCTACACTGTCCCATCAAATACTCCCAGGGCAGGTACAGCACGGGGATAGATACAGAGGAAGGCTCCCTCTACACTGCCCCATCAAACACTCTCAGGGCAGGTACAGCACGGGTTAGATACAGAGTCAAGCTCCCTCTACACTGTCCCATCAAACACTCCCAGGGCAGGTACAGCATGGCGTTAGATACAGAGTAAAGCTCCTTCTACACTGTCCCATCAAACACACCCAGGGCAGGTACAGCATGGGTTAGATACAGAGTACAGCTCCCTCTATACTGTCCCATCAAACACTCCCAGGGCAGGTACAGCACGTGTTATATACAGAGTAAAGCTCCCTCTACACTATCCCATCAAACACTCCCAGGGCAGGTACAGCATGGCGTTAGATACAGAGTACAGCTCCGTCTACACTGTCCCATCAAACACACCCAGGGCAGGAAGAGCATGGGTTAGATACAGAGTACAGCTCCCTCTATACTGTCCCATCAAACACTCCAAGGCCAGGTGCAGCACGGGGTTGGATTCAGAGTAAACCTCCCTCTACTCTGTCCCATCAAACACTCCTAGGGCAGGTACAGCACGAGTTAGATACAGTGTAAAGCTCCCTCTACACTGTCCCATCAAGCACTCCCAGGGCAGGTACAGCATGGGTTAGGTACAGAGTAAAGCTTCCTCTACACTGTCCCATCAAATACTCCCAGGGCAGGTACAGCACGGGGTTAGATACAGAGTAAAGCTCCCTCTACACTGCCCCATCAAACACTCCTAGGGCAGGGACAGCACGGGTTAGATACAGAGTAATTCTCCCTCTACACTGTCCAATCAAACCCTCCCAGGGCAGGTATAGCACGGGTTAGAGACAGAGTAAAGCTCCCTCTACACTGTCCCATCAAGCACTCCCAGGGCAGGTACAGCACAGGTTAGATACAGAGTAAAGCTCCCTCTACACAGTCCCATCAAACACTCCCAGGACATGTACAGCATGGGTTAGATACAGAGTAAAGGCCCCTCTACACTATCCCATCAAACTCTCCCAGGGTAGGTGCAGCACGGGTTAGATACAGGGTAAAGCTCCCTCTAAAATACCCCATCAAACACCCCAGGGTAGGTAGAGCACGGGTTAGATACAGAGTAAAGCTCCCTCTACACTGTCCCATCAAACACTCCCATGGCAGGTACAGCATGGGTTAGATACAGAGTAAAGCTCCCTCTACACTGTCCCATCAAACGCTCCCAGGGCAGGTCCAGCACAGGGTTAGATACAGAGTAAATCTTCCTCTACACTGTCCCATCAAACACTCAGAGGGCAGGTACAGCATGGGTTAGATATAGAGTAAAGCTCCCTCTAAAATATCCCATCAAACACCCCAGGGCAGGTACAGCACGGGTTAGATACAGAGTAATGCTCCCTCTACACTGTCCCATCAAACACTCCCAGGGAAGGAACAGCATGGGTTAGATACAGAGTAAAACTCCCTCTACACTTACTCATCAAACACTCCCAGGGCAGGTACAGCACAGGGTTAGATACAGAGTAAAGCTCCCTCTGCACTGTCCCATCTAACACTCCCAGGGCAGGTACAGCACGGGTGAGATGCAGAGTAAAACTCCCTCGACACTGTCCCATCAAAGACTCCCAGGGAAGGTACAGCATGGGGTTATATACAGAATAAAGCTCCCTCTACACTGTCCCATCAAACACTCCCAGGGCAGGTACAGCACGGGTTATATACAGAGTAAAGCTCCCTCTACACTGTCCCATCAAACACTCCCAGGGCAGGTACAGCACAGGGTTAGATACAGAGTAAAGCTCCCTCTACACTATCCCATCAAGCACCCCAGGGCAGGTTCAGCACGGGTTAGATACAGAGTAAAGCTCCCTCAACACTGTCCCATCAAACACCCCCAAGGCAGGTTCAGCAAGGGTTAGATACAGAGGAAAGCCCCCTCTACACTGTCCCATCAAACCCTCCCAGGGCAGGTACAGCACGGGGTTAGATACAGAGTAAAGCTCCCTCTACACTGTCCCATCAAACACTCCCAGGGCAGGTACAGCACGGGTTAGATACAGAGTAAAGCTCCCAGTACACTATCCCATCAAACACTCCCAGGGCAGGTACAGCATGGCGTTAGATATGGAGTAATGCTCCGTCTACACTGTCCCATCAAACACTCCCATGGCAGGTACAGCACGGGTTAGGTACAGAGTAAAGCTCCCTCTACACTGCCCCATCAAACACTCCTAGGGCAGGTACAGCACGGGTTAGATACAGAGTAAAGCTACCTCTACACTGTCCAATCAAACCCTACCAGGGCAGGTACAGCACGGGTTAGAGACAGAGTAAAGCTCCCTCTACACTGTCCCATCAAGCACTCCCAGGGCAGGTACAGCACGGGTTAGAGACAGAGTAAACCTCCCTCTACACTGTCCAATCAAACCCTCCCAGGGCAGGTACAGCATGGCGTTAGATACAGAGTAAAGCTCCGTCTACACTGTCCCATCAAACACACCCAGGGCAGGTAGAGCATGGGTTAGATACAGAGTACAGCTCCCTCTATACTGTCCCATCAAACACTCCAAGGCCAGGTGCAGCACGGGGTTGGATTCAGAGTAAACCTCCCTCTACTCTGTCCCATCAAACACTCCTAGGGCAGGTACAGCACGTGTTAGATACAGTGTAAAGCTCCCTCTACACTGTCCCATCAAGCCCTCCCAGGGCAGGTACAGCATGGGTTACATACAGAGTAAAGGTTCTGATGTGCCTCAATAAATCCGAGACTCGATGTTAGCGAAACAAAACAAGGCTTTTATTGACTTAGAAGGTAACACACAGAGGAGAGGTATCTTCCATCCAGAGGTCTGCCGTACTGGATGTGATGCAGGCTGGGCCAGCTTACATAGGGGCCAGTTATGGGCGGAGCCCTACACACAGTACAATACAATGGTGAGGAAACGGAACTGAGGTAAGGGAAATGAAACTGAAACCAACCACAGTCACAGGCAGAGAATACCAATGAGTGATGAATGGAATATTTCATCACATTCACCCCTTCTATAGATTTAGTCTGTTCGGGGGTTTGATAGTCCTCTGCGACCGACGTGGCTGTTGTGGTGCTGCGGGTGTCGGCTGGGTGTCCCCGGTGGCCTCCTGGGTCTCTGCCGGGGGTGCCGCCAGGGTTGTTGAAGGGGTAGTTGGTGGGGGTACCGTTGTTCGATGTCCTTCCGGGGGTGATGAAAGAGTAGTGGGTGGGTAAGAGTTGCTGTGATCGTTGTTGCTGCTGTTGTCGTGGTTGTTGTCGTTACCGGCTGGGGCGACGTCTTTTATGGACACGGTGTCCTCCCTTCCGTCGGCGTGCCGGACATACGCGTATTGGGGGTTGGCGTGGAGTAGGTGCACTGACTCCACGAGAGGGTCCGTCTTGTGGCCCCTCACATGCCTTCGCACGAATACCGGACCCGGGGTGGAGAGCCATGACGGCATGGATACGCCTGAGGTGGATTTCCGGGGAAAGACAAACATTCGCTCATGAGGCGTGGCATTAGTGGCAGTACACAATAGCAACCGTATCGAATGGAGCACATCTGGGAGGACTTCCTGCCAGTGGGAGATAGGGAGGCCCTTGGTCCTCAGAGCTAGAGTGACTGCGTTCCATACTGTCCCGTTCTCTCGCTCCACTTGACCATTACCCCGGGGGTTGTAGCTGGTGGTACGGCTTGTGGCGATCCCCCTGGACATCATGTACTGGCGTAGCTCTTCACTCATGAAGGACGCCCCCCTATCCGTATGGATGTAGCTCGGCATACCGAACAGGCAGAACAGGCTGTTGAGGCATTTAATGACCGTGGCGCTGGTCATGTCTGGGCAGGGGAGGGCGAATGGGAAACGGGAGTATTCGTCCACAATGTTCAGGAAGTAAACATTGCGGTCGACGGACGGGAGGGTGTCTCATCACAGCTTCCTCTATACTGTCCCAACAAACACTGCCAGGGCAGGTACAGCACGGGTTAGATACAGAGTAAAGCTCCCTCTACGCTGCCCCATCAAACATTCCTAGGGCAGGTACAGCACGGGTTAAATACAGAGTAAATCTCCCTCTACACTGTCCAATCAAGCACTCCCAGGGCAGGTACAGCACAGGTTAGATACAGCGTAAAGCTCCCTCTACACAGTCCCATCAAACACTCCCAGGACATGTACAGCACGGGTTAGATACAGAGTGAAGGCACCTCTACACTGTCCCATCAAACACACCCAGGGCAGGTACAGCATGGCGTTAGATACAGAGTAAAGCTCCCTCTACACTGTCCCGTCAAACACTCCCAGGGCAGGTACATCACGGGTTAGATACAGAGTAAAGCTCCCTCTAAAATATCCCATCAAACACCCCAGGGTAAGTACAGAATGGGTTAGATACAGAGTAAAGGTCCCTCTAAAATATCCCATCAAACACCCCAGGGTAAGTACAGAATGGGTTAGATACAGCGTAAAGCTCCCTCTACACTGTCCCATCAAACAGTCCCAGGGCAGGTACAGCATGGGTTAGATAGAGAGTAAAGCTCCCTCTATACTGTCCCGTCAAACACTCCCAGGGCAGGTACATCGCGAGTTAGATATAGAGTGAAGCTCCCTCTAAAATATCCCATCAAACACCCCAGGGTAAGTACAGCACGGGTTAGATACAGAGTAAAGCTCCCTCTACACTGTCCCATCAAACGTTCCCAGGGCAGGTACAGCACGGGGTTAGAAACAGAGTAAAGCTCCCTCTAAAATATCCCATCAAACACCCCAGGGTAAGTACAGCACGGGTTAGATACAGAGTAAAGCTCCCTCTACACTGTCCCATCAAACAGTCCCAGGGCAGGTACAGCACGGGTTAGATACAGAGTAAAGCTCCCTCTACACTGTCCCATCAAACAGTCCCAGGGCAGGTACAGCAGGTGTTAGATACGGAGTAAAGCTCCCTCTACACTGTCTCATCAAGCCCTCCCAGGGCAGGTACAGCACGGGGTTAGAAACAGAGTAAAGCTCCCTCTACACTGTCCCATCAAACACTCCCAGGGCAGTTACAGCACGGGTTAGATACAGAGTAAAGCTTCCTCAACACTGTCCCATCAAACGTTCCCAGGGCAGGTACAGCACGGGGTTAGAAACAGAGTAAAGCTCCCTTTACACTGTCCCATCAAACACTCCCAGGGCAGGTGCAGCACGGGTTAGATACAGAGTAAAGTTCCCTCTACACTGTCCCATCAAACACACCCAGGGCAGGTACAGCACGGGTTAGATACAGAGTAAAGCTCCCTCTACACTGTCCCATCAAACACTCCCAGGGCAGGTACAGCACGGGTTAGATACAGAGTAAAGCTCCCTCTATACTGTCCCATCAAACACTCCAAGGCTAGTTACAGCACAGGGTTGGATTCAGAGTAAAGCTCCCTCTACACTGTCCCATCAAACACTCCCAGGGCAGGTACAGTACGGGTTAGATACAGAGTAAAGCTCCCTCTACACTGTCCCATCACACACTCCCAGGGCAGGTACAGCACGGGTTAGATACAGAGTAAAGCTCCCTCTTCACTGTCCCATCAAACACACCCATGGCAGGTACAGCATGGGTTAGATACAGAGTAAAGCTCCCTCTACACTGTCCCATCAAACACTCCCAGGGCAGGTACAGCACGGGTTAGATACAGAGTAAAGCTCCCTCTACACTGTCCCATCAAACTCTCCCAGGGCAGGTACAGCACGGGTTAGATACAGTGTAAAGCTCCCTCTACACTGTCCCATCAAACACTCCCAGGGCTGGTACAGCACAGGGTTAGATACAGAGTAAAGGACCCTCTACACTGTCCCATCAAACACTCCCAGGGCAGGTACAGCACGGGTTAGATACAGAGTAAAGCTCCCTCTACACTGTCCCATCAAGCACTTCCAGGGCAGGTACAGCACGGGTTAGATACAGAGTAAAGCTCCCTCTACACTGTCCCATCAAACACTCCCAGGGCAGGTACAGCACAAGTTAGATACAGAGTAAAGCTCCCTCTATACTGTCCCATCAAACACTCCCAGGGCAGGTACAGCACGAGTTAGATACAGAGTAAAGCTCCCTCTACACTGTCCCATCAAACACTCCCAGGGCAGGTACAGCACGAGTTAGATACAGAGTAAAGCTCTCTCTACACTGTCCCATCAAACACTCCCAGGGCAGGTACAGCACGTGTTAGATACAGAGTAAAGCTCCCTCTACACTGTCCCATCAAACACTCCCAGGGCAGGTACAGCACGAGTTAGATACAGAGTAAAGCTCCCTCTACACTGTCCCATCAAGCACTCCCAGGGCAGGTACAGCACAGGTTAGATATAGAGTAAAGCTCCCTCTACACTGTCCCATCAAACACTCCCAGGGCAGGTAGGTTGGAGTGAGTGAGGGGAGCAGAGAAATGGAGACGGCCGATGTCACGGCGGCAGTTAGCGATGAAAAGATCTCGAGAGGTTAAGCGGCCAGGGGGAGGGGTCCAGGTAGAACGGGAATTCTGCAAGCGGGAGAAAGGGTCAGTAGTGCGGTGGGAGGACTCCTGGCCAAAGAAGTGAGCACGGAGATGAAGGCGGTGGAAAAAGAGCTCAACATCGTGTCGAGCTCGAAATTTATTGGGGCGGGGGCGTAAGGGGATGAAGTTCAGGCCTCATCGCTAACTGCCGCCGTGACATCGGCCATCACCATTTCTCTGCTGCCCTCACTCACTCCAACCTACCTCCCTCTGAACTTGCAGCACTCCATTCTGTTAGATCCAACCCTGACATTGTCATTAAACCCGCTGACAAGGGTGGTGCTGTTGTTGTTTGGCGAACTGACCTCTACCTAGCGGAAGCTGAACGCCAACTCTCCGACACCTCCTCCTACCTCCACCTGGACCATGACCCCACTACTGAACATCAAACCACCATTTCCAAGACTGTCACTGACCTCATCTCCTCTGGAGATCATCGCCCCGCTGCCACCAACCTCATAGTTCCCCAACCCCGCACAGCCCGCTTCTACCTCTTCCCAAGATCCACAAACAGGACTGCCCTGGTAGACCCATCGTTTCAGCCTGTTCTTGCCCCACGGAACTTATCTCTTCCTATCTTTACTCTATCTTTTCTCCCCTTGTCCAGTCTCTTCCCACCTACATCCGCGACTCTTTGGACGCCCTCCGCCACTTTAACAGTTTCCAGTTTCCTGGCCCCAACCGCTTCCTTTTCACCATGGACGTACAATCCCTCTACACCTCCATCCCCCACCAGGATGGCCTGAGGGTGCTCCGCTTCTTCCTTGAACAGAGGCCCGACCAGTCCCCATCCACCACCAGCCTCCTCCGCCTGGCTGAACTTGTTCTCACATTGAACAACTTCTCCTTTAACTCCACTCATTTCCTCCAAATCAAAGGTGTTGCCATGGGTACCCGCATGGGTCCTAGTTATGCCTGCCTTTTCGTGGGCTATGTGGAACAATCTTTGTTCCAGTCCTACTCGGGTCCCCTCCCTCACCTCTTTTTCCGATACATTGATGACTGTATCGGTGCCATTTCCTGCTCTCGCCCTGAACTAGACAATTTCATTCACTTTGCCTCCAATTTCCACCCTTCCCTCACCTTCACATGGTCCATCTCTGACTCTTCCCCTCACTTCCTCGACTTCTCCGTCTCCATCTCTGGGAATAGGTTATCGACCAATATTCACTACAAGCCCACTGACTCCAACAGCTACCTGGACTACACTTCCTCCCACCCCCCTCCTGTAAGGACTCTATTCCATTCTCCCAGTTTCTCCGTCTCCGCCGCATCTGCTCCGACGATGCCACCTTCCACACCAGTGCTGTTACGTCCGT
Organism: Somniosus microcephalus; assembly: GCF_052327205.1. Taxonomy (NCBI): domain Eukaryota; kingdom Metazoa; phylum Chordata; class Chondrichthyes; order Squaliformes; family Somniosidae; genus Somniosus; species Somniosus microcephalus. The sequence continues at coordinate 53,236,270 of NW_028225181.1, forward strand.
GTATAATCAGACACAGACTGCGGAGAACGGTACAAACGATGTTTACTCAACGTGGCTCAGACTGCAACTGATCTGTACAGATTACTACTCAACGTTATATACAGGTGTGGTCACTGCCGGTACTACAGTATGCATGAGCTGTAAAAAGTAGTTCCCCCCCTTAAAGGTACATACATTACAAGTGCTTCAGACATGTCTTCCTTTTTCCACAACCGAGGATTCCCCTCTACCGTGGTTGACACGGCCCTCGACCGTGTCAGTTCTATCTCCCGCACTTCTGCCCTCACCCCTGCCCCTCCCTCCCGGAACCACGATAGGGTTCCCCTTGTCCTCACCTTTCACCCCACCAGCCTCCACATTCAACGGATCATCCTCCGGCATTTCCGCTACCTCCAAAGTGATCCCACCACCAAACGTATCTTCCCCTCCCCTCCCCTTTCAGCATTCCGTAGGGACCGCTCCCTCCGAGACACCCTAGTCCACTCCTCTATCACCCCCAGCATCCCTTCCCCTTCGCCTGGCACCTTCCCGTGCAAGCGGAGGAGATGTAACACCTGCCCCTATACCTCCCCCCTCCCCACTGTCCAGGGCCCCAAACACCCCTTCCAGGTGAAACAGCGATTTACTTGTACTTCTCGCAATCTAGTATAACTGTATTCGCTGCTCACGATGCGGTCTCCTCTACATTGGGGAGACCAAACGCAGATTGGGTGACTGCTTTGCGGAACACCTCTGTTCAGTCCTTAAGGGTGACCCTGAGCTTCCGGTCGCCTGTCATTTTAATTCACCGCTCCATTCCCACTCGGACCTCACCGTCCTTGGCCTCTTGTATTGTTCCACCGAAGCTCAACGTAAACTCGAGGAACAGCACCTCATCTTCCGATTAGGCACTCTGCAGCCTTCCGGACTCAATATCGAGTTCAACAATTTCAGATCATAACCTCGGCCCCTATTACTTTTTTACCTGTAATTTTTCCACTCCTTTTCCACCCCCCCACCCCACTGTCCTTTTGTTTCTCTCTACCACCTGGCAGCTATATCTTGCCCTGCCAGTACACTTCACACCTAATCTCAGCCTATTACCATCTCGTCTGGCATCGAACACCTTTTATTGTCTCCTCTACTTCTTTTGTCTCTTTCACATCTTTTGTCCGATCGCAGCCCTGCCTTCGATCTATTTTCTTTTCTTTACAGTTTTGAAGAAGGGTTCGACCCGAAATGTCAACTCAAATTTCTCTTGACGGATGTTGCCTGGCCTGCGGAGTTTTTCCAACGTTTTCTGTTGTTATTTCGCATGTACAGCATGGGTTAGATACAGAGTAAAGCTCCCTCTACACTGCCCCATCAAACACTCCCAGGGCAGGTACAGCACAGCTTAGATAAAGAGTAAGGCTGCCCCTACACTGTCCCATCAAACACTCCCAGGGCAGGTACAGCACGGGTTAGATACAGAGTAAAGCTCCCTCTACACTGTCCCATCAAACACTCCCAGGGCAGGTACAGCACGGGTTAGATACAGAGTAAATCGCCCTCTACACTGTCCCATCAAACACTCCCAGGGCAGGTACAGCACGGGTTAGATACAGAGTAAAGCTCCCTCTACACTGCCCCATCAAACACTCCCAGGGCAGGTACAGCACGGGTTAGATACAGAGTAAAGCTCCCTCTACACTGTCCCATCAAACACTCCCAGGGCAGGTACATCACGGGGTTAGATACAGAGTAAAGCTCCCTCTACGCTATACCATCAAACACCCCAGGGCAGGTTCAGCACGGGTTAGATGCAGAGTAAAGCTCCCTCTACACTGTCCCATCAAACACTCCCAGGGCAGGTACAGCATAGCTTAGATACAGAGTAAAGCTCCCTCTACACTATCCCATCAAACACTCCTAAGGCAGGTTCAGCACGCGTTAGATACAGAGTAAAGCTCCCTCTACACTGTCCCATGAAACCCTCCCAGGGCAGGTACAGCACGGTGTTAGAGAGAGAGTAAAGCTCCCTCTACACTGTCCCAACAAACACTCCCAGGGCAGGTACAGCACGGGTTAGATACAGAGTAAAGCTCCCTCTACACTGTCCCATCAAACACTCCCAGGGCAGGTACAGCACGGGTTAGATACAGAGTAAAGTTCCCTCTACACTGTCCCATCAAACACTCCCAGGGCAGGTACAGCACGGGTTAGATACAGAGTAAAGCTCCCTCTGCACTGTCCCATCAAACACTCCCAGGGTTGGTACAGCATGGGGTTAGATACAGAGTAAAGCTCCCTCTACACTGTCCCATCAAACACTCCCAGGGCAGGTACAGCATGGGTTAGATACAGAGTAAAGCTTCCTCTGCACTGTCCCATGAAACCCTCCCAGGGCAGGTACAGCACGGTGTTAGAGAGAGAGTAAAGCTCCCTCTACACTGTCCCAACAAACACTCCCAGGGCAGGTACAGCACGGGTTAGATACAGAGTAAAGCTCCCTCTACACTGCCCCATCAAACACTCCCAGGGCAGGTACAGCATGGGTTAGATACAGAGTAAAGCTCCCTCTACACTGTCCCATCAAACACTCCCAGGGCAGGTACAGCACGGGTTAGATACAGAGTAAAGCTCTCTCTACACTGTCCCATCAAACACTCCCAGGGTTGGTACAGCATGGGGTTAGATACAGAGTAAAGCTCCCTTTACACTGTCCCATCAAACTCTCCCAGGGCAGGTACAGCATGGGTTAGATACAGAGTAAAGCTTCCTCTGCACTGTCCCATCAAACACTCCCAGGGCAGTTGAAGCATGGGTTAGATACAGAGTAAAGCTCCCTCTACACTGTCCCATCAAACACTCCCAGGGCAGGTACAGCATGGTTTGATACAGAGTAAAGCTCCCTCTACACTGCCCATCAAACACTCCCAGGGCAGGTACAGCATGGTTTGATACAGAGTAAAGCTCCCTCTACACTGCCCATCAAACACTCCCAGGCAGGTACATCACGGGGTTAGTTACAGAGTATAGCTCCCTCTACACTGTCCCATCATACACTCCCAGGGCAGGTACAGCACGGGTTAGATACAGAGTAAAGCTCCCTCTGCACTGTCCCATCAAACACTCCCAGGGCAGGCATAGCATGGGTTAGATAGAGAGTAACGGCCCCTCTGCACTGTCCCATCAAACACTCTCAGGGCAGGTACATCACGGGTTAGATACAGAGTAAAGCTCCCTCTAAAATATCCCATCACACACCACAGGCCAGTTACAGCATGGGTTAGATACAGAGTAAAGCTCCCTCTACACTGTCCCATCAAACACTCCCAGGGCAGGTACATCACGGGGTTGGATACAGAGTAAAGCTCCCTCTACGCTATACCATCAAACACCCCAGGGCAGGTTCAGCACGGGTTAGATGCAGAGTAAAGCTCCCTCTACACTGTCCCATCAAACACTCCCAGGGCAGGTACAGCATAGCTTAGATACAGAGTAAAGCTCCCTCTACACTATCCCATCAAACACTCCCAAGGCAGGTTCAGCACGCGTTAGATACAGAGTAAAGCTCCCTCTACACTGTCCTATGAAACTCTCCCAGGGCAGGTACAGCACGGTGTTAGAGAGAGAGTAAAGCTCCCTCTACACTGTCCCATCAAACACTCCCAGGGCAGGTACAGCACGGGTTAGATACAGAGTAAAGCTTCCTCTACACTGTCCCATCAAACACTCCCAGGGCTGGTACAGCACGGGGTTAGAAACAGAGTAAAGCTCCCTCTAAACTGTCCCATCAAACACTCCCAGGGAAGGTACAGCACGGGGTTAGATACAGAGTAAAGCTCCCTCTACACTGACCCATCAAACACTCACAGGGCATGAACAGCATGGGTTATATACACAGGAAAGCTCCCTCTACAATGTCCCATCAAACACTCCCAGGGCAGGTACAGCATGGCGTTAGATACAGATAAAGCTCCCTCTACACTTTACCATCAAACACACCCAGGGCAGGTACAGCATGAGTTAGATACAGTGTAAAGCTCCCTCTATACTGTCCCATCAAACACTCCCAGGGCAGGTACAGCACGGGTTAGATACAGCGCAAAGCTCCCTCTGCACTGTCCCATCAAACACTCCGAGGGCAGGTACAGCACGGGTTAGATACAGAGTAAAGCTCCCTCTACACTGTCCCATCAAACACTCCCAGGGCAGGTACAGCATGATTTAGATACAGAGTAAAGCTCCCTCTACACTGTCCAATCAAACACTCCCAGGGCAGGTGCAGCATGAGTTAGATACAGAGTAAAGCTCCCTCTACACTGTCCCATCAAACACTCCCAGGACAGGTACAACACGGGTTAGATACAGTGTAAAGCTCCCTCTACATTGTCCCATCAAACACTCCCAGGGCATGTACAGCACGGGTTAGAGACAGAGTAAAGCTCCCTCTACACTGTCCCATCAAACACTCCCAGGGCAGGTACCGCACAGGTTAGATACAGAGTAAAGCTCCCTCTACACTGTCCCATCAAACACTCCCAGGGCAGGTGCAGCATGGGTTAGATACAGAGTAAAGCTCCCTCTACACTGTCCCATCAAACACTCAGAGGGCATGTACAGCATGGGTTAGATAGAGAGTAACGGCCCCTCTGCACTGTCCTATCAAACACTCCCAGGGCAGGTACAGCACGGGTTAGAGACAGAGTAAAGCTCCCTCTACATTGTCCCATCAAACACTCCCAGGGCAGGTACAGCACGGGGTTAGATACAGAGTAAAGCTCCCTCTACGCTGTCCCATCAAACACTCCCAGGGCAGGTACAGCACGGGTTAGATACAGAGTAAAGCTCCCTCTACACTGTCCCATCAAACACTCCCAGGGCAGGTACAGCATGGGTTAGATACAGAGTAAAGCTCTCTCTACACTGTCCCATCAAACACTCCCAGGGCAGGTACAGCACGGGTTAGATACAGAGTAAAGCTCCCTCTACACTGTCCCATCAAACACTCCCAGGGCAGGTACAGCATGGGTTAGATACAGAGTAAAGCTCTCTCTACACTGTCCCATCAAACTCTCCCAGGGCTGGAACATGACATTTATAGGAAGGAAACAGGCCATTCGACCCATCCAGTCTGTGCTGGTGTTTACCCTTGCTATGAGTAAAGGGTTCGAATCAGAGTCACCTACTGAAAGGGGAGAAGGAAAGAATATTGATAAAGATTGCGTATTGTAGTGTTGCATGATGGGGGCTTGGTTCTATACCGGCCAATGCTCAAGGAGAGTGTGGGTGCAACATTGCCAGGCATAATCACGGGACCGATCCACGGGGGGATGCAAATGCTGCAAGAAATGTAAAATGTGCTGGTCAACAGACGTGGTGAAAGAGCTGAAGTTGCACGAGAACCTATCTGTACAGACGGGTAACCGCAATAGGAACCACATGACTCGGGCAGCTGAGGAAAAGCCGGTTCACAATGGACATGCACGGCCCAGAAATTCGGGTCGGAGACTTCCCGTGGGTGCAAGCCTCCTCCGACCTGCACTTACCTAGCGCGCCGGCCGTTGAGCTGTGGGCCCGCGTGGGATTCCGATCCTGGGCCTCCTCCAGCTGCCAGCGCGCAGTGCTTGCATATCCCAGGGGCGCAGTTAGTTCGAAGCGTCCCCTGGGATCACGTGGGCCATGGAGAGCCAATGGTAGCAGGGAAATGCCCATTCATAAATTTGACAGGTAGACCTGTCAAATTTATGAATAGAGTTCAGCCCCAAAACATAACTAAAACTTCAAATAAATTTTAAAAAACAGCACATTTTTAAAATAACTATAAATTACATAAAATAACTATTTTAAACAATAATTTACATTTTTGAAAATATTAATTATAGTTTCTAATGAGGCTAAAAATAAACTTACCTTTCTTTAAAGTATTTTAAAATGATAAACCTGTGGAAGAAATGTTTTAATTTTACTTAATTAACCTCTTACCTTGTTAAAAGCAGGCCCTGTGCCTGCTTTTTCCACGCTCAGCTGCTCGGGACTTACCCGCACGGAGAAACCTGTAAAAAAAAGTGGAAGTTCCAGGCGTACGCGCTGCCTCTCCGGCACACGCATTTGACCTCCGAACCCCTTCCTTCAAGGGAACGGAAGTTTCGGTTTCCAGCGCATGCGCAGTGCATGCACGAAGCCGGCACTTCCGTTGGCCTTACGGGTGAGAACACAGCGCGTCCTCACCCGCGGGGACCCGAATTTCTGGGCCATGGAGTTATCAGTTCTCAAAATGAGGGCAAGGGTGCGGTGACAGCCTCCTGGTATTAACAAGATCTGGGACAAACAATGTTGCAACATAGAATGTTTCAGGAAATAAGTGGGAACAACGTATAAATGTCCGACAATTGCTGTAACGATTTGGGGAAGCATGGCTAGGACAGACCAGGCTGTCTCCCCCACGCATGCGAATAAGGTCTGCTTGACCTCTCGATATCAGAGTATTTAAAATTACTCCACAACACCTACCCAGTTCCCACCTCTCTTCATCAACTTTTCCTTCATTCGCCTATTAAATAGAATCTGGATTTTGACTTTCGGGGAGTGTAAAACCTGTCGGATTCAAATCGGGCATTCAATCCCACCCCTACCCTATCGCATGGATCCTGGCATCGAGGGACATAGAAGTTACAGGACAGAAACCGGTCATTTACACTCCACCCGAGCCTCCTTCATCCCTACTTAATCTCACCATATCTGCATAGAACATATGAAATAGGAGCAGGAGCAGGCCGATCGGCCCCTCGAGCCTGCTCCGCCATTCATAGAGTCATAGAGTTATACAGTACAGAAAGAGGCCCTTCGGCCCATCGTGTCCGCGCCGGCCATCAAGTCCTGTCTATTCTCATCCCATTTTCCAGCACTTGGTCCGTAGCCTTGTATGCTATGGCGTTTCAAGTGCTCATCTAAATGCTTCTTGAATATTGTGAGGGTTCCTGCCTCTCCCACCCTTTCAGGCAGTGAGTTCCAGATTCCAACCACCCTCTGGGTGAAAAAGTTTTTCCTCAAATCCCCTCTAAACCTCCTGCCCCTTACCTTGAAACTATGCCCCTCATAATTTTGTACACCTCAATCAGGTCCACCCTCAGCCTTCTCTGCTCTAAGGAAAACAACCCCAGCTTGTCCAGTCTCTCTTCAGCCCAGGTAACATTTTGGTGAATCTCCTCTGCATCCTCTCCAATGCAATCACATCCTTCCTATAGTGTGGCGACCAGAACTGCACACAGTATTCCAGCTGTGGCCTAACTAGCATTTTGTACAGCTCCATCATAACCTCCCTGCTCTTATATTCTATGCCTCGGCTAATGAAGGCAAGTATCCCATATGCCTTTTTAACCCACCTTATCTACCTGTCCTGCTGCCTTCAGGGATCTATGTACATGCACACCAATGTCCCTCTGATCCTCTGTCCTTCCTAGGGTCCTACCATTCATTGTGTATTCCCTTGCCTTGTTAGTCATCCCAAAATGCATCACCTCAGAATTTTCAGGGTTAAATTCCATTTGCCACTGTTCTGCCCATCTAACCATCCCGTCTATATCGTCCTGTAGCCTGAGGCTTCCCTCCTGGCTATTTACCACTCCACCAATTTTCGTGTCATCTGCGAACTTACTGATCATACCTCCTACATTCATATCTAAATCATTAATGTACACTACAAGCAGCAAAGGACCCAGCACCGATCCCTGTGGTACACCACTGGACACAGGCTTCCAGTCACAAAAACAACCTATGACCATCACCCTCTGCCTCCTGTCACTAAGCCAATTTTGGCACCAATGTGCCAAATTGCCCTGGATCCCATGGGCGCTTACCTGCTTGACCAGTCTCCCATGTGGGACTTTGCCATAAGCCTTACTGAAGTCCATGTATACTACATCCACTGCACTACCCTCATCCATACACCTGGTCACCCCCTCGAAAAATTCAATCAAATTGGTCAGACATGATCTCCCCCTGACAAAGCCATGCTGACTATCCCTGATTAATCCCTGCCTCTCCAATGGAGATTAATTCTGTCCCTCAGAATTTTTTCAATAATTTCCCTACCACTGATGTTAGGTTCACTGGCCTGTAATTCCCTGGTTTATCCTTACTACCCTTCTTGAACAATGGCACTATGTTAGCTGTCCTCCAGTTCTCTGGCACCTCCCTTGTGGCCAGAGAGGTTCTGAAAATTTCTGTCAGAGCCCCTGCAATCTCCTCCCTTGCCTCACACAGCAGCCTGGGAAACATCCCATCAGGGCCTGGGGATTCATCCACTTTTAAGCCCGCTAAAACCGCTAGTACATCCTCCCTCTCAATACTAATTTGTTCAAGTATATCGCAATCCCCCTGCCTGATTTCTAGGCCTAAATCCCCCTTCTCTATAGTTAGCACAGATGCAAAAGCTTCATTTAAAACCTCACCTACCTCTTCTGGCTCCACACACAGTTTGCCGCTTTGGTCCCTAATGGGCCCTACTCTTTCCCTGGTTATCCTCTTGCCCTTAATATACTTATAAAACACCTTGGGATTTTCCTTTATTTTGCCCACCAGTATTTTTTCATGCACCCTCTTCGCTCTCCTAATTTCTTTTTTAAGTACCCTCCTGCACTTTCTATACTCCTCTAGGGCTTCCACTGTTTTTAGTCCTTTGTATCTGCCAAAAGCCTCCCTTTTTTCCTAATCCATTCTTGTATATTCTTTGACATCCAGGGTTCCCTGGGCTTGTTGGTTCCACCCTTGACCTTTATGGGAACATGCTGGCGCTGTACTCTCTCTATTTCCTTTCTGAAAGACTCCCACTGTTCTGATGTGGATTTTCCTACAAGTAGCTGATCCCAGTCCATTTTGGCCAGATCCTGCCTTATCATATTAATCATAGAAACATAGAAGGCAGGAGTAGGCCATTCGGCCCTTTGAGCCCACTCCACCATTGAATGAGATAATGGCTGATCATCCAAATTCAGTACCCTGTCCCTGCTTTCTCCCCATATCCCTTGATCCCTTTAGCCTCAAGAAATATATCCAACTCCTTCTTGAATATATTTAATGAATTGGCCTCCACTGCCCTGTGTGGTAGAGAATTCCACAGGTTCACCACTCTCTGGGTGAAGAAATTCCTCCTAATCTCAGTCCTAAATGACTGACCCCTTATCCTTAGACTGTGACCCCTGGTTCTGGACTCCCCCGCCATCGGGAACATCCTTCCTGCATCTAGTCTGTCTAGTCTTGTTAGAATTTTATAAGTTTCAATGAGATCCCCTCTCATTCTTCTAAACTCCAGCGAGTACAAGCCCAATCAACCCAATCTCTCCTCATATGTCATTCCTGCCATCCCAGGTATCAGCCTGGTGAATCTTCGCTGCACTCCTTCCATGGCAAGAACATCCTTCCTCAGATAAGGCGACCAAAACTGCACACAATACACAAGGTGTCGTCTCACCAAGGCCCTGTACAACTGCAGCAAGAGATCCTTGCTCCTGTACTCGAATCCTTTCGCTACGAAGGCCAGCATACCATTTGCCTTCTTTACCGCCTGCTGCACCTGCATGCTTACCTTCAGCGACTGGTGCACAAGGACACCCAGGTCTCGTTGCACATTCCCTTCTCCCAACCTATTGCTGTTCAGATAATAATCTGCCTTCCTGTTTTTGCCACCAAAGTGGACAACCTCGTATTTATCCACATTATACTGCATCTGCCACGCATCTGCCCAATCGCCCAACCTGTCCAAATCATACTGGAGTTAATCGGCATTCTCCTCACAGGCCTGCCGCCAATTTAGAATGTTTGGTATCCTGTGGAATGACCTGGGACGTGTTACTACATTAAAGGCACTATATAAATACAATTTGCTCTTGTAGCATTGACCCCAATTAAATCTCCCAGTCACCACAATGAACAGAATTTTGCACCGACATTGCCTGGAACAACGGCTGTCATTGATTCGAGAATGCGAGAATCTCGAATCAACCTTTCCACTGCAGCTGCTGTTTATGAGAGTGGATTGTCTGACTCGTGCAGAGATGGGAGTGGAACTGAGGTTAGTGCAATGAAACCCAGCCACAAGACAGCCGAACCTCGATGACACACACAGGCTGTGTCGCACGCACTGTGCAGGGGCTGCACATATCAACATCGGGAATGTAGAACTCAGGGTGAGGGGGCTGTATTGTAGAGGGTGTCTCTCCATCAGGGACCCCTTTTAAAGAGGGAGTCTCTCCATCAGGGACCCCTTTCAAAGAGGGAGTCTCTCCATCAGGGACCCCTTTTAAAGAGGGAGTCTCTCTCCATCAGGGACCCCTTTTAAAGAGGGAGTCTCTCCATCAGGGACCCCTTTTAAAGAGGGAGTCTCTCTCCATCGGGGACCCCTTTTAAAGAGGGAGTCTCACCATCAGGGACCCCTTTTAAAGAGGGAGACTCGCCATCAGGGAGCCCTCTTAAAGAGGGAGTCTCGCCATCAGGGACCCCTTTTAAAGAGGGAGTCTCTCTCCATCAGGGACCCCTTTTAAAGTGGGAGTCTCTCTCCATCAGGGCCCCCTTTTAAAGAGGGAGTCTCTCCATCGGGGACCCCTTTTAAAGAGGGAGTCTCTCCATCAGGGACCCCTTTTAAAGAGGGAGTCTCTCCATCAGGGCCCCCTTTTAAAGAGGGAGTCTCTCTCCATCAGGGACCCCTTTTAAAGTGGGAGTCTCTCCATCAGGGCCCCCTTTTAAAGAGGGAGTCTCTCCATCGGGGACCCCTTTTAAAGAGGTAGTCTCTCCATCGGGGACCCCTTTTAAAGAGGGAGTCTCTCTCCATCAGGGACCCCTTTTAAAGAGGGAGTCTCTCCATCAGGGACCCCTTTTAAAGAGGGAGTCTCTCTCCATCAGGGACCCCTTTTAAAGTGGGAGTCTCTCCATCAGGGCCCCCTTTTAAAGAGGGAGTCTCTCCATCGGGGACCCCTTTTAAAGAGGGAGTCTCTCCATCAGGGACCCCTTTTAAAGAGGGAGTCTCTCCATCAGGGGCCCTTTTAAAGAGGGAGTCTCTCCATCAAGGACCCCTTTTAAAGAGGGAGTCTCTCTCCATCAGGGACCCCTTTTAAAGAGGGAGTCTCTCTCCATCAGGGAACCCTTTTAAAGAGGGAGTCTCTCTCCATCAGGGACCCCTTTTAAAGAGGGATTCTCTCCATCAGGGACCCCCTTTAAAGAGGGAGTCTCTCCATCAGGGACCCCTTTTAAAGAGAGACTCTCTCCATCAGGGACCCCTTTTAAAGAGGGATTCTCTCCATCAGGGACCCCTTTTAAAGAGGGATTCTCTCCATCAGGGACCCCTTTTAAAGAGGGATTCTCTCCATCAGGGACCCCTTTTAAAGAGGGATTCTCTCCATCATGGACCCCTTTTAAAGAGGGAGTCTCTCCATCAGGGACCCCTTTTAAAGAGGGAGTCTCTCCATCAGGGAACCCTGTTAAAGAGGGAGTCTCTCTCCATCAGGGACCCCTTTTAAAGAGGGAGTCTCTCCATCAGGGACCCCTTTTAAAGAGTGAGTCTCTCCCCATCAGGGACCCCTTTCAAAAAGGGAGTCTCTCTCCATCAGGGACCCCTTTTAAAGAGGGAGTCTCTCCATCAGGGACCCCTTTTAAAGAGGGAGTCTCTCCATCAGGGACCCCTTTTAAAGAGGGAGTCTCTCCATCAGGGACCCCTTTTAAAGTGGGAGATTCTCCATCAGGGACCCCTTTTAAAGTGGGAGATTCTCCATCAGGGACCCCTTTAAAAGCGGGATCTCTCCCCAACAGGGACCCGTTTTAAAGAGGGAGTCTCTCACCATCAGGGACCCCTTTTAAAGAGGGAGTCTCTCCATCAGGGACCCCTTTTAAAGATGGTTTCTCTCCATCCGGGGCCACTTTTAAAGAGGGAGTCTCACTCCATTAGGGGCCCCTTTAAAAGAGGGAGACTCTCTCCATCAGGGACCCCTTTTAAAGAGGGAGTATCTCCCCATCAGGGACCCCTTACGGAAACGTAGCTCAAGGACGTCCAAGACTGGGAACTCAACATCCAGGGGTATTCGATATTCAGGAAAGATAGGCAAAAAGGAAAGGGAGGAGGGGTAGCATTACTGGTTAAAGAAGGGATTAACACAATTGTAATGAAGGATATTAGCTCTGATGATGTGGAATCTGTATGGGTAGAATTGAGAAATACTAAGGGGAGAAAAACATTAGTGGGTGTGGTATATAGACCTCCAAACAGTAAGGCGGAGGTTGGGGCTAGCATCAAAAGGGAAATTAAAGAAGCGTGCAATAAGGGCACAGCAGTCATCATGGGTGGCTTTAATCTACATATAGATTGGGCTAACCAAATTAGTAACAATACTGTGGAGGAGGAATTCCTGGAGTGTTTACGGGATGGTTTCCTGGACCAATATGTCGAGGAACCAACCAGAGATCAGGCCATCTTAGACTGGGTATTATGTAACGAGAAAGGATTAATTAGCAATCTTGTTGTACGAGGCCCCTTGGGTCGGAGCGATCATAGTATGATCGAATTCTTCATTAAGATGGAGAATGAAGTAGTTGACTCAGAAACTATGGTCCTCAATTTAAATAAAGGAACCTACGATGGTTTGAGGAGCGAGTTGGGTAGGATTGATTGGGGAATGGCACTCAAAGGGTTGACGGTGGATAGGCAATGGCAAACATTCAAAGACCGAATGGATGAACTACTGAAGTTGTTCATCCCAGTTTGGCATAAAAATAAAACAAAAAAGGTGACTCAACCGTGGCTAACAAGGGAAATCAGGGATAGCATAAGATCCAAGGAGAGCACATACAAATTGGCCAGAAAAAGCAATAATCCTGAGGATTGGGAGCAGTTTAGGATTCAACAAAGGAGGACAAACGGATTAATTAAGAAAGGGAAAATAGAATATGAGAGTAAGATTTCAGGGAACATAAAAACTGACTGTAAAAGCTTTTATAGATATGTAAAGAGAAAAAGATTGGTGAAGTCAAGCGTAGGTCCCTTGCAGTCAGAATCGGGGGAATTTATAATGGGGAGCAAAGAAATGGCAGACCAACTAAATACATATTTTGGTTCTGTCTTCACAAAGGAGGACACAAATAACCTCCCAGAAATACCGCGGAACATAGGGTCTGATGAAAGGGTGGAACTGAAAGAAATCAGTATTTTAGGGAAATGGTGTTAGGAAAATTGATGGGACTGAAGGCCGATAAATCCCCAGGGCCTGATAATCTACATCCCAGGGTACTTAAAGAAGTGGCCCTGGAAATAGTAGATGCATTGCTGGTCATCTTCCAGAACGCGATAGACTCTGAAACATTACCCATGGATTGGAGGGTAGCTAATGTTACCCCACTATTCAAAAAAGGTGGCAGAGAAAAAGCGGGGAATTATAGACCGGTAAGCCTGACATCGGTAGTGGGGAAAATGCTGGAGTCCATTATAAAAGATGTAATAGCAGAGCACTTGGAAAGCAGTGACAGGATCGGACAAAGTCAACATGGATTTACAAAAGGTAAATCATGCTTGACTAATCTACTGGAATTTTTTGAGGATGTAACTGGTAAAATAGATAAGGGAGAACCAGTGGATGTGGTGTATTTGGACTTTCAGAAGGCTTTCGATAAGGTCCCGCATAAGAGGTTAGCGTGCAAAATTAAGGCACATGGGATTGGGGGCAAGGTATTGACTTGGATAGAGAACTGGTTGGCGGACAGAAAGCAAAGAGTTGGAATAAACGGGTCGTTTTCCGAGTGGCAGGCAGTGACTAGTGGGGTACCGCAAGGATCGGTCCTAGAACCCCAGCTGTTCACAATATATATTAATGATCTGGACGAGGGAATTGGATGTAATATCTCCAAATTTGCAGATGACACAAAGCTGGGTGGGAGGGTAAGCTGTGAGGAGGATGTCATGAAACTCCAGTACGATTTGGACAGGTTGGGTGATTGGGCAGAAACATGGCAAATGCACTATAATGTGAATAAATGTGAGGTTATCCACTTTGGTGGCAAAAACAGGAAGGCAGATTATTATTTGAATGGCAATAGATTGGGAGAAGGGGAAGTGCAAAGAGACCTGGGTGTCCTTGTGCACCAGTCGCTGAAGGTAAGCATGCAGGTGCAGCAGGTGGTTAAGAAGGCAAATGGTATGTTGCCCTTCGTAGCGAGAGGGTACGAGTACAAGAACAAGGATGTCTTGCTGCAGTTGTACAGGGCCTTGGTGAGACCGCACCTTGAGTATTGTGTGCAGTTTTGGTCACCTTACCTGAGGAAGGACGTTCTTGCCATGGAGGGAGTGCAGCGAAGATTCACCAGGCTGATACCTGGGATGGCAGGAATGACGTACGAGGAGAGAGTGTGTCGATTAGGCTTATACTCACTGGAGTTTAGAAGATGGAGAGGGGATCTCATCGAAACCTATAAAATTCTGTCAGGTCTGGACAGACTAGATGCAGAAAGGATGTTTCTGATGGCCGGGGAGTCCAGAACCAGGGGTCATAGTCTAAGGATAAGGGGTAAGCAATTTAGGACTGAAATGAGGAGGAATTTCTTCACCCAGAGAGTGGTGAACCTGTGGAATTCTCTGCCACAGAGGGCGGTGGAGGCCAGTTCATTAAATATATTCAAGAAAGAGTTGGATATGTTTCTTGAGGCTAAAGGGGTCATAGAAACATAGAAACATAGAGATAGGAACAGGAGTAGGCCATTCGGCCCTTCGAGCCTGCTCCGCCATTCAATGAGATCATGGCTGATCTTCATCTGAGATCTTAGCTGATCTTACCAGTTCAGTACCCCGTCCCCGCCTTTTCTCCGTAACCCTTAATCCCCTTAGCCTTCAGAAATATATCCAATTCTCTCTTGAAAATATTTATTGAATTAGCCTTCACAGCCCTCTGTGGCAGGGAATTCCACAGGCTCACCACTCTTTGAGTGAAGAAATTCTTCCTCATCTCTGTTTTAAATGATTTGCCCGCTATTTTTAGACTGTGGCCCCTGGTTCTGTGCTCCCCTGCCATTGGAAACATTCTCTCTGAATTCAGCCTGTCCAGGCCTGCCATAATTTTATATGTTTCGATGAGATCCCCTCTCAATCTTCTAAACTCCAGTGAGTACAAGCCCAAACTATTCAATCTCTCCTCGTAGGTCATTCCCGCCATTCCAGGTATCAGCCTGGTGAATCGCCGCTGCACTCTTTCCATGGCAAGAACATCCTTCCGCAGATGGGGCGACCAAAACTGTACACAATACTCCAGATGCGGTCTCACCAGCACCTTGTACAGCTGTAGTAAGGTATCCCTATTCCTATACTCGAACCCCCTTGATATGAAGGCCAACATACCATTTGCCTTCTTAATCGCCTGTTGCACCTGCATGCTCTCCTTCAGTGACTGGTGCACAAGAACACCCAGGTCCCTCTGCACTTCCCCATCTCCTAATCTATTGCCATTTAGATAATAATCTACCCTCCTGTTTTTACCCCCAAAGTGGATAACCTCGCATTTATCCACATTATAGTGCATCTGCCACGTATCCGCCCATTCCCCCAACCTGTCCAAATCGCACTGTAGCCTCCTGACATCCTCATCAGAGCCCACCCCTCCTCCTAGTTTAGTGTCGTCAGCGAATTTGGAAATATTGCATCCAATTCCCTGATCCAGATCATTTATATATATTGTGAACAGCTGGGGTCCCAGGACAGATCCTTGCGGCACCCCGCTGGTCACTGCCTGCCACTCCGAAAACGAGCCGTTTATTCCAACTCTCTGTTTTCTATCCGCCAGCCAGTTCTCTATCCACGTTAATACTTTGCCCCCAATCCCATGAGCCTTAATTTTGCATGATAATCTTTTGTGTGGAACCTTATCGAAGGCTTTCTGGAAGTCAAGGTACACCACATCCACTGGCTCTCCCCCATCTATTTTACCAGTTACTTCCTCAAAAAATTCCAGCAGATTAGTCAAACACGATTTACCCTTTGTAAATCCATGTTGACTCTGTCCGATCCTTTCCCCATTTGTCAAGTGCTCCGCTATTTTATCCTTAATAATGGACTCTAGCATTTTGCCCACAACCGATGTAAGGCTTACTGGTCTATAATTCCCTGCTTTCTCTCTACCCCCCTTTTTAAATATTGGGGTAACCAGAATATCCAGGGATATACAATATTTAGGAAGGATCGGCAAAAAGGTAGGGGAGGTGGGGTAGCATTGCTGGTAAAGGAGGGGATTAATGCAATGGAAAGGAAGGATATTAACTCGGATGAAACGGAATCTGTATGGGTAGAAATGAGAAATAGCAAGGGGAGGAAAACGTTAGTGGGTGTGATATATAGGCCTCCAAATAGTAATATGGAGGTGAGGGAAGGCATAAAAAGGGAAATTAGAGAAGCGTGCGATAAGAGCACAGCTGTCATCATGGGTGACTTTAATTTACATATTGATTGGACTACCCAAATTAGTAAAAATTCTGAGGAGGAGGAATTCCTGGAATGTTTTCGGGACGGTTATCTGGACCAATATGTCGAGGAGCCGACTCGAGATCAGGCCATTTTAGACTGGGTATTGTGCAATGAGAAGGGACTTATCAACAATCTTCTTGTACGAGGCCCCTTGGGTCAGAGCGATCATAATATGATCGAGCTCTCAGTCGAGATGGAGAGTGAGGAAATTGCATCAGAGACTAAGGTCCAGAACTTAAATAAAGGGAATTACGAGGGTATGAGACGGGAATTGGGTAAGATTGATTGGGTGGTGTTTCTGGGGGGATTGACAGTGGATAGACAATGGCAAGCATTCAAAGATAGAATGGAAGAATTCCAGAACATGTTTATACCGGTTTGGCATAAAAATAAACCTAAAAAGGTGGCTCAACCGTGGATAACGAGGGAAATTAGGGACAGCATAAAATCAAAAAAAAGGGCATATCAACTGGCAAAAAAAAGCACCAGACCGGAAGATTGGGGGCAGTACAGGATACAGCAAAAGAGGACAAAGGGATTAATCAGGAAGGGGAAAATAGAATACGAAAGTAAACTTGCAGCAAACATAAAGACAGACTGCAAAAGCTTTTATCGGTATATCAGGAGGAAAAGACTGGTAAAATCCCAAGTCGGTCCCTTGCAGTCCGATTCGGGAGAATATATAATGGAGAATAAGGAAATGGCAGACCAATTAAACTCATACTTTGGTTCTGTATTCACAAAGGAGGACACAAATAACCTCCCAGGAATATCGGCAAACATAGGGACTAATGAGAGGGAGGAGCATCTTTGAATGCTTGTCAAGGGATATGGGGAGAAGGCAGGGACAGGGTACTGAATTTGGATGATCAGCCATGATCTCATTGAATGGCGGAGCAGGCTCGAAGGGCCGAATGGCCTACTCCTGCTCCTATCTTCTATGTTTCTATGTTTCTATGTTTAAAGAGGGAGTCGCTCCCCATCAGGGACCCCTTTTAAAGAGGGAGTCTCTCCCCATCAGGGACCCCTTTTAACGAGTGAGTCACTCACCATCAAGGACCCCTTTTAAAGAGGGAGTCTCGCCATCAGGGACCCCTTTTAAAGACGGAAGCTCACGATCAGAGCACTGCACTTTTAGAGGGTCAGTACTGAGGGAGCGCTGCACTGTCGGGCAGTACTGAGGGAGTGCTACACTTTCGGAGGGGCAGTACTGAGGGAATGCTGCACTGTCGGAGGGGCAGTACTGGGGGAGCACTGCACTGTCAGAGGGGCAGTACTGAGGGAGCGCTGCACTGTCGGAGGGTCAGAACTGAGGGAGCGCTGCACTGTCGGAGGGTCAGTACTGAGGGAGCACAGCACTGTTGGAGGGGCAGTACTGAGGGAGCGCTGCACTCTCAGAGGGGCAGTACTGAGGGAGCGCTGCACTGTCAGAGGGGCAGTTCTGAGGGAGCGCTGCACTGTCGGAGGTTCAGTACTGAGGGAGCGCTGCACTGTTGGAGGGGCAGTACTGAGGGAGCGCTGCACTGTCAGAGGGGCAGTACTGAGGGAGCGCTGCGCTTTCAGAGGGGCAGTACTGAGGGAGCGCTGCGCTTTCAGAGGGGCAGTACTGAGGGAGCGCGGCACTGTCGGAGGGGCACTACAGAGGGAGCGCCGCACTGTCGGAGGGGCAGTACTGAGGGAGTGCTTCACTGTCGGAGGGGCAGTACTGAGTGAGCGCTGCACTGTCGGAGGGGCAGTACTGAGGGAGCGCTGCACTGTCGGAGGGGCTGTACTGAGGGAGCCCTGCACTGTCGGAGGCGTAGTACTGAGGGAGCGCTGCACTGTCGGAGGGGCAGTACTGAGGGAGCGCTGCACTGTCGGAGGGTCAGTACTGAGGGAGCGCTGCGCTGTCGGAGGGGGCAATACTGAGGGAGCGCTGCGCTCTTGGAGGGGCAGTACTGAGGGAGCTCTGCACTGTCGGAGGGGCAGTACAGAGGGAGCACCGCACTGTTGGAGGGGCAGTACTGAGGGAGCGCTGCACTGTCGGACTGGGGCAGTACTGAGGGTGCGCTGCACTGTCAGAGGGGCAGTACTGAGGGAGCGCTGCACTGTCGGAGGGGCAGTTCTGAGGGAGCGCTGCACTGTCAGAGGCTCACTACCGATGGAGCACTGCACTGTCGGAGGGGCAGTATTGAGAGAGTGCTGCACTGTCGGAGGGGCAATACTGAGGGAGCACTGCACTGTTGGAGGGGCAGTACTGAGGGAGTGCTGCACTGTCGGAGGGGCAGTACTGAGGGAGTGCTGCACTGTCGGAGGGGCAATACTGAGAGAGCACCGCACTGTCGGAGGGGCAGTACTGAGGGAGTGCTGCGCTGTCGGAGGGGCAATACTGAGAGAGCACCGCACTGTCGGACGGGCAGTACTGAGGGAGCGCTGCACTGTTGGAGGGGCAGAACAGATGGAGCACCGCACTTTAGGAGATCTGCAGGAGGCCTCACTTTTAACATCTCATCCGAAAAATGACACCTCCGACAGTGCATCACTCTCTCAGTATTTCCCGTTTGACAATAAAAGATTCCATGGACTCTAATTGAAGAAATGCAGTGGAGTTCTCCCCGGTGTCCTGGGCCAATATATATCCAACAGCCAACATCAATAAAAAAAACTGATAACCTTGTCATTTATCTCTTGTGGGTTTTGTGGGAGCTTGCTGTGCGCAAATTGGCTGCTGTGTTTCCCTACATTACAACACTGACTACACTTCAAAAAGAACTTCATTGGCTGTGAAGCGCTTTGGGATGTTCTTAAGCCACCACTGCGATAATGGAGAGAGAGGGACACTGAGAGATTGGGGAGAGACTGAGAGATTGGAGAGAGAGAGACTGAGAGATTGGAGAGAGAGAGACTGAGAGATTGGATAGAGAGACTGAGAGATTGGAGAGAGAGACTGAGAGATTGGAGAGAGAGACTGAGAGATTGGAGAGAGAGAGACTGAGAGATTGGAGAGAGAGAGACTGAGAGATTGGAGAGAGAGACTGAGAGATTGGAGTGAGAGAGACTGAGAGATTGGAGAGAGAGACTGAGAGATTGGAGAGAGAGAGACTGAGAGATTGGAGAGAGAGATTGAGAGATTGGAGAGAGAGAGACTGAGAGATTGGAGAGAGAGACTGAGAGATTGGAGAGAGAGAGACTGAGAGATTGGAGAGAGAGAGACTGAGAGATTGGAGAGAGAGAGACTGGGAGACTGGAGAGAGAGAGACTGAGAGATTGGAGAGAGAGAGACTGAGAGATTGGAGAGAGAGAGACGGAGAGATTGGAGAGAGAGAGACTGAGAGATTGGAGAGAGAGAGACTGAGAGATTGGAGAGAGAGAGACTGAGAGATTAGAGAGAGAGACGGAGAGATTGGAGAGAGAGAGACTGAGAGATTGGAGAGAGAGAGACTGAGAGATTGGAGAGAGAGACTGAGAGATTGGAGAGAGAGAGATTGAGAGATTGGAGAGAGAGACTGAGAGACTGGAGAGAGAGAGACTGAGAGATTGGAGAGAGAGACTGAGATACTGGAGAGAGAGACACTGAGAGATTGGAGAGAGAGACTGAGAGATTGGAGAGAGAGAGACACTGAGAGATTGGAGAGAGAGACTGAGAGATTGGAGAGAATTCTGCCGAAGCATCCTTCGCACCCAAAGAAAAACGCCAACAAATGCATGCAGAGCCGAACTAGGCAGATACCCACTGATAATAAACATCCAAAAACGAGCACTAAACTTCCTAAATCACCTCAAATCTAGCTCCCCAGACACCCTTCATTTCAAAGCCTTTCAGACCCAAGAGCTAAACCCAGAAAAGAGTCCCCTGAGTCAGCTGCTACTGAAACTAAGTACTCAGCCGGACCCTGACCAGCCCCAGACCAACACAGCCGTCCAAACACCAATCCGAGTGAACCAAATCATTAAAAAATGCAAAGAAACCTACCTGGAACATTGGAACAAAATAACTGAAAGCCAAAGCAGATTAGAATGTTACCGGGCCCTAAAAAGAGAATATAAACTGGCAGACTACCTCACGACCATCAGGGACACAAAACAGAGACAGACCCTCACCAGGTACAGACTAAGCGACCACCAACTGGAAATTGAAAAAGGCAGATACAAGAAATCCTGGCAGCCTAGAGAGAATAGAATATGCGATCAATGTCTGGCCGGCGAGGTTGAAACAGAGATGCATTTCCTCCTAAAATGCGAAAAATTCAACACATCAAGAAACATATTATTCAACAAGCTAAGCCAAACAACCCCAGATTTCAAGGAATTGGATGACCTGTCAAAATTGAGATTAGTCCTAGGAGAAGGAGACAGACCATACCTTGGGGCCAAATATGTAACAACATGTCACAACCTGAGGACTGTTTAAAAATTAAGACTGTTTAAAATTAATATTGAGCGTACCAAATGAAGTACAAAGACTGTTTAAAATTAATATTGTTTAAAAGTAATATTGTATGTAACCAACAAATGTCAAATCGATTGACACCTACAGAATGTTGGAAAACTGTACCTTTTTGCTATGTAAGCTTTGGCAATATGGTTCTCTGTAAACTTTCATGCCAATAAAGCATTTGAATTGGAATTGGAAAAATTGGAATTGGACTGAGAGATTGGAGGGAGAGAGACTGAGAGATTGGAGAGAGAGAGACTGAGAGATTGGGGAGAGAGACTGAGATATTGCAGAGAGAGAGACTGAGCGATTGGAGAGAGAGAGACTGAGAGATTGGAGAGAGAGAGACTGAGAGATTGGAGAGAGAGAGACTGAGAGATTGGAGAGAGAGAGACTGAGAGATTGGAGAGAGAGAGACTGAGAGATTGGAGAGAGAGAGAGACTGAGAGATTGGAGAGAGAGAGACTGAGAGATTGCAGAGAGAGAGACTGAGAGATTGGAGAGAGAGAGACTGAGAGATTGGAGAGAGAGAGACTGAGAGATTGGAGAGAGAGACTAAGACATTGGAGAGAGAGAGACTGAGAGATTGGAGAGAGACACTGAGAGATTGGAGAGAGAGAGACTGAGAGATTGGAGAGAGAGAGACTGAGAGATTGGAGAGAGAGAGACTGAGAGGTTGGAGAGAGAGAGACTGAGAGATTGGAGAGAGAGACTGAGAGATTGGAGAGAGAGATACTGAGAGATTGGAGAGAGAGAGACTGAGAGATTGGAGAGAGAGTCACTGAGAGATTGGAGAGAGAGAGACTGAGAGATTGGAGAGAGAGAGACTGAGAGATTGGAGAGAGAGAGACTGAGAGATTGGAGAGAGAGACTGAGAGATTGGAGAGAGAGAGACTGAGAGATTGGAGAGAGAGACACTGAGAGATTGGAGAGAGAGAGACTGAGAGATTGGAGAGAGACTGCGAGATTGGAGAGAGAGAGACTGAGAGATTGGAGAGAGAGAGACTGAGATTGGAGAGAGAGACACTGAGAGATTGGAGAGAGAGAGACTGAGAGATTGGAGAGAGAGAGACTGAGAGATTGGAGAGAGAGAGACTGAGAGATTGGAGAGAGAGAGACTGAGAGACTGGCGAGAGAGAGACTGAGAGATTGGAGAGAGAGAGACTGAGAGATTGGATTAGAGACTGAGAGATTGGAGAGAGAGAGACTGAGAGATTGGAGAGAGAGAGACAGTGAGAGTTTGCAGAGAGAGTCTGAGAGTTTGGAGAGAGAGAGACTGAGAGATTGGAGAGAGAGACTGAGAGATTGGAGAGAGAGAGACAGTGAGCGTTTGGAGAGAGAGACTGAGAGATTGGCGAGAGAGAGACTGAGAGACTGGAGAGAGAGAGACTGAGAGAATGGAGAGAGAGAGACTGAGAGATTGGAGAGAGAGACACTGAGAGATTGGAGAGAGAGAGACTGAGAGATTGGAGAGAGAGAGACTGAGAGATTGGAGAGAGAGAGACTGAAAGATTGGAGAGAGAGAGTGAGAGATTGGAGAGAGAGACTGAGAGATTGGAGAGAGAGACACTGAGAGATTGGAGAGAGAGAGACTGAGAGATTGGAGAGAGAGACTGAGAGATTGGGAGAGAGAGACTGAGAGATTGGAGAGAGAGAGACTTAGAGATTGGAGAGAGAGAGACTGAGAGATTGGAGAGAGTGACTGAGAGATTGGAGAGAGAGATACTGAGAGATTGGAGAGAGAGACTGAGAGATTGGAGAGAGAGACTGAGAGATTGGAGAGAGAGAGACTGAGAGATTGGAGAGAGAGAGACTGAGAGATTGGAGAGAGAGACTGAGAGATTGGAGAGAGAGAGGCTGAGAGATTGGAGAGAGAGAGACTGAGAGATTGGAGAGAGAGAGAGTGAGAGATTGGAGAGAGAGAGACTGAGAGATTGGAGAGAGAGACTGAGAGACTGGAGAGAGAGAGACTGAGAGATTGGAGAGAGAGACTGAGAGACTGGAGAGAGAGAGACTGAGGGATTGGAGAGAGAGAGAGACTGAGAGATTGGAGAGAGAGAGACTGAGAGATTGGAGAGAGAGACTGAGAGATTGGAGAGAGAGAGACACTGAGAGATTGGAGAGAGAGACTGAGAGATTGGAGAGAGAGACTGAGAGATTGGAGAGAGAGAGACTGAGAGATTGGAGAGAGAGAGACTGAGAGATTGGAGAGAGAGAGACTGAGAGATTGGAGAGAGAGACTGAGAGATTGGAGAGAGAGAGACTGAGAGATTGGAGAGAGAGACTGAGAGATTGGAGAGAGAGAGACTGAGAGATTGGAGAGAGAGAGACTGAGAGATTGGAGAGAGAGAGAGACTGAGAGATTGGAGAGAGAGAGACTGAGAGATTGGAGAGAGAGAGACTGAGAGATTGGAGAGAGAGAGACTGAGAGATTGGAGAGAGGGAGACTGAGAGATTGGAGAGAGAGACTAAGACATTGGAGAGAGAGAGACTGAGAGATTGGAGAGAGAGACTGAGAGATTGGAGAGAGAAACTGAGAGATTGGAGAGAGAGAGACTGAGAGATTGGAGAGAGAGACTGAGAGATTGGAGAGAGAGAGACTGAGAGATTGGAGAGAGAGACTGAAAGATTGGAGAGAGAAACTGAGAGATTGGAGAGAGAGACTGAGAGATTGGAGAGAGAGAGACTGAGAGATTGGAGAGAGAGACACTGAGAGATTGGAGAGAGAGAGACTGAGAGATTGGAGAGAGAGAGACAGTGAGAGTTTGGAGAGAGAGTCTGAGAGATTGGAGAGAGAGAGACTGAGAGATTGGAGAGAGAGAGACTGAGAGATTGGAGAGAGAGAGACTGAGAGATTGGAGAGAGAGAGACTGAGATTGGAGAGAGAGATACTGAGAGATTGGAGAGAGAGAGACAGTGAGAGTTTGGAGAGAGAGACTGAGAGATTGGAGAGAGAGAGACTGAGAGATTGGAGAGAGAGACTGAGAGATTGGAGAGAGAGACTGAGAGATTGGAGAGAGTGAGACTGAGAGATTGGAGAGAGAGAGACTGAGAGATTGGAGAGAGAGACTGAGAGATTGGAGAGAGAGAGACTGAGATTGGAGAGAGAGACACTGAGAGATTGCAGAGAAAGACTGAGAGATTGGAGAGAGACTGAGAGATTGGAGAGAGAGGGAGTGAGAGATTGGAGAGAGAGACTGAGAGATTGGAGAGAGAGACTGAGAGATTGGAGAGAGAGAGACTGAGAGATTGGAGAGAGAGAGACTGAGAGATTGGAGAGAGAGAGACAGAGAGATTGGAGAGAGAGACTGAGAGATTGGAGAGAGAGAGACTGAGAGATTGGAGAGAGAGACTGAGAGATTGGAGAGAGAGACTGAGAGATTGGAGAGAGAGACTGAGAGATTGGAGAGAGAGAGACTGAGAGATTGGAGAGAGAGAGACTGAGAGATTGGAGAGAGAGAGACTGAGAGATTGGAGAGAGAGAGACTGAGAGATTGGAGAGAGAGACTGAGAGATTGGAGAGAGAGAGACTGAGAGATTGGAGAGAGAGAGACTGAGAGATTGGAGAGAGAGAGACTGAGAGATTGGAGAGAGAGAGACTGAGAGATTGGAGAGAGAGACTGAGAGATTGGAGAGAGAGAGACTGAGAGATTGGAGAGAGAGAGACTGAGAGATTGGAGAGAGAGAGACTGAGAGATTGGAGAGAGAGACTGAGAGATTGGAGAGAGAGAGACTGAGAGATTGGAGAGAGAGAGACTGAGAGATTGGAGAGAGAGAGACTGAGAGATTGGAGAGAGAGAGACTGAGAGATTGGAAAGAGAGAGACTGAGAGAATGGAGAGAGAGATACTGAGAGATTGGAGAGAGAGACTGCGAGATTGGAGAGAGAGACTGAGAGATTGGAGAGAGAGAGACTGAGAGATTGGAGAGAGAGAGACTGAGAGATTGGAGAGAGAGAGACTGAGAGATTGGAGAGAGAGAGTGAGAGATTGGAGAGAGAGAGACTGAGAGATTGGAGAGAGAGAGTGAGAGATTGGAGAGAGAGAGACTGAGAGATTGGAGAGAGAGACGCTGAGAGATTGGAGAGAGAGACTGCGAGATTGGAGAGAGAGACTGAGAGATTGGAGAGAGAGAGACTGAGAGATTGGAGAGAGAGACTGAGAGATTGGAGAGAGAGAGACTGAGAGATTGGAGAGAGAGAACTGAGAGATTGGAGAGAGAGAGACTGAGAGATTGGAGAGAGAGAGACTGAGAGAGTGGAGAGAGAGAGACTGAGAGATTGGAGAGAGAGAGACTGAGAGATTGGAGAGAGAGACTGAGATATTGGAGAGAGAGAGACTGAGCGATTGGAGAGAGAGAGAGTGAGAGATTGGAGAGAGAGAGACTGAGAGATTGGAGAGAGAGACTGAGAGACTGGAGAGAGAGAGACTGAGAGATTGGAGAGAGAGACTGAGAGACTGGAGAGAGAGAGACTGAGAGATTGGTGAGAGAGACTGAGAGATTGGAGAGAGAGAGACTGAGAGATTGGAGAGAGAGAGACTGAGAGATTGGAGAGAGAGAGACTGAGAGATTGGAGAGAGAGACTGAGAGATTGGAGAGAGAGACTGAGAGATTGGAGAGAGAGAGACTGAGAGATTGGAGAGAGAGACACTGAGAGATTGGAGAGAGAGACTGAGAGATTGGAGAGAGAGACTGAGAGATTGGAGAGAGAGAGACTGAGAGATTGGAGAGAGAGAGACTGAGAGATTGGAGAGAGAGACTGAGATATTGGAGAGAGAGAGACTGAGCGATTGGAGAGAGAGAGACTGAGAGATTGGAGAGAGAGAGACTGAGAGATTGGAGAGAGAGAGACTGAGAGATTGGAGAGAGAGAGACTGAGAGATTGGAGAGAGAGAGAGACTGAGAGATTGGAGAGAGAGAGACTGAGAGATTGGAGAGAGAGAGACTGAGAGATTGGAGAGAGAGAGACTGAGAGATTGGAGAGAGGGAGACTGAGAGATTGGAGAGAGAGACTAAGACATTGGAGAGAGAGAGACTGAGAGATTGGAGAGAGAGACTGAGAGATTGGAGAGAGAAACTGAGAGATTGGAGAGAGAGACTGAGAGATTGGAGAGAGAGAGACTGAGAGATTGGAGAGAGAGAGACTGAGAGATTGGAGAGAGAAACTGAGAGATTGGAGAGAGAGACTGAGAGATTGGAGAGAGAGAGACTGAGAGATTGGAGAGAGAGAGACTGAGAGATTGGAGAGAGAGACTGAGAGATTGGAGAGAGAGACGCTGAGAGATTGGAGAGAGAGAGACAGTGAGAGTTTGGAGAGAGAGTCTGAGAGATTGGAGAGAGAGAGACTGAGAGATTGGAGAGAGAGACTGAGAGATTGGAGAGGGACAGTGAGAGTTTGGAGAGAGAGACTGAGAGATTGGAGAGAGAGAGACTGAGAGATTGGATCCAATCCAAAACAATTCTGGGAAATGTGGAATAACCTGAGTACAACACAATTGCAAGCATTACCAATCCAAGATGGCGACATCTGGAGAACACATTTTGAAAACCTCTACAAAGACATCCCAAAAAACAAAACAAACCCAAGTCAACATCAGGTCACAGAAAAACTCCACACATTAGAAGCAACAATTAAAGATCACCAAAACCCTCTAGACTCCCCAATCACATGGAAAGAACTGGCCACAAAAACAAAATCTCTCCACCTAAAGAAAGCCTGTGGCCCAGACAACATCAAAAATGAAATGCTAAAGTTCAGCAATATGGAGATGTAGGGTGCGATACTCAAACTATTCAACATCATATTATGCTCAGGCTGTTTTCCCGATATCTGGTGCCAAGGACTAATCTCCCCCATATATAAAAGTGGAAACAAATCAGACCCAAATAACTACCGCGGCATCTGTGTCAACAGTTGTCTAGGGAAGTTATTCTGCAGTATTCTAAATAGTAGATTACTTGATTTTCTTAACAATCATAATATCCTCAGAAAAAACCAAATAGGCTTTCTTCCAAAACACCGCACCGCCGACCATATCTATACCCTTCACACCCTCATTGAAAAACATAAACACCAAAAAAAAAATGGGAAAATATTCGCCTGTTTCATCGACTTCAAGAAAGCCTTTGACTCTATATGGCACGAAGGGCTCTATTATAAACTTCTTCAGTGTGGAATAGGGGGCAAAGTCTATGACCTTATTAAATCAATGTATCTGAAAAACAAATGCGGGGTCAAAATTGGAGACAAACGCACCGATTTCTTCACCCAGAGAAGAGGCGTCCGGCAGGGCTGCAATTTGAGCCCGACCCTGTTCAACATATACATAAATGAATTAGCAGACATGCTGGAGCAAAGCGAGTCACCAGGTCTCCGTCTCCTGGATGGAGAAGTGAAGTCCCTGTTCTATGCGGACGACCTGGTTCTGCTGTCTCCCACAGAACAGGGATTACAGCAACAACTAGACCTACTCGACAAATACTGCCAAAATTGGGCTCTAACAGTAAATCTAAAGAAAACCAACATCATGATTTTTCAGAAAAGACCCAGATGTCAGGAAAACAAATACCAGTTTACCCTCAGTGATACCACTATAGGACACACTATGAGCTACACCTACCTTGGTCTAACTATTACAGCATCAGGGAGCTTCAGCATAGCAGTGAATGCACTAAAAGAAAAAGCCCGAAGAGCCCTATATGCAATAAAAAGAAAATTCTACAACATCCAAATCCCAATCAAAATCTGGCTCAAAATTTTTGACAGCATAATCCTGCCCATTGCACTGTACGGTAGTGAAGTATGGGGCCCGCTAAATCACCAAAGCTACACTAAATGGGAAAAACACACAATAGAAGCCCTACATGCAGAATTCTGCCGAAGCATCCTTCGCACCCAAAGAAAAACGCCAACAAATGCATGCAGAGCCGAACTAGGCAGATACCCACTGATAATAAACATCCAAAAACGAGCACTAAACTTCCTAAATCACCTCAAATCTAGCTCCCCAGACACCCTTCATTTCAAAGCCTTTCAGACCCAAGAGCTAAACCCAGAAAAGAGTCCCCTGAGTCAGCTGCTACTGAAACTAAGTACTCAGCCGGACCCTGACCAGCCCCAGACCAACACAGCCGTCCAAACACCAATCCGAGTGAACCAAATCATTAAAAAATGCAAAGAAACCTACCTGGAACATTGGAACAAAATAACCGAAAACCAAAGCAGATTAGAATGTTACCGGGCCCTAAAAAGAGAATATAAACTGGCAGACTACCTCACGACCATCAGAGACACAAAACAGAGACAGACCCTCACCAGGTACAGACTAAGCGACCACCAACTGGAAATTGAAAAAGGCAGATACAAGAAATCCTGGCAGCCTAGAGAGAATAGAATATGCGATCAATGTCTGGCTGGCGAGGTTGAAACAGAAATGCATTTCCTCCTAAAATGCGAAAAATTCAACACATCAAGAAACATATTATTCAACAAGCTAAGCCAAACAACCCCAGATTTCAAGGAATTGGATGATCTGTCAAAATTGAGATTAGTCCTAGGAGAAGGAGACAGACCATACCTTGGGGCTAAATATGTAACAACATGTCACAACCTGAGGACTGTTCAAAAGTAAGACTGTTTAAAATTAATATTGAACGTACCAAATGAAGTAGAAAGACTGTTTAAAATTAATATTGTTTAAAAGAAATATTGTATATACCCAACAAATGTCAAATCGATTGACACCTACAGAATGTTGGAAAACTGTACCTTTTTGCTATGTAAGCTTTGGCAATATGGTTCTCTGTAAACTTTCATGCCAATAAAGCATTTGAACTGAACTGAACTGAACTGACTGAGAGATTGGAGAGAGAGACTGAGAGATTGGAGAGAGTGAGACTGAGAGATTGGAGAGAGAGAGACTGAGAGATTGGAGAGAGAGAGACTGAGAGATTGGAGAGAGAGACTGAGAGATTGGAGAGAGAGAGACTGAGATTGGAGAGAGAGACACTGAGAGATTGCAGAGAGAGACTGAGAGATTGGAGAGAGAGAGACTGAGAGATTGGAGAGAGAGAGAGTGAGAGATTGGAGAGAGAGACTGAGAGATTGGAGAGAGAGAGACTGAGAGATTGGAGAGAGAGAGACTGAGAGATTGGAGAGAGAGAGACTGAGAGATTGGAGAGAGAGAGACAGAGAGATTGGAGAGAGAGACTGAGAGATTGGAGAGAGAGAGACTGAGAGATTGGAGAGAGAGACTGAGAGATTGGAGAGAGAGAGACTGAGAGATTGGAGAGAGAGAGACACTGAGAGATTGGAGAGAGAGATTGAGAGATTGGAGAGAGAGAGACTGAGAGATTGGAGAGAGAGAGACTGAGAGATTGGAGAGAGAGAGACTGAGAGATTGGAGAGAGAGAGACTGAGAGATTGGAGAGAGAGACTGAGAGATTGGAGAGAGAGAGACTGAGAGATTGGAGAGAGAGAGACTGAGAGATTGGAGAGAGAGAGACTGAGAGATTGGAGAGAGAGACTGAGAGATTGGAGAGAGAGCGACTGAGAGATTGGAGAGAGAGAGACTGAGAGATTGGAGAGAGAGAGACTGAGAGATTGGAGAGAGAGAGACTGAGAGATTGGAGAGAGAGAGACTGAGAGATTGGAGAGATAGACTGAGAGATTGGAGAGAGAGAGACTGAGAGATTGGAGAGAGAGAGACTGAGAGATTGGAGAGAGAGACACTGAGAGATTGGAGAGAGAGACTGAGAGATTGGAGAGAGAGACTGCGAGATTGGAGAGAGAGACACTGAGAGATTGGTGAGAGAGAGAGACTGAGAGATTGGAGAGAGAGACTGAGAGATTGGAGAGAGAGACTGAGAGTTTGGAGAGAGAGAGACTGAGAGATTGGAGAGAGAGAGACTGAGAGATTGGAGAGAGAGAGACTGAGAGATTGCAGAGAGAGACTGAGAGATTGGAGAGAGAGACTGAGAGATTGGAGAGAGAGACTGAGAGATTGGAGAGAGAGAGACTGAGAGATTGGAGAGAGAGAGACTGAGAGATTGGAGAGAGAGACTGAGAGATTGGAGAGGGAGACTGAGAGATTGGAGAGAGAGACTGAGAGATTGGAGAGAGTGAGACAGAGATGGACTGGGGATAGAGAGAAAATGGGAGATTGTAACAAATATAGAAAATTGAAGATATGAGCAGGAGTAGGACATTCGGCCCCTCGAGCCTGCTCTGCCATTCAATGAGATCATGGCTGATCATCCAAATTCAGTACCTGTCCCTGCCTTCTCCGCATATCCCTTGATCCCTTTAGCCTTAAGAAATATATCCAACTCCTTCTTGAATATATTTATTGAATTGTCCTCCACTGCCTTCTGTGGTAGGGATTTCCACAGGTTCACCACTCGCTGGGTGAAGAAATTCCTCCTCATCTCAGTCCTAAATGGCTTACCCCTTATCCTTAGACTGTGACCCCTGGTTCTGGACTCCCCCGCCATCGGGAACATCCTTCCTGCATCCAGTCTGTCTAGTCCTGTTAGAATTTTATAAGTTTCAATGAGATCCCCTCTCATTCTTCTAAACTCCAGCGAGTATAAGCCCAATCAACCTAATCTCTCCTCATACGTCATTCCTGCCATCCCAGGTATCAGTCTGGTGTATTTCGCTGCACTCCCTCCATGGCAAGAACATCCTTCCTCACCGTGAGCAAGAATGGCATTGAGGCCATTTTCTGAGCTTGGCCTACATGGAGCATATTGGAGAGAGAGAGAGAGAGAGAGAGAGAGATATAGACAGACACTGATAGATTAAAGAGAGAGACAGTAAGAGATCAGAGTGAGAGAGCAACACAGAATCGAGAGAGAGACATTGATGGATTGTTGAGAGTCATTGAGAGATAGGGGAGAGACAGACACAGAGATTGCAGAGAGAGAGAGATACACTGAGCAATTAGAGAGAGAGACTGGGAGATTGTAGAGAGAGAGAGAGAGAGAGAGAAAGAGACACTGAAGGATGGAAAGAGAGAGATAGAGAGACAGAAACATGGATGGATTGCAGATAAAGAGATAGAGACCGAGAAACTGATGGATTGGAGAGAGTCAGGGTTTAAAGATAGATACAGTCGGGTCAGATTGTGGATGGAACGTTCTGGAGAAGTATGCACAATCGAGCGAGACATAAAAGATATTGCGGTTGCAGTTTGCGCCGGTCAATGAATCAGAAAGTGCTGAATGTCAATCTCGAGGCTGCCTATCCCTCCTATCGTGGCCTAGATCTGACTTAACGCCCCGTCCGCCAGCCACCCACGCTCCATCGGGTGACCTTCAATGACAAGCACTGCACCGTGAGCAAGAATGGCATTGAGGCCTTTTTCTGAGCTTGGCCTACACGGAGCAGGAAAGGCCCAGACTCCATCCCCGGCCTGTGCTGAGTTAGCCTGATCTCATACCCAGTGTGGTACTGGGCCCCACACACGAAGCAGGAAAGGCCCAGGCTCCATCCCTGGCCTGTGCTGAGTTAGCCTGATCTCACACCCAGTGTGGTACTGTGCCCCACACACGGAGCAGGAAAGGCCCAGGCTCCGTCCCTGGCCTGTGCTGAGTTAGCCTGATCTCACACCCAGTGTGGTACTGAGCCCCACACACACACACAGAGCAGGAAAGGCCCAGGCTCCATCCCCGGCCTGTGCTGAGTTAGCCTGATCTCACACCCGGTGTGGTACTGAGCCCCACACACAGAGCAGGAAAGGCCCAGGCTCCATCCCCGGCCTGTGCTGAGTTAGTCTGATCTCACACCCAGTGTGGTACTGAGCCCCACACACAGAGCAGGAAAGGCCCAGGCTCCGTCCACGGCCTGTGCTGAGTTAGCCTGATCTCACACCCGGTGTGGTACTGAGCCCCACACACAGAGCAGGAAAGGCCCAGGCTCCATCCCTGGCCTGTGCTGAGTTAGCCTGATCACACCCGCTGGGTGGTACTGAGCCCCGCAAACACACAGAGCAGGAAAGGCCCAGGCTCCATCCCCGGCCTGTGCTGAGTTAGCCTGATCTCACTCCCGGTGTGGTACTGAGCCCCACACATAGAGCAGGAAAGGCCCAGGCTCCATCCCCGGCCTGCGCTGTGTTAGCCTGATCTCACACCCGGTGTGGTACTGAGCCTCACACACAGAGCAGGAAAGGCCCAGGCTCCGTCCACGGCCTGCGCTGTGTTAGCCTGATCTCACACCCGGTGTAGTACTGGGCCCCACACACAGAGCAGGAAAGGCCCAGGCTCCATCCCCGGCCTGTGCTGAGTTAGCCTGATCTCACACCCGGTGTGGTACTGTGCCCCACACACAGAGCAGGAGAGGCCCAGGCTCCGTCCCCGGCCTGTGCTGAGTTAGCCTGATCACACACCCGGTGTGGTACTAAGCCTCACACACACAGAGCAGGAAAGGCCCAGGCTCTTTAAAAGGGGTCCCTGATGGAGAGAGACTCCCTCTTTAAAAGGTGTCCCTGATGGAGAGAGACTCCCTCTTTAAAAGGGGTCCCTGATGGAGAGACTCCCTCTTTAAAAGGGGTCCCTGATGGAGAGAGACTCCCTCTTTAAAAGGGGTCCCTGATGGAGAGAGACTCCCTCTTTAAAAGGGGTCCCTGATGGAGAGAGACTCCCTCTTTAAAAGGGGTCCCTGATGGAGAGAGACTCCCTCTTTAAAAGGGGTCCCTGATGGAGAGAGACTCCCTCTTTAAAAGGGGTCCCTGATGGGGAGACTCCCTCTTTAAAAGGGGTCCCTGATGGAGAGAGACTCCCTCTTTAAAAGGGGTCCCTGATGGGGAGACTCCCTCTTTAAAAGGGGTCCCTGATGGAGAGAGACTCCCTCTTTAAAAGGGGTCCCTGATGGAGAGAGACTCCCTCTTTAAAAGGGGTCCCTGATGGAGAGAGACTCCCTCTTTAAAAGGGGTCCCTGATGGGGAGACTCCCTCTTTAAAAGGGGTCTCTGATGGAGAGAGACTCCCTCTGTAAAAGGGGTCCCTGATGGAGAGACTCCCTCTTTAAAAGGGGTCCCTGATGGAGAGACTCCCTCTTTAAAAGGGGTCCCTGATGGAGAGACTCCCTCTTTAAAAGGGGTCCCTGATGGAGAGAGACTCCCTCTGTAAAAGGGGTCCCTGATGGAGAGACTCCCTCTTTAAAAGGGGTCCCTGATGGAGAGAGACTCCCTCTGTAAAAGGGGTCCCTGATGGAGAGAGACTCCCTCTTTAAAAGGGGTCCCTGATGGAGAGACTCCCTCTTTAAAAGGGGTCCCTGATGGAGAGACTCCCTCTTTAAAAGGGGTCCCTGATGGAGAGACTCCCTCTTTAAAAGGGGTCCCTGATGGAGAGAGACTCCCTCTTTAAAAGGGGTCCCTGATGGAGAGACTCCCTCTTTAAAAGGGGTCCCTGATGGAGAGACTCCCTCTTTAAAAGGGGTCCCTGATGGAGAGACTCCCTCTTTAAACAGGGTCCCTGATGGAGAGAGACTCCCTCTTTAAAAGGGGTCCCTGATGGAGTGACTCCCTCTTTAAAAGGGGTCCCTGATGGCGAGAGACTCCCTCTTTAAAAGGGGTCCCTGATGGAGAGACTCCCTCTTTAAAAGGGGTCCCTGATGGAGTGACTCCCTCTTTAAAAGGGGTCCCTGATGGAGAGAGACTCCCTCTTTAAAAGGGGTCCCTGATGGAGAGACTCCCTCTTTAAAAGGGGTCCCTGATGGAGTGAACCCCTCTTTACAAGTGGTCCCTGATGGAGAGACTCCCTCTTGAAATGGCCGTCCTCAATGTCTGTACTTCCATTAATCCTGGGCCTGCATTGGGGTGTCTCTCTGACCCTCAGGCCGAATCCACAGGAGGACGTGCATCTCCCCTACCACCGATTACCTTCACCATGGCCCTGTGCCACAGAAAGCCCCCGGCCCATCCTCCACCTGGCCCTCCATCTGCGCTTGGGCAAAAAATCTGTTGACAGAGATTGAGAGGAGCAATTCATTCCTTTCATCGACTTTTCCGTTGTCCCTCCCTTCCAACCACCGCCCACACCCCGTTATTAAAAACCTTCCCCCTCCTTGTTTATTCTCAGTTGTTATTCAACGTGACCGAAATTTTCCAATCACAAGAAGGGGGGCCTTGCTCGTTACAGTAAGTTACGTAGACAGGCCTGAAGCCTGCAGCTCATGGCCCTCCAACCGCCCACGCGACAACCTGCCCACCTGCCCACATCAAAACATCGGGCTCTCAGTTCCCAGATGACACGCCAGCCCTTCAAATGAAACGAAGTTGGCACGGTCTCTTTGATGTCACCAGCGTGATTAGATTGCGGTTGAATCGATGGGCCGATTATGTCATGGAAGAGCGCTAGCACAATATTTTTCTGTTCTCTATTTCTCTCTCTCTCAATATGAAGAGATTGGGAGGTTACAGAGTAAAACTCCCTCTACACTGTCCCATCAAACACTCCCAGGGCAGGTACAGCACGGGTTAGATACAAAGTAAAGCTCCCTGTACACTGTCCCATCAAACACTCCCAGGGCAGGTACAGCACGGGTTAGATACAGAGTAAAGCTCCCTGTACACTGTCCCATCAAACACTCCCAGGGCAGGTACAGCACGGGTTAGATACAGAGTAAAGCTCCCTCTACACTGTCCCATCAAACATTCCCAGGGCAGGTACAGCACGGGTTAGATACAGAGTAAAGCTCCCTGTACACTGTCCCATCAAACACTCCCAGGGCAGGTACAGCACGGGTTAGATACAGAGTAAAGCTCCCTCTACACCGTCCCATCAAACACTCCCAGGGCAGGTACAGCACGGGTTAGATACAGAGTAAAGCTCCCTCTACACTGTCCCATCAAACACTCCCAGGGCAGGTACAGCACGGGTTAGATACAGAGTAAAGCTCCCTCTACACTGTCCCATCAAAAACTCCCAGGGCAGGTACAACACAGGTTAGATACAGGGTAAAGCTCCCTCTACACTGTCCCATCAAACACTCCCAGGGCAGGTACAGCACGGGTTAGATACAGAGTAAAGCTCCCTCTACACTGTCCCATCAAACACTCCCAGGGCAGGTACAGCACGGGGTTAGATACAGAGTAAAGCTCCCTCTACACTGTCCCATCAAACACTCCCAGGGCAGGTACAGCACGGGGTTAGATACAGAGTAAAGCTCCCTCTACACTGTCCCATCAAACACTCCCAGGGCAGGTACAGCACAGGGTTAGATACAGAGTAAAGCTCCCTCTACACTGTCCCATCAAACACACCCATGGTACAGATTATGCTGAATATGTTGATTAGTGCCAAACAATCAGATTCTACTAATAATTAAGTGAGATCATCTTCACATTCATTCCACACAAGTCCCTTACACCCTGGACTGAGTTTGACCTCAAGTCCCAGGTGGGTCAAAGGTCTGACCCACTGCCCCAGCCGTCAGAGAGAGAGAGAGAGAGAGAGGAGATCTTCAACTCTTCTATCTGGGCTAGATTTGCCCGTGGACTCACAGAACATGGTAAACTGGGCCCAAAGTCCCTGCGGTTCGCATGAGGACAACATCAACTCAAGTATTAATAACGTCCCAAGTCCCAATCAGACAAAATTTGACACATAGGAAATAGATAGGTTACAGCACAGAAGGAGGCCATTCGGCCCGTCTAGCCCGTGCCAGCTCTCTGCAAGAGCACCTCAGCTAGTCTCACTCCCCCACCCTTTCCCCGTAGCCCTGCGAATTTTTTTCCTTCAGCTACTTATCCAATTCCCATTTGAAAGCCACGATTGAATCTGCCTCCACCAGCCTCTCAGGCAGTGCATTCCAGATCCCAACCACTCGCTGCGTAAAAAAGTTTTCCCTCACGTCGCGTTTGGTGCCTCTGCCAATCGCCTTAAACCTGCGTCCTCTGGTTCTCGAGCCTTCTGCCCCGACCCCAAGTTGCGCAAGGAGATATTAGGGACGGGTGACCGCAAGCTTGGTCAAAGAGGTTAGGTCTTCAGAAGCGTCTTGAAGGAAGAGGGAGAGGTTTAGGGAGGGAATTCTCGCGACCTCGGCCTCTGCAGGCACAGCCACCAATGGTGGAGCGATGGAAATCGGGGAGGGCGGGGGAGATAGGCATGAGGACAGAATCGCAGGAGCACAGAGATCTCGGAGGTTTGTAGGGGCTGCAGGAGGTTACAGAGATAGGGAGGGTTGTAGGGGCTGGAGGATTACAGAGATAGGGAGGGTTGTAGGTGCTGGAGGAGGTTACAGAGATAGGGAGGGTTGTAGGGGCTGCAGGAGGTTACAGAGATAGGGAGGGTTGTAGGGGCTGGAGGAGGTTACAGAGATAGGGAGGGTTGTAGGGACTGGAGGAGGTTACAGAGATAAGGGAGGGTTGTAGGGGCTGGAGGAGGTTACAGAGATAGGGAGGTTTGCAGGGGCTGGAGGAGGTTACAGAGATAGGGAGGGTTGTAGGGGCTGGAGGAGGTTACAGAGATAGGGAGCTTGTAGGGGCTGGAAGAGGTTACAGAGATTGGGATGGTTGCAGGGGCAGGAGGAGGTTACAGAGATAAGAAAGGTCGTAGAGGCTGGAGGAGGTTACAGAGATAGGGAGGGTTGTAGTGGCTGGAGGAGGTTACAGAGTTAGGGAGGGTTGTAGGGATTGCGGGAGGTTACAGAGATAGGGAGGGTTGTAGGGACTGGAGGAGGTTACACAGATAGGGAGGGTTTTAGTTTCTGGAGGGTTGCAGAGATAGGGAGGGTTGTAGTGGCTGGAGGAGGTTATACAGAGAGGGAGGGTTGTAGGGGCTGGAGGAGGTTCCAGAGATAGGGAGGGTTGTGGGGCTGGAGGAGGTTACAGAGATAGGGAGGGTTGTAGGGGCTGGAGGAGGTTACAGAGATAGGGAGGGTTGTAGGGGCTGGAGGAGGTTACAGAGATAGGGAGGGTTGTAGGGGCTGGGGGAGGTTACAGAGATAGGGAGGGTTATGGGACTGGAGGAGGTTACAGGGATAGGGAGGGTTGTAGGGACTGGAGGAGGTTACAGAGATAGGGAGGGTTATGGGACTGGAGGAGGTTACAGGGATAGGGAGGGTTGTAGGGGCAGCAGGAGGTTGCAGAGATAGGGAGGGTTGTAGGGGCAGGAGGAGGTTGCAGAGATAGAGAGGGTTGTAGGAGCTGGAGGGGGTTACAGAGATAGGGAGCGTTGTAGCAGCTGGAGGAGGTTACAGAGATAGGGAGGGTTGTAGGGGCTGGAGGAGGTTACAGAGATAGGGATGGTTGTAGGGGCTGGAGGAGGCTACAGAGATAGGGAGGGTTATGGGACTGGAGGAGGTTACAGGGATAGGGAGGGTTCTAGGGGCAGGAGGAGGTTGCAGAGATAGGGAGGGTTGTAGGAGCTGGAGGGGGTTACAGAGATAGGGAGGGTTGTAGCAGCTGGAGGAGGTTACAGAGATAGGGAGGGTTGTAGGGGTTGGAGGAGGTTACAGAGATAAGGAGGGTTGTAGGGGCTGGAGGAGGTCACATAGATACGGAAGGTTGTGGGGCTGGAGGAGGTTACAGAGACAGGGAGAGTGGTAGGGCTGGAGGAGGTTAAGGTGATACGGAGGATTCAAGGGCTGGAAGACGTCACAGAGATAGGGTGGATTTTTGGGCAGGAGGAGGTTACAGAACTTGAGAGGGTTGCAGGTGCTGGAGGAGGTTACAGGGATAAGGAGGTTTGTAGGGGCTGGAGGAGTTTACAGAGATAGGGAGGGTTGTAGGGGCTGGAGGAGGTTGCAGAGATAGGGAGGGTTGTAGGGACTGGAGGAGGTTAAGGGGATAGGGAGGGTTGTAGGGGCTGGAGCAGGTTACAGAGACGGGAGGGTTGTAGAGACTGCAGGAGGTTACAGAGATAGGGAGGGTTGTAGGGGCTGGAGGAGGTTACAGAGATAGGGAGAGTTGTAGGGGCTGGAGGAGGTTACAGAGATAGGGAGGGTTGTAGGGGCTGGAGTAGGTTACAGAGATAGAGAGGGTTGTAGAGACTGCAGGAGGTTACAGAGATAGGGAGGGTTGTAGGGGCTGGAGGAGGTTACAGAGATAGGGAGGGTTGTAGGGGCTGGAGGAGGTTACAGAGATAGGGAGGGTTGTAGGGGCTGGAGGAGGTTACAGAGATAGAGAGGGTTGTAGAGACTGCAGGAGGTTACAGAGATAGGGAGGGTTGTAGGGGCTGGAGGAGGTTACAGAGAGACGGAGGGTTGTAGGGGTTGGAGGAGGTTACAGAGAGAGGGAGGGTTGTAGGGGCTGGAGGAGGTTACAGAGATAAGGAGGGTTGTAGGGGCTGGAGGAGGTTACAGAGATAGGAAGTGTTGTAGGGGCTGGAGGAGGTTACAGAGATAGAGAGGGTTGTCGGGGCTGGAGGAGGTTACAGAGATAGGGAGGGTTGATGGCCAGGAGGAGGTTACAGAGATAGGGAGGGTTGTAGGGACTGGAGGAGGTTAAGGGGATAGGGAGGGTTATAGGGGCTGGAGCAGGTTACAGAGATAGGGAGGGTTGTAGAGACTGCAGGAGGTTACAGAGATAGGGAGGGTTGTAGGGGCTGGAGGAGGTTACAGAGAGACGGAGGGTTGTAGGGGTTGGAGGAGGTTACAGAGAGAGGGAGGGTTGTAGGGGCTGGAGGAGGTTACAGAGATAAGGAGGGTTGTAGGGGCTGGAGGAGGTTACAGAGATAGGAAGTGTTGTAGGGGCTGGAGGAGGTTACAGAGATAGAGAGGGTTGTCGGGGCTGGAGGAGGTTACAGAGATAGGGAGGGTTGGAGGGGCTGGAGGAGGTTACAGAGATAGGGAGGGTTGTAGGAGCTGCTGGAGGTTACAGAGATAGGGAGGGTTCTAGGTGCTGGAGGAGGTTACAGAGATAGGTAGGGTTCTAGCTGCTGGAGGAGGTTACAGAGATAGGGAGCGTTGTAGGGGCTGGAGGAGGTAACAGAGATAGGGGGGGTTGTAGGGGCTGGAGGAGGTTACAGAGATAGGGAGGGTTGTACGGGCTGGAGGAGGTTACAGAGATAGGGAGGGTTCTTGCTGCTGGAGGAGGTTACAGAGATAGGGAGGGTTGTAGGGGCTGGAGGAGGTTACAGAGATAGGGAGGGTTGTAGGGGCTGGAGGAGGTTACAGAGAGACGGAGGGTTGTAGGGGTTGGAGGAGGTTACAGAGAGAGGGAGGGTTGTAGGGGCTGGAGGAGGTTACAGAGATAAGGAGGGTTGTAGGGGCTGGAGGAGGTTACAGAGATAGGAAGTGTTGTAGGGGCTGGAGGAGGTTACAGAGATAGAGAGGGTTGTAGGGGCTGGAGGAGGTTACAGAGATAGGGAGGGTTGGAGGGGCTGGAGGAGGTTACAGAGATAGGGAGGGTTGTAGGAGCTGCTGGAGGTTACAGAGATAGGGAGGGTTCTAGGTGCTGGAGGAGGTTACAGAGATAGGTAGGGTTCTAGCTGCTGGAGGAGGTTACAGAGATAGGGAGCGTTGTAGGGGCTGGAGGAGGTAACAGAGATAGGGGGGGTTGTAGGGGCTGGAGGAGGTTACAGAGATAGGGAGGGTTGTACGGGCTGGAGGAGGTTACAGAGATAGGGAGGGTTCTTGCTGCTGGAGGAGGTTACAGAGATAGGGAGGGTTGTAGGGGCTGGAGGAGGTTACAGAGTTAGGGAGGGTTGTAGGGGCTGGTGGAGGTTAGAGAGATAGGGAGGGGTGTAGGGCTGGCGGCGGTTACAGAGATAGGGAGTGTTGTAGAGGCTGGAGGAGGTTACAGAGATAGGGAGGATTGTCGGCGCTGGAGTAGGTTACAGGGATAGAGAGGGTTGTAGCGGCTGGAGGAGGTTACAGAGATAGGGAGGGTTGTAGGGGCTGGAGGAGGTTACAGAGATAGGGAGGGTTGTAGGGGCTGGAGGAGGTTACAGAGATAGGGAGGGTTGTAGGGGCTGGAGAAGGTTACAGAGATAGGGAGGTTTGTGGGGTCTGGAGGAGGTTGCAGAGATAGGGAGGGTTGTAGGGGCTGGAGGAGGTAACAGAGGTAGTGGGGGTTGTAGGGGCTGGAGGAGGTTACAGAGATAGGGAGGGTTGTACGGGCTGGAGGAGGTTACAGAGATAGGGAGGGTTCTAGCTGCTGGAGGAGGTTACAGAGATAGGGAGGGTTGTAGGGGCTGGAGGAGGTTACAGAGTTAGGGAGGGTTGTAGGGGCTGGTGGAGGTTAGAGAGATAGGGAGGGGTGTAGGGCTGGCGGCGGTTACAGAGATAGGGAGTGTTGTAGAGGCTGGAGGAGGTTACAGAGATAGGGAGGATTGTCGGCGCTGGAGTAGGTTACAGGGATAGGGAGGGTTGTAGCGGCTGGAGGAGGTTACAGAGATAGGGAGGGTTGTAGGGGCTGGAGGAGGTTACAGAGATAGGGAGGGTTGTAGGGGCTGGAGGAGTTTACAGAGATAGGGAGGGTTTTAGGGGCTGGAGGAGGTTGCAGAGATAGGGAAGGTCTTAGTGCTGGAGGAGGTTACAGAGATAGGGAGGTTTGTAGGGGCTGGAGGAGGTTACAGAGATAGGGAGGGTTGTTGGGCTGGAGGAGATTACTGAGATAGGGAGGTTTGTAGGGGCTGGAGGAGGTTACAGAGAACGGGAGGGTTGTAGAGACTGCAGGAGGTTACAGAGAGAGGGAGGGTTGTAGGGGCTGGAGGAGGTTACAGAGATAGAGAGGGTTGTAGGGGCTGGAGGAGGTTACAGAGATAGGGAGGGTTGGAGGGACTGGAGGAGGTTACAGAGATAAGGAGGGTTGTAGGGGCTGGAGGAGGTTACTGAGATAGGGAGGTTTGTAGGGGCTGGAGGAGGTTACAGAGAACGGGAGGGTTGTAGAGACTGCAGGAGGTTACAGAGAGAGGGAGGGTTGTAGGGGCTGGAGGAGGTTACAGAGATAGAGAGGGTTGTAGGGGCTGGAGGAGGTTACAGAGATAGGGAGGGTTGGAGGGACTGGAGGAGGTTACAGAGATAAGGAGGGTTGTAGGGGCTGGAGGAGGTTACAGAGATAGGGAGGGTTGTATGGGCTGGAGGAGGTTACAGAGATAGGGAGGGTTGGAGGGGCTGAAGGAGGTTACAGAGAGAGGGAGGGTTGTAGGGGCTGGAGGAGGTTACAGAGATAGGAAGTGTTGTGGGGGCTGGAGGAGGTTACAGAGATA
Source organism: Somniosus microcephalus (assembly GCF_052327205.1). Lineage (NCBI taxonomy): Eukaryota > Metazoa > Chordata > Chondrichthyes > Squaliformes > Somniosidae > Somniosus > Somniosus microcephalus. Next base: position 53,277,286 of record NW_028225181.1, read on the forward strand.
GAGAGGGTTGTCGGGGCTGGAGGAGGTTACAGAGATAGGGAGGGTTGTAGGGGCTGGAGGAGGTTACATAGATAGGGAGGGTTGTACGGGCTGGAGGAGGTTACAGAGATAGGGAGGGTTCTAGCTGCTGGAGGAGGTTACAGAGATAGGGAGGGTTGTACGGGCTGGAGGAGGTTACAGAGATAGGGAGGGTTGTCGGGGCTGCAGGAGGTTAGAGAGATAGGGAGGGGTGTAGGGCTGGGGGCGGTTACAGAGATAGGGATTGTTGTAGAGGCTGGAGGAGGTTACAGAGATAGTGAGGATTGTCGGCGCTGGAGTAGGTTACAGGGATAGGGAGGGTTGTAGGGGCTGGAGGAGGTTACAGAGATAGGGAGGGTTGTAGGGGCTGGAGGAGGTTACAGAGATAGGGAGGGTTGTAGGGTCTGGAGGAGGTTACAGAGATAGGGAGGGTTGTAGGGGCTCGTAGAGTTTACAGAGATAGGGAGGGTTGTAGGGGCTGGAGAAGGTTACAGAGATAGGGATGGTTGTAGGGGCTGGAGGAGGTTACAGAGATAGCGGGGGTTGTAGGGGCTGGAGGAGGTTACAGAGATAGGGAGGGTTGTAGGGGCTGGAGGAGGTTACAGAGATAGGGAGGTTGTAGGGGCTGGAGGAGGTTACAGAGATAGGGAGGGTTGTAGGGGCTGGAGCAGGTTACAGAGATAGGGAGGGTTGTTAGTCTGGAGGAGATTAGAGAGATAGGGAGTTTTGTAGGGGCTGGAGGAGGTTACAGAGATAGGGAGGGTTGTAGGGGCTGGAGAATGTTACAGAGATAGGGAGGGTTGTAGTGACTGGAGGAGGTTACAGAGATAGGGAGGTTTGTCGGGGCTGGAGGAGGTTACAGAGATAGGGAGGATTGTAGGGGCTGGAGGAGGTTACAGAGATAGGGAGGGTTGTAGCGGCTGGAGGAGGTTACAGAGATAGGGAGGTTTGTCGGGGCTGGAGGAGGTTACAGAGATAGGGAGGATTGTAGGGGCTGGAGGAGGTTACAGAGATAGGGAGAGTTGTAGGGACTTTAGGAGGTTACAGAGATAGGGGGGCTTGTAGGGGCTGGAGGAGTTTACAGAGATAGGGAGGGTTATAGGGGCTGGAAGAGGTTACCGAGATAGGGAGGTTTGTAGGGGCTGGTAGAGGTTACAGAGATAGGGACGGGGGGGCGGGCGCGAGAGGCCAGGGAGGGGATTTGAAAACCTGTACGAGAATTTTAAAATCAAGGCGTTGCCAGACCGAGATCTAACCTAGGTCAGCGAGCACACGGGTGACCGGGCCTTGGTGCGAGTTCGGACACGGTGCAGCAGAGTCTTGGATGAGCTGAAGTTTACAGAACAATCTCGAGCGATCGGGGGTTTGATTTTTTTCCTCTCTCTCGAGATGAATGTGCTGCTCATTCTGAGAAGCATCAGATGATTGAATGTTCTTTCCACTGTGAGCTGCCAGTTAACTGATTGCATTTTCCGCTCGCTTGCTCTCTCCCTCCCTCTCGATCGCTGCCGTCTGTCTTGTTGTTTTCACAGAATCATAGAAACCGATGTCACAGAAAGAGACCGTTCGCCCCATCCTGCCTGTGCTAGCTTGTTGAAAGGAAATCGGAGGACCTGCATTGATACAGCGCCTTTCATGACCTCAGGACGTCCCAAATCGCTTTGCAGCCAATGAAGCACTTTTTGAAGTGGAGTCACTGTTGGAATGTGGGAAAGACAGCAGCCATTTGGCGCACACCAAGATCCCACAAACAGCAACGTGATAATGACCAGATAATCAATTATTTATTGTCTTGTTGATTTGAGGGACAAGCATTGGGCTAGCTCCCCTGCTCTTTTTCGAAATAGTGCCGTGGGTTCTTTCACATCCACCCGAGAGAGCTGACAGGGTTTAGCGTCTCATCCGAAAGACGGCACCTCCGACAGTGTGGCCCTCCCTGAGTACTGCCCCTCCGATAGTGCAGCACTCCCTCAGTACTGCACCTCCGGCAGTGCAGCGTTCCCTCAATACTGCCCCTCTGACAGTGCAGCACTCCCTCAGAGCTGCCCCTCCGACAGTGCAGCGCTCCCTCAGTACTGCCCCTCTGAAAGTGCAGCGCTCCCTCAGTACTGTTCCTCCAACAGTGTAGCGCTCCCTTAGTTCTGCCCCTCCGACAATGCAGCGCTACCTCAGTACTGCCCCTCCGACAGTGTAGCGCTCCCTCAGTACTGCCCCTCCGACAGTGCAGCGCTCCCTCAGTACTGCCCCACCGACAGTGCAGCGCTCCCTCAATACTGCACCTCCAACAGTGCAGCACCCCCTCAGAACTGCCACTCCGACAGTGCAGTGCTCCCTCAGTACTGCCCCTCCGACAGTGCAGCACTCCCTCAGTACTGCCCCTCCGACAGTGCGGCACTCCCTCACTACTGCACCTCCGATAATGCAGTACTCCCTCAGAACTGCCCCTCCAACAGTGTGGCACTTCCTCAGTACTGCCCCTCCGACAGTGCAGCGCTACCTCAATACTGCCCCTCCGACAGTACAGCACGCCCTCAGTACTGCCCCCTCTGATAATGCAGCAGTCCCTCAGTACTGCACCTCCAACAGTGCAACGCTCCCTCAGTACTGTCCCTCTGACAGTGCAGCACTCCCTCAGTACGGCACCTCCAACAGGGCAGCACGCCCTGAGTTCTGTCCCTCCGACAGTGCAGCGCTCCATCAGTATTGCCCCTCTGACAATGCACCGCTTCCTCAATACTGCACCTCTGACAGTGCAGAACTCCCTCAGTACTGCCCCTGCAACAGTGCAGCACGCCCTCAGTACTGCCCCCTCTGATAATGCAGCACTCCCTCAGCACTGCACCTCCAACAGTGCAGCACTCGCTCAGTAATGTCCCTCCGACAGTGCAGTGCCCCCTTAGTACAGCCCTCCGACAGTGCAGTACTTCCTCAGTACTGTCCCACCGACAGTGCAGCGCTGCTTCAATACTGCCCCTCCAACAGTGCGGCACTCCCTCAGTACCGTCCCTGTGACAGTGCAGCGCTCACTCAGTACTGCTCCTATAACAGTTCGGCCCTCCATCAGAGCTGCCTCTCTGACAGTGCGGCGCTCGCTCAGTGCTGCCCCTCCGACAGTGCAGCGCTCCCTCAGTGCTGCCCCTCTGGCAGTGCAGCGCTCCCTCAGTACTGCCCCTCTGACAGTGCAGTGCTCCCTTAGTACTGCCACTCCGACAGTGCAGCGCTCACTCAGCACTGCCCCTCTGACAGTGTAGCACTTCGTCAGTACTGCTCCTCCGACAGTGCAGCGCTCCCTCAGTACTGCCTGTCCGACAGTGCAGCACTCCCTCAGAGCTGCCCCTCCGACAGTGCAGTGCTCACTCAGTACTGCCCCTCCGACAGTGCAGCACTCCCTCAGTTCTGCCCCTCCGACAGTACGGCACTCCCTCAGTACAGCCCCTCCGATAACGCAGTACTCCCTCAGTACCGCCCCTCCGACAGTGTAGCACTTCGTCAGTACTTCTCCTCCGACAGTGCAGCGCTCCCTCGGTACTGCCTGTCCGACAGTGCAGCACTCCCTCAGAGCTGCCCCTCCGACAGTGCAGTGCTCACTCAGTACTGCCCCTCCGACAGTGCAGCACTCCCTCAGTTCTGCCCCTCCGACAGTACGGCACTCCCTCAGTACAGCCCCTCCGATAACGCAGTACTCCCTCAGTACTGCACCTCTGACAGTGTGGCGCTTCCTCAGTACTGCCCCTCCAACAGTGCAGCGCTCCCTCAGTACAGCCCCTCCGACAGTGCAGCGCTCCCTCAGTACTGCCCCTCCAACAGTGCAGCACTCCATCAGTACTGCCCCTCCAACAGTGCAGAGCTCCCTCAGTACTGCCCCTCCGACAGTGCAGCGTTCCCCCAGTACTGCCCATCCGACAGTGCAGCGCTCCCTCAGTACTGCCCCTCCGACAGTGCAGCACTCCCTCAGTACTGTCCCTCTGACAGTGCAGCGCTCCCTCAGTACTGTCCCTCTGACAGTGCAGCGCTCCCTCAGTATTGCCCCTCCGACATTGCAGCGCTCCCTCAGTACTGCACCTACGACAATGCAGCGCTCCCTCAGTACTGCCCCTCCGACAGTGCAGCGCTTCCTCAGTACTGCCCTTCCGACAGTGTGGCGCTCCCTCAGTAGTGCACCTCCGACAATGCAGCGCTCCCTCAGTTCTGCCCCACCGACAGTGCAGCACTCCCTCAGTACTGCCCCTCCGACAGTACAGCACTCCCTCAGAGCTGCCCCTCCGACAGTGCAGTGCTCACTCAGTACTGCCTCTCCGACGGTGCAGCACTCCCTCACTTCTGCCCCTCTTACAGTGCCGCACTCCCTCAGTACTGTCCCTCCGACAATGCAGTACTCCCTCAGTACTGCACCTCCGATAATGCAGTACTCCCTCAGTACTGCCCCTCCGACAGTGTGGCGGTTCCTCAGTACTGCTCCTCCAACAGTGCAGCGCTCCCTCAGTACTGCCCCTCCAACAGCACGGCGCTACCTCAGTACTGTCCCCCCAACAGTGCGGCGCTCCCTCAGTACTGCCCCTCCGACAGTGCGGCACTCCCTCAGTACTGCCCCTCCGATAGTGCAGCACTCCCTCAGTACTGTCTCTCCGACAGTGCAGTGCTGCTTCAATACTGCCCCTCCGACAGTGCGGCACTCCCTCAGTACTGTCCCTCCGACAGTGCAGCACTCACTCAGTACTGCTCCTATAACAGTTCGGCCCTCCATCAGTACTGCCTCTCCGACAGTGCGGCGCTGCTTCAATACTGCCCCTCCGACAGTGCGGCACTCCCTCAGTACTGCCCCCCCTCAGTACTGACCCTCCAATAGTGCAGCACTTCCTCAGTACTGTCCCTCGGACAGTGCAGCGCTGCTTCAATACTGCCCCTCCGACAGTGCAGCGCTCACTCAGTACTGCTCCTATAACAGTTCGGCCCTCCCTCAGTACTGCCCCTCCGACAGTGCAGCGCTCCCTCAGTACAGCCCCTCCGACAGTACAGCACTCCCTCAGAGCTGCCCCTTCGACAGTGCAGTGCTCACTCAGTACTGCCCCTCCGACAGTGCAGCACTCCCTCACTTCTGCCCCTCTTACAGTGCCGCACTCCCTCAGTACTGCCCCTCCGACAATGCAGTACTCCCTCAGTACTGCACCTCCGATAATGCAGTACTCCCTCAGTACTGCCCCTCCGACAGTGTGGCGTTTCCTCAGTACTGCTCCTCCAACAGTGCAGCACTCCCTCAGTACTGCCCCTCCAACAGTACGGCGCTCCCTCAGTACTGCCCCCCCAACAGTGCAGCGCTCCCTCAGTACTGCCCCTCCGACAGTGCGGCACTCCCTCAGTACTGCCCCTCCGATAGTGCAGCGCTCCCTCAGTACTGTCTCTCCGACAGTGCAGCGCTGCTTCAATACTGCCCCTCCGACAGTGCGGCACTCCCTCAGTACTGTCCCTCCGACAGTGCGGCGCTCACTCAGTGCTGCTCCTATAACAGTTCGGCCCTCCCTCAGTACTGTCCCTCCGACAGTGCGGCGCTGCTTCAATACTGCCCCTCCGACAGTGCGGCACTCCCTCAGTACTGCCCCCCCTCAGTACTGCCCCTCCGATAGTGCAGCACTTCCTCAGTACTGTCCCTCCGACAGTGCAGCGCTGCTTCAATACTGCCCCTCCGACAGTGCAGCGCTCACTCAGTACTGCTCCTATAACAGTTCGGCCCTCCCTCAGTACTGTCCCTCCGACAGTGCAGCGCTCCCTCAGTACAGCCCCTCCGACGGTGCAGCGCTCCCTCAGTACAGCCCCTCCGACAGTGCAGCGCTCCCTCAGTACTGCCCCTCCGACAGTACAGCACTCCCTCAGAGCTGACCCTCCGACAGTGCAGTGCTCACTCAGTACTGCCCCTCCGACAGTGCAGCAGTCCCTCACTTCTGCCCCTCTTACAGTGCCGCACTCCCTCAGTACTGCCCCTCCGACAATGCAGTACTCCCTCAGTACTGCACCTCCGATAATGTAGTACTCCCTCAGTACTGCCCCTCCGACAGTGTGGCGTTTCCTCAGTACTGCTCCTCCAACAGTGCAGCACTCCCTCAGTACTGCCCCTCCAACAGTACGGCGCTCCCTCAGTACTGCCCCCCCAACAGTGCGGCGCTCCCTCAGTACTGTCTCTCCGACAGTGCAGCGCTGCTTCAATACTGCCCCTCCGAGAGTGCGGCACTCCCTCAGTACTGTCCCTCCGACAATGCAGCGCTCACTCAGTACTGCTCCTATAACAGTTCGGCCCTCCCTCAGTACTGTCCCTCCGACAGTGCAGCGCTGCTTCAATACTGCCCCTCCAACAGTGCAGCGCTCACTCAGTACTGCTCCTATAACAGTTCGGCCCTCCCTCAGTACTGCCCCTCCGACAGTGCAGCACTCCCTCAGTACTGTCCCTCCGACAGTGCAGCGCTCCCTCAGTACTGCCCCTCCGACAGTGCGGTCCTCCCTCAGTACTGCCCTCTGACAGTGCAGCGCTCACTCAGTACAGCCCCTCCGACAGTGCAGCACTCCCTCAGTACTGCCCCTCCGACAGTGCAGCGCTCCCTCAGTACTGCCCCTCCGACAGTGCAGCACTCCCTCAGTACTGCCCCTCCGACAGTGCAGCGCTCCCTCAGTACTGCCCCTCCGACAGTGCAGCGCTCCCTCAGTACTGCCCCTCCGACAGTGCAACACTCCCTCAGTACTGCCCCTCTGACAGTGCAGCGCTCCCTCAGTACTGCCCCTCCGACAGTGCAGCACTCCCTCAGTACTGCCCCTCCGACAGTGCAGCACTCCCTCAGTACTGCACTGGAGTGTCAGCCTAGATCTTTCTGCTCAATTCCCGGGAGTGGGACTTGAACCCATAAGCGAATAAAAAAAAGAGCATTTTGGTGGCAGTGACCATAATTCCGTTAGATTTAGCGTAATTATGGACAAGTACAAAAATAGACCAGGAGCAAAAGTTCTCAATTGGGGAAAAGGAAATTTTACTAAGCTGTGAGGTGATTTAGCCAAAGTGGGCTGGAGACAGAAACCTGAAGGTAAATCAGTGGCAGAGCAGTTGGAGGCAGAGAAGGAGGAGATAGTGAGGATTCAGAGTAAATATGTTCCCTTAAAGAAAAAAGGTGGGACTAACAAATCTAGAGCTCCCTGGATGTCAAGGGGCATACAGGGTAGGATAAAGAAAAAAAGGGAAGCTTATGACAGATACCGAGGGCTCAATACTGCAGAAAGCCGAGAGGAGTATAGAAAGTGCAGGGGTGAAATCAAAAAGGAAATTAGGAAAACAAAGAGAGAGCATGAAAACATATTGGCAAGTAACATCAAGGAAAACACGAAGATGTTTTATAAATACATTAAGAGCATGAGGATAACTAAAGAAAGAGTAGGACCTATTAGGGACCATAAAGGTAACTGTGTGTGGAGGCGGAAGGCATGGGTGTAGTTCTTCATGAATACTTTGCGTCTGTTTTCACAAAAGAGAGGGGCGATGCAGACATTGCAAGCAGGGAGGAGGAGTGTGAAATATTAGATGAAATATACATAGTGAAAGAGGAAGTACTAAGGGGTTTAGCATCTTTGAAAGTGGATAAATCCCCAGGCCCGGCTGAAATGTATCCCTGTTAAGAGAAGTAAGAGAGGAAATAGCAGAGGCTCTGACCATCATTTTCCAATCCTCTCTGGCTACAGGGGTGGTGCTAGAGTACCGGAGGACTGCTAATGTGGTACCGTTGTTTAAAACGGGAGAAAGGGATAGACCGAGTAATTACAGGCCAGTCAGCCTAACCTCGGTGGTGGGAAAATTATTGGAAAAATTTCTGAGGGACAGGATAAATCTTCATTTAGAAAGACACGGGTTAATCAGGGACAGTCAGCATGGATTTGTTAAGGAAAGGTCATGTCTAACTAACTTGATTGAATTTTTTGAGGAGGTAAGAAGGAGGGTCGACGAGGGTAGTGCGTTTGATGTAGTCTATATGGATTTTAGCGAGGCTTTTGATAAGGTCCCACATGACAGGCTGGTCACGAAAGTAAAAGCCCATGGGATCCAACGCAAAGTGGCAAGTTGGATCCAAGATTGGCAGGAAACAAAAGGCAATGGTCGAAGGGTGTTTTTGTGACTGGAAGGCTGTTTCTAGTGGGGTTCCGCAGGGCTCAGTACTGGGTCCTTTGCTTTTTGTGGTATATATCAATGGTTTGGACTTGAATGTAGGGGGTATGATTAAGAAGTTTGCAGATGATACAAAAATTGGCCGTGCGGTTGATAATGAAGAAGAAAGCTGTAGACTGCAGGAAGATATCAATGGACTGGTCAGGTGGGCAGAACAGTGGCAAATGGAATTCAATCTGGAGAAGCGTGAGGTAAAGCATTTGCGGAGGGCTAACAAGGCAAAGGAAAAAACAATAAATGGTAGGACACTGAGTAGTGTAGAGGAACAGAGGAATCTTGGAGTGCATGTCCACAGATCCCTGAAGGTAGCAGGACAGGTAGATAAGGTGGTTAAGAAGGCACACGGGATACTTGCCTTTATTAGCCGCGGCATAGAATACAAGAGCAGGGGGGTTATGCTTCAACTGTATAAAACACTAGTTAGGCCTCAGCTAGAGTACTGCGTGCAGTTCTGGTCACCACATTACAGGAAGGATGTGATTGCACTAGAGAGGGTACAGAGGAGATTTACAAGGATGTTGCTGGGAGTAGAGAATCTTAGCTATGAGGAAAGACTGGATAGGCTGGGTCTGTTTTCCTTGGAACAGAGGAGGCTGAGGGGAGACCTTACTGAGGTGTGTAAAATTATGAGGGGCCTAGATAGAGTGGATAGGAAGGACCTATTTCCCTTAGCAGAGGGGTCAATAACCAGGGGGCATAGATTTAAAGTAATTGGTAGGAGGTTTAGAGGGGATTTGAGGAGAAATTTCTTCACCCAGAGGGTGGTGGGGGTCTGGAACTCACTGCCTGAAAGGCTGGTAGAGGCAAAAACTCTCATCACATTTAAAAAGTACTTGGATATGCACTTGAAGTGCCGTAACCCACAGGGCTACGGACCGAGAGCTGGAAAGTGAGATTAGGGTGGATAGCAACTTGTCGGCCGGCACGGACAAGATGGGCCGAATGGCTTCCTTCTGGGCTGTAAGCTTCTATGATTCTGTGATTCACAATCACAAATCTAGCCAAACTGAACATTAAATTAATGGCCGCTCCTGCAATCCCCATCTCAAAATTCAGTCCCCATGGGATTCCTATTCTCGCTCTTTGGTCCCCGTCCTCCGCTTGCCTGGATGAGTGCAGCTCCAACAACACTCAAGAAGCTCGACACCATCCAAGACAAAGCAGCCCGCTTGATCGGCACCCCATCCACCACCTTAAACATTCACTCCCTCCACCACCGGCGCACCGTGGCTGCAGTGTGTACCATCTACAAGATGCACTGCAGCAACTCGCCAAGGCTTCCTCAGCAGCACCTCCCAAACCCGCGACCTCTTCCACCTAGAAGGACAAGGGCAGCAGGCGCATGGGAACACCACCAACTACAAGCTCCCCTCCAAGTCACACACCATCCTGACTTGGAAGTATATCGGCCGATCCTTCATCATCGCTGGGTCAAAATCCTGGAACTCCCTCCCTAACAGCACTGTGGGAGTACCTTCATCACACGGACTGCAGCGTTTAAAGAAGGCGGCTCACCACCACCTTCTCAAGGGCAAGTAGGGATGGGCAATAAATGCTGGCCTTGCCAGCGACGCCCACATCACATGAACGAATATTTAAAAAAAACTCACTCAACTGTCGAACATAGTACTTAAAATCCTTTAACTGCAGACATAACACCAGTAAATGGGACAGAGTCTCATCCCGGGTCCCACACACTGGGAAAGTTGCCCCATCCACTCGCCCAATCTTACATAAGACCGTCATGGTAAAAATCCGGTTATGAGCCAATTTCAAATCCCATTCAATCCACTCTGGACATTTAAAATTCACCCACACTCCCTTCCAAATCCTGTTGAAGTCCAGTTGTGGTATATACTCTGCCAAAACTCCTGACCAGCAGGTGTCTTGAATCTCCATTCTCTAAATACCTCATGGAAATCTCGAGTATTAAAGATGTTAAATTGGACCAACTCTTCCCCTTTCATAGAAACGTGGAAGATAGGAGCAGGAGTAGGCCATTCGGCCCCTCGAGCCTGCTCTGCCATTTAATGCGATCATGGCTGATCATCCAAATTCAGTACCCGGTCCCTGCTTTCTCCCCATACCCCTTGATCCCTTTAGCCTTAAGAAATATATCCAACTCCTTCTTGAATATATTTAATGTATTGGCCTCTACTGCCTTCTGTGGTACAGAATTCCACAGGTTCACCACTCTCTGGGTGAAGAAATTCCTCCTCATTTCTGTCCTAAATGGCCTACCCCTTATCCTTAGACTGTGACCCCTGGTTCTGGACTCCCCGACCATCGGGAACATCCTTCCTACATCTAGTCTGTCCAGTCCTGTTAGAATTTTATAAGTTTCAATGAGATCCCCTCTCATTCTTCTAAACTCCAGCGAGTACAATCCCAATCGACCCAATCTCTCCTCATACGTCATTCCTGCCTGATGAATATTCGCTGAACTCCTTCCATGGCAAGAACATCCTTCCTCAGATAAGGCGACCAAAACTGCACACAATAATCAAGATGTGGTCTCACCAAGGCCCTGTAAAACTGCAGCAAGACATCCTTGTTCCTGTACTCAAACCCTCTCGCTATGAAGGCCAACATGCCATTTGCCTTCCTAACCGCCTGCTGCACCTGCATGCACAAGGACACCCAGGTCTCGTTGCACTTCCCCTTCTCCCAATCTATTGCCATTCAGATAATAATCTGCCTTCCTGTTTTTGCCACCAAAGTGGATAACCTCACATTTATCCACGTTATATTGCATCTGCCATGCTTTTGCCCAATCACCCAACCTGTCCAAATCATCCTGGAGTTTCTCGGCATCCTCCTCACAGCACACACGCCCACCCAGCTTTGTGTCGTCTGCAAATTTGCAGATATTACATCTAGTTCCCTTGTCTAGATCATTAATATATATTGTGAATAGCTGGGGTCCAAGGACCGATCCCTGCGGTACCCCACTAGTCACTGCCTGCCACTCGGAAAAAGACCCATTTATTCCAACTCTTTGCTTTCTGTCTGCCAACCAGTTCTCTATCCAAGTCAATACCTTGCCCCCAATCCCATGTGCCTTAACTTTACACGCTAATCTCTTATGCGGGACCTTATCGAAAGCCTTCTGAAAGTCCAAATACACCACATCCACTGGTTCTCCCTTACCTATTTTACCAGTTACATCCTCAAAAAGTTCCAGTAGATTAGTCAAGCACGATTTACCTTTTGTAAATCCATGTTGACTTTGTCCAATCCTGTCACTATTTTCCAAGTGCTCTGCTATTACATTTTTTATAATGGACTCTAGCATTTTCCCCACTACCGATGTCAGGCTTACCGGTCTGTAATTCCCCATTTTCTCTCTACCACCTTTTTGAATAATGGGGTAACATTAGCTACCCTCCAATCCATGGGTACTGTTCCAGATTCCATCGAATGCTGGATGATGATCAGCAAAGCATCAACTATTTCTAGGGCAACTTCCTGAAGTACCCTAGGATGTAGATTATCAGGCCCTGGGGATTTATCAGCCTTCAATCCCATCAATTTCCCTAACACCGTTTCCCTACAAATACTGATTTCTTTCAGTTCCTCCCTTTCATCAGGCCCTATGTTCCCCGACATCTCTGGGAGGTTATTTGTGTCCTCCTTTGTGAAGACAGAACCAAAATATGTATTTAATTGGTCTGCCATTTCTTTGTTCCCCATTATAAATTCCCCTGATTCTGACTGCAAGGGACTTACGCTTGACTTCACCAATCTTTTTCTCTTCACATATCTATAAAAGCTTTTACAGTCAGTTTTTATGTTCCCTGCAAGCTTACACTCATATTCTATTTTCCCTTTCTTAATTAATCCCTTTGTTCTCCTTTGTTGAATCCTAAACTGCTCCCAATCCTCAGGTTTACTGCTTTTTCTGGCCAATTTATATGTCCTCTCCTTGGATCTTATGCTATCCCTAATTTCCCTGGTTAGCCACGGTTGAGTCACCTTTTTTGTTTTATTTTTATGCCAAACTGGGATGAACAAATTCTGTAGTTCATCCATGCGGTCTTTGAATGTTTGCCATTGCCTATCCACCGTCAACCCTTTGAGTGACATTCCCCAATCAATCCTACCCAACTCGCGCCTCAGACCATCGTAGTTTCCTTTATTTAAATTTAGGACCCTAGTCTCTGAGTTGACCACTTCATTCTCCATCTTAATGAAGAATTCGATCATATTATGATCGCTCTGACCCAAGGGGCCTCGTACAACAAGATTGCTAATTAATCCTTTCTCGTTACATAATACCCAGTCTAAGATGGCCTGATCTCTGGTTGGTTTCTCGACATATTGGTCCAGGAAACCATCCCTTAAACACTCCAGGAATTCCTCCTCCACAGTATTGTTACTAATTTGGTTAGCCCAATTTATATGTAGATTAAAGTCACCCATGATGACTGCTGTGTCCTTATTGCACGCTTCTCTAATTTCCCTTTTAATGCCATCCCCAACCTCTGCATTACTGTTTCGAGGTCTATATACCACTCCCACTAATGTTTTCTGCCCCTTGGTATTTCTCAGTTCTACCCATACAGATTCCACATCATCAGAGCTAATATCCTTCCTTACAATTGTGTTAATCCCTCCTTTAACCAGCAATGCTATCCCATCTCCCTTTCCTTTTTGCCTATCTTTCCTGAATATTGAATACCCCTGGATGTTGAGTTCCCAGCCTTGGCCACCCTGGAGCCATGTTTCTGTAATCCAATCAAATCATATTTGTTTACCTCTATTTGCGCAGCTAATTCATCCACCTTATTATGAATGCTCCTCGCATTGAGACACAAAGCCTTCAGGCTTGTTTTTTTAACGCTCTTAGACCTATTCAAATTATTAGTTACTGTGGTCATGTTTGATTTCTCCAGCAGAAAGCTTGGAAAAGCGGGACGCATTTTACTTCCTTTGGAGATTTCCGCATTTATTTCTTCCATCCAATCCTGTGGCATTGCCCTCACAATCTTCTCATACATGATCCCTATTGCATTTTCCTCTACCTCCTGATCCTCCTCCCACACCATGTCCCTCACTATCGCTTCCGGCAACTGTGGTAAACCACTGTTTGTATTCCACTGTGTACATGCCTGGACATGCCTCGGCTGACTCCTCCCACAAGTCCTAGTATAAAGGTGACTGCTCCCCAGCCCTTTGTATTTCTGGACCGGTCGACCACTCGAGGCAGACCTTCATTCTTTTGTTAATAAAAGCCTTTAGTTACTCTCTTAACTCTCAGTCTTTTATGAGTAATTGATAGCGCATCAATTTTATTAACAACATTTTTATAATGGAGAAGATCCTCACACCAGCATGCCTGGACTTAGATCATCGGGAGGCGGACTCATCCACCAAGTTTACTCACTGGCTTAAGTGTTTCGAAAAATTCCTGACCGCCTCCGCAGCAATCAAATCGGACGAGGACAAACTGGATGTCCTGACCTCCAAAGTGAACCACCGAGTGTACTCGGTCATCCAAGACGCGACCTCGTACGTGGACGCTATCAAGCTCCTCAAGGACCAGTACACGCGCCCAGTGAACGAAGTGTACGACAGGCACCTTCTGGGGAGTCGTAAACAACAACCTGGGGAATCGACCGTGGAATACCTTCAGGCACTGTCTGTGCTTGGCCGGGCCTGTGGTTGTAAGGATGTAAAGGCCGCCGTGTACACAGAGGAACTTATCCGGGACGCTTTTGTAGCGGGCCACAGATCCAATTACACCCGACAGCGACTGTTGGAGCAGAGTGACCTCGACCTCAACAAGGCCTCTGAACTCGCACTATCATTGGATGCAGCCTACCGGGGCATGGATGCCTACTCCTCTGCACCGTGGACGCCGCGGGGAATGACAGCCTGGGACACGGTAGGACCGCCTCATAGCGCCGTGCCACCCCAGCCACACCCCAGCAACGGCCCAACTACCGCAGCAGTGTCCCAAGGCCAGACAGCAGTGCCCCAAGGCCAGAAATGCTACTTCTGTGGCCAGGCAAAACACCCCAGAGCGCGCTGCCCGGCGAAAAACGCGATCTGCTCGGGCTGCGGGAAGAAGGGACACTACACTAGCGTCTGCAGGGCCAAAGCCACCCCGAACCCCAGCAGCGCCGCGTGTGGGCCATGCGGGCCGCCATCTTGGGCCTCCCCGGCCATGTGCGAACCACCAGTACAGCAGCCATTTTGGACGCCTCCAGCCACATGGGGATCATGGACGCCGCCATCTTGGACGACAGCCGGAACGCAGCAGGCCCCCAACACCGCCTCATCTGATACCCGCAGCGACACACCGACCCCTACGCTGGTATCCGTTACACTGGACCAAGCGAGACCGCACCAGCTGGCCAGTTCCACAATGGACATTAAGGTAAATGGTCACGATACAATCTGCCTTTTTGACTCTGGGAGCACGGAGAGCTTCATCCACCCCGACACGGTGCGGCGTTGCTCTCTCCCAGTCCTGCCTGTGCACCAGCGGATTTCTATGGCCTCCGAGTCCCAGTCGGCAGACATCGGCGGCTACTGCGTGGTGACACTCGTAGTAGACGGGACTGTGTACGATCATTTTAAACTTCTGGTCCTGCCCGACCTCTGCGCTGCCGTCCTGCTGGGGTTAGATTTTCAGTGCCACCTTAAAAGTGTTACGATGGCGTACGGTGGACCCTTACCCCCACTCACAGTCCGCAGCCAGCAGCTTCCAAATTGCCCGCCGCGCACCAGGTGCAACCTCTCCACACTCAGAGTCACCCCCCCCCCACTGTTTGCTAACCTCACCCCCGACTGTAAGCCCATCGCCACAAAGAGCAGGCGATACAGTGCCGGGGACAGGGTTTTCATTAAAACCGAAGTGGAGCGGCTCCTGAAGGAAGGGATTATTGAGGGCAGCACCAGTCCCTGGCGAGCCCAGGTTGTGGTCGTTAAGACCGGCGAGAAGCAGCGCCTGGTCATCGACTACAGCCAGACAATAAATCGCTACACCCTGCTGGACGCCTACCCACTCCCCCGCATAGCTGATATGGTCAACCAGATCGCGCAGTACCGCGTCTTCTCGACCATTGACCTGAAATCAGCGTACCACCAGCTCCCTATCCGCCCTGAGGACCGCCAGTATACCGCCTTTGAGGCAAACGGCCGCCTCTATCACTTCCTTAGGGTTCCCTTTGGCGTCACCAACGGGGTCTCCGTCTTCCAAAGGGAGATGGACCGGATGGTAGATCAAAATGCGTTGCAGGCCACTTTCCCATATCTGGACAATGTGACCATCTGCGGCCGTGACTTGCAGGACCATGACGCAAACCTCGAAAAATTCCTCCGCACCGCCCAACTCCTGAACCTGACATATAACAAGGAGAAGTGCATATTCCGCACAAACCGCCTCGCCATCCTTGGCTGTGTTGTGGAACACGGAGTCATCGGCCCCGACCCCGACCGGATGCGTCCCCTTATGGAACTCCCACTGCCTCAAGGCCCTGAAGAGGTGCCTAGGGTTTTTCTCCTATTACGCCCAGTGGGTCCCCTACTATGCGGACAAAGCCCGTCCGCATTGATAGCGCATCAGCAACCAACCTGGAATTACCTCGTATAATAAATCTTTCACGTATATAATACCAGCTTTTATAAAAGCTTGATTAAATATCTCTCCTTCAATGTTGACCCACCTGTTCAAAAATAAGGGCTGTTCTAAAAATTCCTTAGCATCCTTGGGCATAAACTGCATACTTTTTAAAAAGTAGGCCCAAGTCTCTACAACCCCCTTATATATGATAGAGTGGATACAGAGAGAGTGTTTCCACTTGTGAGGAAGAGCATAAATAGAGGCTATCAATATAAGATAGTCACCAAGAAATCCAACAGGGAATTGAGAAGAAACTTCTTCACCCAGAGAGTGGTGAGAACGTGGAACTCGCTACCACAGGGAGTGGTTGAAGCGAATAGTATGGATGTATTTAAGGGGAGGCTGGACAAGCATATGAGGGAGAAGGGAATAGAGGGTTATGCTGATAGATTTAGAGTCATAGAGTCATAGAGTTATACAGCACAGAAAGAGGCCCTTCGGTGCATTGTGTCCGCGCTGGCCATCAAGCCCTGTCTATTCTAATCCCATTTTCCAGCACTTGGTCCGTAGCCTTGTATGCTATGGCGTTTCAAGTGCTCATCTAAATGCTTCTTGAATGTTGTGAGGGTTCCTGCCTCTACCACCCTTTCAGGCAGTGAGTTCCAGATTCCAACCATCCTCTGGATGAAATTTTTTTTCCTCAAAATGCCTCTAAACCTCCTGCCCCTTACCTTGAAACTATGCCCCCCTGGTTATTGACTCCCTCTACTAAGGGGAAAAGTTCCTTTCTATCTACCATATCTATGCCCCTCATAATTTTGTACACCTCAATCAGGTCCCCCCTCAGCCTTCTCTGCTCTAAGGAAAACAACCCCAGCCTGTCCAGTCTCTCTTCATAGCTGAAGCGCTCCAGCCCAGGTAACATCCTGGTGAATCTCCTCTGCACCCTCTCCAATGCAATCACATCCCTCCTATAGTGTGGCGACCAGAACTGCACACACTATTCCAGCTGTGGCCTAACGTTTTGTACAGCTCCATCATAACCTACCTGCTGTTATATTCTATGCCTATGATTTCGATGAGGAAAGACGGGAGGAGACTCGTGTGGAGCATAAACACCGGCATGGACTGGTTGAGCCGAATGGCCTCTTCCTGTGCCGTATGTCCTCTGCAATCCTATGCTTGCAATGGCCGTTCGTTGCCTAGATATTAAAGAGATCGCAATGAAATGCCTCCTTTTTTACCTTTAGCCTTAAACATCTCCCCTCAGTGTCCTTGTCCACCAAGGCAACGTTCTCTTTTGTGGACGGACTCACCAAAACAGCCCCCCCTCTACGGTTATTGTTTGCAAACCTCGCCCTTCCAAACATTCCAAAATCTTTCTAGGATATCTCCATCCCAAAAGGTTTCTTGCAGAAACAATTTTGATGCAACTGTACAGGGCGTTGGTGAGGCCACACCTGGAGTACTGCGTACAGTTTTGGTCTCCTTATTTAAGGAAGGATATACTTGCATTGGAGGCAGTTCAGAGAAGGTTCACGAGGTTGATTCCAGAGATGAAGGGGTTGTCTTTTGAAGAAAGGTTGAGTAGGTTGGGCCTATACTCATTGGAGGTTAGAAGAATGAGAGTTAACATAGAACATAGAAGATAGGAGCAGGAGTAGGCCATTCGGCCCCTCAAGCCTGTTCCACCATTCAATGCGATCATGGCTGATCATCCAAATTCAGTACCCTGTCCCTGCTTTCTCCCCATATCCCTTGATCCCCTTAGCCTTAAGAAATATATCCAACTCCTTCTTGAATATATTTAATGAATTGGCCTCTACTGCCTTCTGTGGCAGAGAATTCCACAGGTTCACCACTCTCTGGGTGAAGAAATTCCTCCTCATCTCTGTCCTAAATGGCTTACCCCTTATCCTTAGACTGTGACCCCTGGTTCTGGACTCCCCCGCCATCGGGAACATCCTTCCTGCATCTAGTCGGTCTAGTCCTGTTAGAATTTTATAAGTTTCAATGAGATCCCCTCTCATTCTTCTAAACTCCAGCGAATATAAGCCTAATCAACCCAATCTCTCCTCATACGTCATTCTTGCCATCCCAGGTATCAGCCTGGTGAATCTTCGCTGCACTCCCTCCATGGCAAGAACATGCTTCCTCAGATAAGGCGACCAAAACTGCACACAATACTCAAGGTGTGGTCTCACCAAGGCCCTGTACAACGGCAGCAAGACATCCTTTCTTAAGGTTAAAGGGATCAAGGGCTATGGGGAGAAGGCAGGGACAGGGTACTGAATTTGGATGATCAGCCATGATCTCATTGAATGGCGGAACAGACTCAAGGGGCCGAATGGCCTACTCCTGCTCCTACCTTCTATGTTTCTATGTATGTAAACGCACAGCCCTCTTTGTGAAGAATCTTATCCGACACTATCTTCCTGGTGTGATATGAAACCTTTGTTTAATGTACAAATAATTAAAGTAATTTCTCTTTTTTTAAATTTCTTACAGGCGACTGTGAAGGGAAGGGGAAGCATATTTTATATGTTGTCATTCGTCTCTTTTTGTCTCTCCCGCTCACACACACACACACTTTTCAACTTGATCTGGCCTGGTACAAAAACAAATCAAAAATGCTAATGCAAAAGGAAAATACTGCAGATGCCGGAAATCTGAAATATAAACAGAAAATGCTGGAGATACTCAGCAGGTCAGGGCAGCATCTGTGAAAGAGAGAAACAGAGTTAACGTTTCAGGTCGATGACCCTTCGTCAGAACTGGAAAAAAGCAGGAGATGGAACAGGTTTTTAAGCAAGGTTCGGAGCTGGGAAATGGGGGAGGGGAATGAAAGAACAAAAGGGAAGGTCTGTGATAGAATAGAAGGCAGGAGAGATTAAGAGACATTAAGAGATATTCAAGGCAGAAGGAGATGGTGATGGGACAGGTTGAGAAACAAAAGGGGCTCATGGAATGTTGACCTTTATAACTAGAGGACTAGAATACAAGGCGTTAGAAGTCCACACCCATCCGTAAGGGGGACCCCAAGCTTCCGGTGGCCTGTCACTTTAATTCTCCGCCCCACTCCCACTCAGACCTCTCCATCCTCGGCCTCTTCCATTGTTCCACGGAAGCTCAGCGTAAGCTCGAGGAACAGCACCTCATCTTTCGATTCGGCACTTTACAGACTTCAGGGCTCAACATAGAGTTCAACAATTTCAGATCATAACCTCGGCCCCTATCATAGATATTTTTTTTATCCACACCTTTTGTTTGTGTCTGTTCTTCTCTCCCACGTGGCAGCTGTCCTTCGTTCTGCCAGCGCAATTCACACTTCATCGAGAGCCATCCTTTGTTTCTGAACCTGTCCCATTACCATCTCCACTTGCCTTGAATATCTCTTAATGTCTCTTCACCTCTCCTGCCTTCCATCCTCTCACAGACCTTCCCTTTTGTTCTTTCATCCCCTCCCCGCTTTCCCAGCCCCTAAACTTGCTTAAAAATCTGTTCCATATCCTGCTTTTTTCCAGTTCTGATGAAGCGCCATCGACCTGAAACGTTAACTCTGTTTCTCTCTTTCACAGATGCTGCCTGACCTGCTGAGTATCTCCAGCATTTTCTGTTTAGGTTTCAGAAGTCCTTACCCAGTCTGGCCTATATGTGACTCCTGACCCACTGCAGTGTGGTTGACTCTTAACTGCCCTCTGAAATGGCCCAGCGAGCCATTCAGTTGTAGCAAACCGCTACGGAAAAAGACGAACCCTTCACAGGGGCAATTAGCGATGGGCAATAAATGCTGGCCTTGCCAGTGATTTAATAAAAATAAAACCCTGTCTCTCTCTCTCTCTCTCTCTTTCTCTCGCTCTACATACACCCCTGACCCACTCCCTCCCGTCCTTTGCTTTGGCACAGCAGGGCTCGGTGCTGTGTGAGGGGGATGTGGTTTGCTGCTTGACATTCTGGTTGCCAAGGGGGACCGATGAGGGAGGGGTGCAGTGGAGGTAGCTTTGGCCGTTAAAGAAAGAGAAACAGGATGCTACGCTTCTGATTCTTGAGGTTAGGGACTGTGCGCAAATTAAACAGTTCATAGAGCCATAGAGTTATACGGCACAGAAAGAGGCCCTTCGGCCCATCGTGTCCGCGCCAGCCATCAAGCCCTGTCTAATCTAATCCCATTTTCCAGCACTTGGTCCGTAGCCTTGTATGCTATTGCATTTCAAGTGCTCATGTAAATGCTTCTTGAATGTTGTGAGGGTTCCTGCCTCTACCACCCTTTCAGGTAGTGAGTTCCAGATTCCAACCACCCTCTGGGTGAAAAAGTTCTTCCTCAAATCCCCTTTAAACCTCCTGCCCCTTACCTTGAAACTATGCCCCCTGGTTATTGACTCCTCTACTAAGGGGAAAAGTTCCTTTCTATCTACCCTATCTTTGCCCCTCATAATTTTGTACACCTCAATCAGGTCCCCCCTCAGCCTTCTCTGCTCTAAGGAAAACAACCCCAGCCTGTCCAGTCTCTCTTCATAGCTGAAGCGCTCCAGCCCAGGTAACATCCTGGTGAATCTCCTCTGCACCCTGTCCAATGCAATCGCATCCTTCCTATAGTGTGGCGACCAGAACTGCACACAGTATTCCAGCTGTGGCCTAACTAGCGTTTTGTACAGCTCCATCATAACCTCCCTGCTCTTATATTCTATGCCTCGGCTAATGAAGGCAAGTATCCCATATGCCTTTTTAACCACCTTATCTACCTGTCCTGCTGCCTTCAGGGATCTATGTGCATGCACACCAAGGTCCCTCTGATCCTCTGTCCTTCCTGGGGTCCTACCATTCATTGTGTATTCCCTTGCCTTGTTAGTCCTCCCAAAATGCATCACCTCACACTTTTCAGGGTTAAATTCCATTTGCCACTGTTCTGCCCATCTGACCAACCCATCTATATCGTCCTGTAGCCTGAGGCTTCGCTCCTGGCTATTTACCACTCCACCAATTTTCGTGTCATCTGCGAACTTACTAATCATACCTCCTGCATTCATATCTAAATCATTAATGTACAGTACAAACAGCAAGGGACCCAACACCGATCCCTGCGGTACACCACTGGACACAGGCTTCCAGTCACAAAAACAACCTTTGACCATCACCCTCTGCCTCCTGCCTAAGCCAATTTTGGATCCAATGTGCCAAATCGCCCTGGATCCCATGGGCTCTTACCTTCTTGACCAGTCTCCCATGTGGGACTTTGTCAAAAGCCTTACATGTCATGGACAGGCACTGCTGTACCTGTCCTGGATTTTCAGTTGATGGGAGGAGAGTGGGGGATTAGGTATAACTGGATTGCTGTTCGAAAGAGCTAGCACAGTCTCGATGGGCCGAATATGCTCTTTTGTGTTCAATGCTGTTCCACGATTCAATAAAAACCTCAACCCTGTACAGTCACATATCAAAGCAGCACAGCATTGCCCCGGTGTGTACAGTGATAGTAACTACATCCCCCTCCTTCAATCGTCATTTATCAGCTGCTCGAAGCCTATATCTGCGGAATCTGTGTTTGGATTTTTGATGGACAGAAGAACAGATACCCAGGGAGGGAGAGAGGAAGAAAGGAAGGAAGAAAGGAAAGAAGGAACATTTTGCATTTCTGTCACGATATTCACAAACTCAGGATGTCCCAAAGGGCTTTACAAGCAACAAAGAACTTTATTCAAAGTGGGGTCAATGTTGAACTGTAGGAAACGCGGCAGCCAATTGGCGCACAGCAAGCTCCCACAAACAGCGATGTGATAATGACCAGATAATCTGTGTTTAATGATGTTGGTTGAGGGATAAATGTCGGCCCCAGAACACTGGGGAGAACTGCCCCCTGCTCTTTTTCCAATAGTGGCTGTGGAATCTTCTGCGACCACCTGAGAGGGCACTCCCTCAGTACTGCCCCTCTAACAGTGCAGCGCTCCCTCAACACTGCCCCTCCGACAGTGCAGCACTCCCTCAGTACTGCCCCTCCAACAGTGCTTCACTCCCTCAGTACTGACCGTCCGACAGTGCGGTACTCCCTCAGTGCTGCCCCTCCGACAGTGCGGCACTCCCTCAGTACTGCGCCTCGGACAGTGCAGCGCTCCCTCAGTACTGCCCCTCTGACAGTGCAGCGCTCCTGCAGTACTGCCCCTCCGACAGTGCAGCACACCCTCAGTACTGCCCGTCCGACAGTGCGGTATTCCCTCAGTACTGCCCCTCCGACAGTGCGGCTCTCCCTCAGTATTGACCCTCTGACAGTGCAGCGTTCCCTCAGTACTGCCCCTCTGACAGTACAGCGCTTCAGTGCTGCCCCTCCAACAGTGCAACGCTTCCTCAGTACTGCCCTGCCGACAGTGCAGCACTCCCTCAGTACTGCCCCTCCGATAGTGCAGTGCTCCCTCAGTACTGACCCTCCGACAGTGCAGTGCTCCCTCAGTACTGACCCTCCAACAGTGCAGCACTCCCTCAGTACTGATCCTCCGACAGTGCAGTGCTCCCTCAGTACTGCCCCTCCGACAGTGCAGTGCTCCCTCAGTACTGTCCCTCCGACAGTGCAGAGCTCCCTTAGTACTGTCCCTCCGACAGTGCAGCACTCCCTCAGTACTGACCCCCCGACAGTGCAGCGCTCCCTCAGTACTGCCAATCTGACGGTGCAGCGCTCCCTCAGTACTGCCTCTCTGACAGTGCGGCGCTCCCTCTGTACTTTCCCTCCGACAGTGCACCGCTCCTTCAGTACTGCCCCTCCGACAGTGCAGCGCTCCCTAGGTACTGCCCCTCCGACAGTGCAGCGCTCCCTCAGTACTGCCAATCTGACGGTGCAGCGCTCCCTCAGTACTGCCTCTCTGACAGTGCGGCGCTCCCTCTGTACTTTCCCTCCGACAGTGCACCGCTCCTTCAGTACTGCCCCTCCGACAGTGCAGCGCTCCCTAGGTACTGCCTCTTCGACAGTGCAGCGCTCCCACAGTACTGCACCTCCAACAGTGAAGCACTCCCTCAGTACTGCCCCTCCGATAGTGAGCCTCGACCTCAGTACTGCCCCTCCAACAGTGAGGTACTCCGTCAGTACTGACCCTCCAACAGTGCAGCGCTCCCTCAGTACTGCCCCTCCGACAGTGCAGCAATCCCTCAGTACCGCCCCTGCGACAGTGCAGTGCTCCTTAGTACTGTCCCTCCGACAGTGCAGCGCTCCCTCAGTACTGCCGCTCCAACAGTGCAGTGCTCCCTCAGTACTGCCCCTCCGACAGTGCAGCGCTCCCTCAGTACTGCCAATCTGACGGTGCGGCGGTCCCTCTGTACTGTCTCTCCGACAGTGCGGCGCTCCCTCTGTACTTTCCCTCCGACAGTGCACCGCTCCCTCAGTACTGCCCCTCCGACAGTGCAGCGCTCCCTAGGTACTGCCCCTCCGACAGTGCAGCACTCACTCAGTACTGCCTCTTCGACACTGCAGTGCTCCCTCAGTACTGCCCCTCCGATAGTGAACCTCTACCTCAGTACTGCCCCTCCAACAGTGAGGTGCTCCGTCAGTACTGCCCCTCGGACAGTGCAGCGCTCCCTCAGTACCGCCCCTCCGACAGTGCAGTGCTTCCTCAGTCCTGCCCCTCCGACAGTGCAGCACTCCCTCAGTACCACCACTCTGACAGTGTAGCGCTCACTCAGTACTGACCCTCCGACAGTGCAGCACTCCCTCAGTACTGCCCCTGCAACTGTGCAGCACTCCCTCAGTACTGCACCTCTGACAGTGCAGCGATCCCTCAGTACTGCCCCTCCGACAGTGCAGTACTCACTCGGTACTGCCCCTCCGACAGTGCAGCGCTCCCTCAGTACTGCCCCTCCGACAGTGCGGCGCTCCCTCAGTACTGCCCTTCCAACAGTGCTGCGCTCCCTCAGTAGTGCCACTCCGACAGTGCAGCGCTTCCTCAGTACTGGACAACTGGGAACGTCGGACTGGATTATGGGCTCGAGTCTCTGGAGTGGGGCTGCAACACACAACCTTCTGACTCAAAGGCGAGAGAGCTCCCCACCCATTGATTGTTGTGTGGGCCCAGCCGAAAACGTGACAAAAAATTGGCTCGATCAATAAATCATTTGTCTGGTAAATTAGATACATGCGATGTGCAAGAAACTCCGTTTTTAAAAGGGGTCCCTGCTGTGGAGAGACTCCCTCTTTAAAAGGGGTCCCTGATGGAGAGACTCCCTCTTTAAAAGGGGTCCCTGATGGGGAGACTCCCTCTTTAAAAGGGGTCCCTGATGGCGAGACTCCCTCTTTAAAAGGGGTCCCTGATGGCGAGACTCCCTCTTTAAAAGGGGTCCCTGATGGAGAGACTCCCTCTTTAAAAGGGGTCCCTGATGGAGAGACTCCCTCTTTAAAAGGGGTCCCTGATGGAGAGACTCCCTCTTTAAAAGGGGTCCCTGATGGAGAGACTCCCTCTTTAAAAGGGGTCCCTGATGGAGAGACTCCCTCTTTAAAAGGGGTCCCTGATGGAGAGACTCCCTCTTTAAAAGGGGTCCCTGATGGAGAGACTCCGTCTTTAAAAGGGGTCCCTGATGGAGAGACTCCCTCTTTAAAAGGGGTCCCTGATGGAGACTCCCTCTTTAAAAGGGGTCCCTGATGGAGAGACTCCCTCTTTAAAAGGGGTCTCTGATGGAGAGACTCCCTCTTTAAAAGGGGTCCCTGATGGAGAGACTTCCTCTTTAAAAGGGGTCCCTGATGGAGAGAGACTCCCTCTTTAAAAGGGGTCCCTGATGGAGAGACTCCCTCTTTAAAAGGGGTCCCTGATGGAGAGACTCCCTCTTTAAAAGGGGTCCCTGATGGAGAGAGACTCCCTCTTTAAAAGGGGTCCCTGATGGAGAGACTTCCTCTTTAAAAGGGGTCCCTGATGGAGACTCCCTCTTTAAAAGGGGTCCCTGATGGAGAGACTCCCTCTTTAAAAGGGGTCCCTGATGGAGACTCCCTCTTTAAAAGGGGTCCCTGATGGAGAGACTCCCTCTTTAAAAGGGGTCCCTGATGGAGAGACTCCCTCTTTAAAAGGGGTCCCTGATGGAGAGACTCCCTCTTTAAAAGGGGTCCCTGATGGAGAGACTCCCTCTTTAAAAGGGGTCCCTGATGGAGAGACTCCCTCTGTAAAAGGGGTCCCTGATGGGGAGACTCCCTCTTTAAAAGGGGTCCCTGATGGTGAGACTCCCTCTTTAAAAGGGGTCCCTGATGGAGAGACTCCCTCTTTAAAAGGGGTCCCTGATGGAGAGACTCCCTCTTTAAAAGGGGTCCCTGATGGAGTGACTCCCTCTTTAAAAGGGGTCCCTGATGGAGAGACTCCCTCTTTAAAAGGGGTCCCTGATGGAGAGACTCTCTCTTTAAAAGGGGTCCCTGATGGAGAGAGACTCCCTCTTTAAAAGGGGGTCCCTGATGGAGAGACTCCCTCTTTAAAAGGGGTCTCTGATGGAGAGACTCCCTCTTTAAAAGGGGTCCCTGATGGGGAGACTCCCTCTGTAAATGGGGACCCTGATGGTGAGAGACTCCCTCTTTAAAAGGGGTCCCTGATGGAGAGACTCCCTCTTTAAAAGGGGTCCCTGATGGAGAGACTCCCTCTTTAAAAGGGGTCCCTGATGGAGAGACTCCCTCTTTAAAAGGGGTCCCCGATGGGGAGACTCCCTCTTTAAAAGGGGTCCCTGATGGAGAGACTCCCTCTTTAAAAGGGGTCCCTGATGGAGAGACTCCCTCTTTAAAAGGGGTCCCTGATGGAGACTCCCTCTTTAAAAGGGGTCCCTGATGGAGAGACTCACTCTTTAAAAGGGGTCCCTGATGGAGAGACTCCCTCTTTAAAAGGGGTCCCTGATGGAGAGAGACTCTCTCTTTAAAAGGTGTCCCTGATGGAGAGACTCCCTCTTTAAAAGGGGCCCCTGATGGGGAGAGCCTGTCTCTTTAAAAGGTGTCCCTGATGGAGAGACTCCCTCTTTAAAAGGGGTCCCTGCTGGAGAGACTCCCTCTTTAAAAGGTGTCCCTGATGGTGAGAGACTCCCTCTTTAAAAGGGGTCCCTGATGGAGAGACTTCCTCTTTAAAAGGGGTCCCTGATGGAGAGACTCCCTCTGTAAATGGGGACCCTGATGGAGAGACTCCCTCTTTAAAAGAGGTCCCTGATGGCGAGAGACTCCCTCTTTAAATGGGGTCCCTGATGGAGAGAGACTCCCTCTTTAAAAGGGGTCCCTGATGGAGAGAGACTCCCTCTTTAAAAGGGGTCCCTGATGGAGGGACTCCCTCTTTAAAAGGGGTTTCTGATGGAGAGACTCCCTCTTTAAAAGGGGTCCTTATGGGGAGAGACTCCCTCTTTAAAAGGGGTCCCTGATGGTGAGACTCCCTCTGTAAATGGGGACCCTGATGGCAAGACTCCCTCTATAAAAGGCGTCCCTGATGGCGAGACGCCCTCTTTAAATGTGGTCCCTGATGGCGAGACGCCCTCTTTAAATGTGGTCCCTGATGGTGAGACTCCCTCTGTAAATGGGGACCCTGATGGCGAGACTCCCTCTATAAAAGGCGTCCCTGATGGCGAGACGCCCTCTGTAAATGTGGTCCCTGATGGCGAGACTCCCTCTATAAAAGGCGTCCCTGATGGTGAGACTCCCTCTGTAAATGGGGACCCTGATGGCGAGACTCCCTCTTTAAAAGGGGTCCCTGATGGTGAGACTCCCTCTGTAAATGGGGACCCTGATGGCGAGACTCCCTCTATAAAAGGCGTCCCTGATGGCGAGACGCCCTCTGTAAATGTGGTCCCTGATGGCGAGAGACTCCCTCTATAAAAGGCGTCCCTGATGGCGAGACGCCCTCTGTAAATGGGGTCCCTGATGGCGAGAGACTCCCTCTATAAAAGGCGTCCCTGATGGCGAGACGCCCTCTTTAAATGGGGTCCCTGATGGCGAGACTCCCTCTTTAAATGTGGTCCCTGATGGCGAGACTCCCTCTGTAAATGTGGTCCCTGATGGCGAGACTCCCTCTGTAAATGGGGTCCCTGATGGCGAGACTCCCTCTGTAAATGGGGTCCCTGATGGCGAGACTCCCTCTGTAAGTGTGGACCCCGATGGCGAGACTCCCTCTGTAAATGTGGTCCCTGATGGCGAGACTCCCTCTTTAAATGTGGTCCCTGATGGCGAGACTCCCTCTGTAAAAGGGGTCCCTGATGGCGAGACTCCCTCTGTAAATGTGGTCCCTGATGGCGAGACTCCCTCTGTAAATGTGGTCCCTGATGGCGAGACTCCCTCTTTAAATGTGGTCCCTGATGGCGAGACTCCCTCTGTAAATGGGGTCCCTGATGGCGAGACTCCCTCTTTAAATGTGGTCCCTGATGGCGAGACTCCCTCTGTAAATGGGGTCCCTGATGGCGAGACTCCCTCTTTAAATGGGGTCCCTGATGGCGAGACTCTCTCTTTAAAAGGGGTCCCTGATGGCAAGACTCCCTCTTTAAAAGGGGACCCTGATGGCGAGACTCCCTCTGTAAATGTGGTCCCTGATGGCGAGACTCCCTCTTTAAAAGGGGACCCTGATGGCGAGACTCCCTCTGTAAATGGGGTCCCTGATGGCGAGACTCCCTCTTTAAATGGGGTCCCTGATGGCGAGACTCCCTCTTTAAAAGGGGTCCCTGATGGCAAGACTCCCTCTTTAAAAGGGGTCCCTGATGGCGAGACTCCCTCTTTAAATGGGGTCCCTGATGGAGAGACTCCCTCTGTAAATGTGGACCCTGATGGCGAGACTCCCTCTTTAAATGGGGTCCCTGATGGCGAGACTCTCTCTTTAAAAGGGGTCCCTGATGGCGAGACTCCCTCTATAATACAGCCCCCTCACCCCGAGTGCTAGATTCCCGGTGTTGACATTAGGATCCCCTGCACAGTACGTGCAACACGGCCTGTGTGTGTGTCTCTCCGAGATTCGGCTGTCTTGTGGTGGCTGGGTGTCGATGCACTAACCTCAGTTCCACTCCCATCTCGGCTCCAGTCAAACATTCGTAAACAGCAGCTGCAGTGGAAAGGCTGATTCGAGATTCTCGCATTCTCGAATCAACAACGTTGTTCCAGGCCAATTCGGTTGCAAAATTCTGTTCGTTGGGGTGAGGGGGAGCTTTCATTGGGGGGTCAACGCTACAACAGTAAATTGCACTAATATAGCGCCTTTAACACAGGAGCCGATGCCAAACAACATTTAACACCAAGCTCCAAGCTTGGCCAAAGAGCAAGGTTTGAAGGAGCGTCTTAAAGGAGAGAGGTGGACACAGGTTGCGGGAGCGATTTCCAGAGCTCAGAGCCCAGGCGGCTGACGGCACGGCCGGCGATGGTGGGGGAGATGCGCAAGAGGCCAGAATTGGAGGAGCGCAGAGATTTCGGAGGCTTGTGTGAGGGCTGGAGGAGTTTACAGAGATAGGGAGGTGGGCGAGGAGGGATTTGGAGTTCAGGAATAGTGTGGATGGTCAGGGAGACTAAGACCAAAGCTCAGAGGAGGAAGGGCTGCGACCAGGATCTGTCAGTCTCACTCTACGGTTGGCCTGTTTCTAGGTTGCGGGTGTCATAGCCATAGAGTTATACAGCACAGAAAGAGGCCCTTCAGCCCATCGTGTTTGCGCCGGCCATCAAGCCCTGTCTATTCTAATCCCATTTTCCAGCACTTGGTCCGTAGCCTTGTATGCTATGGCATTTCAAGCGCTCATCGAAATGCTTCTTGAATGTTGTGAGGGTTCCTGCCTCTACCACCCTTTCAGGCACTGAGTTCCAGATTCCAACCACCCTCTGGGTGAAAAAGTTTTTCCTCAAATCCCCTCTAAACCTCCTGCCCCTTACCTTGAAATTTAGCCCCCCTGGTTATTGACCCCTCTACTGGGGGGAAAAGTTCCTCTTTATCTACCCTATCTATGCCCCTCATAATTTTGTACACCTCAATCAGGTCCCCCCTCAGCCTTCTCTGCACCAAGGAAAACAACCCCAGCCTGTCCAGTCTCTCTTCATAGCTGAAGCGCTCCAGCCCAGGTAACATCCTGGTGAATCTCCTCTGCACCCTCTCCAATGTAATCACATCCTTCCTATAGTGTGGCGACCAGAACTGCACACAGTATTCCAGCTGTGGCCTAACTAGCGTTTTGTACAGCTCCATCATAACCTCCCTGCTCTTATATTCTATGCCTCGGTTAATGAAGGGTGGGTTGGTGGTGATGGCAGTGTAAGGAAATCTCTTAAACTCAATTAAATCAGTGTTGGGGCCTCAGCTATAGATTAATGACCTAGATGAAGGGACCGAGTGTAATGTATCCAAGTTTGCTGATGATACAAAGCTAGGTGGGACAGTAAGCTGTGAGGAGAACACAAAGACTCTGCAAAGGGATATCGACAGACTAAGTGAGTAGTGGCAGTAAGGTGGCAGATGGAGTGTAATGTAGGGAAATGTGAGGTTATTCACTTTGGTCGGAAGAATAGAAAAACAGAATATTTTTTAAATGGCGAGAAACTTTCAAATGTTGGTGTTGAGAGATTTGGGTGTCCTCGTGCAAGAAACACAGGAAGCTAGCGTGCAGGTACAGCAAGCAATAAGGAAGGCAAGTGGCATGTTGGCCTTTATTGCAAGGGGGTTGGAGTATAAGAGTAAGGGAGTCTTGCTCCAATTGTACAGGGCCTTGGTGAGACCACACCTGGAGTACTGGGCACAGTTCTGGTCTCCTTATCTAAGGAAGGATATACTTGCCGTGGAGGCGGTGCAACGAAGGTTCACTAGATTGATTCCTGGGATGAGAGGGCTGTCCTATGATGAGAGATTGTGTAGAATGGGCCGATACTCTCTGGAGTTTAGAAGAATGAGAGGTGATCTCATTGAAACATACAAGATTCTGAAGGGGATTGACAGGGTAGATGCTGAGAGGTTGTTTCCCCTGGCTGGAGTGTCTAGAACTAGGGGACATAGTCTCAGGATAAGGGGTCGGCCATTTGGGACTGAGATGAGGAGAAATTTCTTCACTCAGAGGGTTGTGAGTCTTTGGAATTCTCTGCCCCAGAGGGCTGTGGATGCTGAGCCTTGGAGTCTATTCAAAGCTGAGATCGATAGATTTCTGAACTCTAGCGGAATCAAGGGATATGGAGATGGTGCAGCAAAGTGGAGTTGAGGTCGATGATCAGCCATGATCTTATTGAACGGTGGAGCAGGCTCGAGGGGCCAAATGGCCGACTCCTGCTCCTATTTCTGATGTTCTTAAATGATTCCTCGTGATTCAGGCGCGAGCCTCTCGTCCAAATGCATGTTTATTACTCAAGACACCAATAGTGCAATAACTATTACAGTTATACAATAGACTCGTGCAACCTGGCTTCCTGTATCCCGAGGTGATCAAGCTTGAGCGCCGGAGGTGTTGAACTTCAGACCGTTCCGTGAGCTCCAAACTCAAGAAGGTTGCTTGTTGCCTGTTCTTTGCATCCTCCTTTTGCGCGAGTCATATCACATGATGGCCAGAATGTATACTGAAGCGATATTCCTTCTCACCACACCTCCAGACTTCACAGAATAGCCATCTTGATGGTTTCACTGTTAAATCACTTCAACCTGACATCTGGCCTTAGTATTACAAAAAAGGAACAGGGCGACCCCGACAGTTAACGTAATACTACTTGGGTACTTCCATTATTCTGGCCAATACCCGACACTCGCACCACACATGGGATGTAGCCAACATGTCCCGACTATTCTCCCAATATTAGCATATCCTAATTGGATAACGGCCTTAGGATAGGATAGGACACCTGACACAGAAGAGTTCTAAAAGACCTGCATTTATATAGCGCCTTTCACGACCACTGGACATCTCAAAGCGCTTTACAGCCAATGAAGTACTATTTGACGTGGGGGCAATGTGGGAAATGCGGCAGCCAATTTGTGCACAGCAAGATCCCACAAACAGCAACGTGATAAATGACCAGATAATATTTTTTTTGTTATGTTGGTTGAGGCCCCAGGACACCAGGGATAACTCCCCCTGTTCTTCTTCGAAGTGGTGCCATGGGATCTTTAACATCCACCCGAGAGAGCAGACAGGGCCTCGGTTTAACGTCTCATCCGAAAGACGGCACCTCCGACAGTGCCACACTCCCGCAGCACTGCACTGGAGTGTCAGCCTAGCTTTATGTGCTCAAGTAACAGGGGCAAGGAGCGGGTGTATCAAATTAGCCAACTCCGAACAGTTGACCCTGTATCTCCTATGGGACAGTACCTCACCCCCTGCCACAGGTCGAAGAGAAAAACCCAACTGCGATGCCACGCAGTCGAATAGCCTGCCCGTAATTCTCCAATAATTTGCCTGTTGTGTACGAGGGGCTGCCAGTGGTTCACGGGTCTCAGGAACTGCCCCCGCAAGTTATGAACCTTCATAAAACACTGGTTCGGCCTCAACTGGAGTATCGTGTCCAAGTCTGGGCACCGCACTTTAGGAAGGATGTGAAGGCCTTAAAGCGGGTGCAGAAAAAATTTACGATAATGATTCTAGGGATGAGGGACTTCAGTTACGTGGATAGACTAGAGACGCTGGGGTTGTTCTCCTTAGAGCAGAGAAGGTTGGGAGGAGATTTGATCGAGGTGTTCAAAATCATGAGGGGTCTGGACAAAGTAAATAGAAACGGTTCCCATTGGCGGAAGGGTCGAGAACCAGAGGAGACAGATTTAAGGGGATTGGCAGAAGAACCAAAGGCAACATAGGAAAAACTCTCTTACACAGCGAGGGGTTCGGATCTGGAATGCACTGCCTGAAAGGGTGGTGGAGGCAGATTCAATCACGGCTTTCAAAAGGGAGTTGGATAAGTATCTGAGGGGAAAGAATTTGCAGGGCTACGGGGAAAGGGCAGGGGAGTGGAACTAGCTGACGGGCCGAATGGCCTCCTTGTGTGCTGTAACCATTCTATGATAAGAACAGAGGAACAAAGAGCTGGAGTAGGCCATAGAAACATAGAAAAATAGGAGCAGGAGTCAGCCATTTGGTCCTTTGAGCCTGCTCCACCATTCAATGTGATCATGGCTGATCCTCTATCTCAATAGTCAATACCATATCCCCGCTCTCTCCCCATACCCCTTGATGCCTTTTGTGTCTAGAAATCTATCTCCTTCTTAAATATATTCAGTGACTTGGCCTCCACAGCCTTCTGGGGTAGAGAATTCCAAAGATTCACCACCCTCCGAGCGAAGATATTTCTCCTCATCTCAGTCCTAAATGGCCGACCCCTTATTCTGAGACTGCGAACCTTGGTTCTAGACTCCCCAGCCAGGGGAAACATCCTCCCTGCATCTACCCTGTTAAGCCCTGTCAGAATTTTATATGTTTCAATGAGATCCCCTCTCATTCTTCTAAGCTCCAGTGAATACAGGCCCAGTCGACCCAATCTCTCCTCATCCGACAGTCCTGCCATCCCAGGAATCAGTCTGGTGAACCTCCGCTGCACTCCCTTTGTGGCAAGTCTATCCTTTCTTGGGTAAGGAGACCAAAACTACACACAGTACTCCAGGTGTGGTTTCACCAAGGCCCTGTTTAACTGCAGTAAGACATCCTTGCTCCTGTACTCAAATCCTCTTGCAATGAAGGCCAACATACCATTTGCCTTCCGAACCACTTGCTGCACCTGCATGTTTGCTTTCAGTGACTGGTGTACAAGGACACCCAGGTCCCTCTGTACATCAACATTTTCCAATCTATCACCATTTAAATAATACTCTGCCTTTCTGTTTTTCCTACCAAAGTGGATAACTTCACACTTATTCACGTTATACTGCAGGGGGTGCAGTTCAGACCCCATTTAGAGCACCTCGTTCGGTTCTGGCCACTCCACGGGTTCTCTCTCTCCCCGTGGCCCCTGTAAATTCCGTCCCCATTCAAGTATTTATCACTTCCCTGCTGAAAGTTACTGAGTCTGCTTCCACCAGGCGCTACATTCCAAGTCAGAACGCGTTCCCTGAATGGCATCTCTGGTTCTCTTGCCAATTGCCACGCCTTGAGTATTGTGTGCAGTTTTGGTCGCCTTATCTGAGGAAGGACGTTCTTGCCATGGAAGGAGTGCAGCGAAGATTCACCAGGCTGATACCTGGGATGGCAGGAATGACGTATGAGGAGAGATTGGGTCGATTGGGCTTGTACTCGCTGGAGTTTAGAAGAATGAGAGGGGATCTCATTGAAACTTATAAAATTCTAACAAGACTAGACAGGCTAGATGCAGGAAGGATGTTCCTGATGACAGGAGAGTCCAGAAGCAGGGGTCACAGTCTAAGGATAAGGGGTAAACCATTTAGGACTGAGATGAGGAGGAATTTCTTCACCCAGAGAGTGGTGAACCTGTGGAATTCTCTACCACAGAAGGCAGTTGAGGCCAATTCATTAAATATATTCGAGAAGGAGTTAGATATATTTCTTAAGGCTAAAGGGATCAAGGGATATGGGGAGAAGGCAGGGACAGGGTACTGAATTTGGATGATCAGCCATGATCTCATTGAATGGCGGAGCAGGCTCGAGGGGCCGAATGGCCTCCTCCTGCTCCTGTCTTCTCTGTTTCTATGCCTCTGGAAGGATAGATTGGCCTTGGATTCACGAGAATGATCGCGGGGCTACAAAGGGTTAAATTACGAGGACAGGTTGCACAGACCAGGCTTGCAGTCCCCCTTGAGCAGAGAAGATTAAGGAGTGAACTAATTGAGGTGTTTTAAGACGATTAAAAGGAGTGGATCGGGTAGCTAGAGAGAAACTAGTTCCTGTTCTGAACAAGGGGGCATAACCACAAAAGGGAGCCAGGCCGCTCAGGGGGAATGTCAGGAAGCACTTCGTCGCACAGAGGGTAGTGGAAATCTGGAACGCTCTCCCCCAAAAAAGCTGTTGAGGCTGGGGGGTCAATTGAACATTTCAAAACAGTGGTAGATTTTTGTTGGGTGAGGGTATTAACAGGCTCGAGGGGCTGAATGGCCACCTCCTGTTCCTGTGTAACAGGCTCAAAGGAGGCTGAACAGCCTCCTGTTCCTAATGTAACAGGCTCGAGGGGGTGCTGAACAGCCTCCTGATCCTATGCAACAGGCTCGAGGGGGGCTGAATGGCCTGCTCCTGTTCCTATGCAACAGGCTCGAGGGGGGCTGAATGGCCTCCTCCTGTTCCTATGCAACAGGCTTGAGGGGGTTGAATGGCCTCCTCCTGTTCCTGTGTAACAGGCTCAAAGGAGGCTGAACAGCCTCCTGTTCCTAATGTAACAGGCTCGAGGGGGGCTGAATGGCCTGCTCCTGTTCCTATGCAACAGGCTCGTGGGGCTGAATGGCCTCCTCCTGTTCCTATGCAACAGGCTTGAGGGGGTTGAATGGCCTCCTCCTGTTCCGAAAGAACAGGCTCGAGGGGGCTGAACGGCCTCCTCCTGTTCCTATGTAACATGCTCAAAGGAGGCTGAACAGCCTCCTGTTCCTAATGTAACAGGCTCGAGGGGGGCTGAATGGCCTGCTCCTGTTGCTATGCAACAGGCTCAAAAGGGGGCTGAACGGCCGCCTCCTGCTCCTGTGGGGAGGACTGGGCCTGTTCCAATCAGCAATTCTGTTGCCCCACCGAGATCGCCGTGAGATTGGTACCTTCACACCAACAGTGAACACATTTACACAGTGCCCAACAAGCAGACGGCGCTCAATTTGATCTCTCGGGCCTACTCCTGAGGGTTGAAAGCATCTGACCTCCCCCGTCCCGAGAACACAGCCAAAAACAAAAAGAAAAACAAAAAAAGGGCTAAGAGTCACATTTTTATCAATCAGAAATTACATTCAGCGCTATTAGTTACATCAATATTTAATGTACAATAAAAGCACAGAACAGGAAAATGTCCCGGTGATTAATGAACTCGCTCACAATGAACTTGCGGCAAGTTTATCCTGTACGGCCCAGTGTTCGCCGCTGCTGTGATCTCCTTGACCCAAGTGCGCAACAGCTCCCTACGCACATTGGGAGAAGAGGAAGGAAAAATGTCACCCAAACTTCTGAAGTTCCAAAGGCCGAGAGTGATTCAAAGGCTGATTTGTGGAGGAGACGAACCTGCCCCGCAGCACTCGCGTTGGATGGGGAGTCCGTCTCTCTCTCTCTCTCTCGCAGAGACAAGTGCCGCCTTCGCCTCTCCCGACTTGGAGGGGGGGGGGGGGGGGCGGCGACAGGGCAGGAAAGCGCACAATCGGATCCCGCGGTCATTCAAACAATGTCTGTGGAGAAACAACCCCACCCCCGCAGCACTGGCGTCGGATACAAGCCGCTGCCAGGGAGACCGGATTCCCTACTCCGCCCCCCCGCCCCTCTGTCGAGCTTCGCCTCCGGCCTTTCCCGAGCGAGGGGGGAGGGGGGAGAAGCTGGGCAGGGAAGGGCCCAATGGGGTCCCGCAGGAGTGGGGAGCATGGGCCCAACTCGCCACTCTAGTGAGAGCCAATGGGGAGGGAGGAAAGATGTCCAGACTACAAACAGTCTCTCTCCATTGTGAAGAATCTTGCCTCACTGGTCCAAAACACATCAGTCGCTCGGTTTCCTCGTAAACAGGTCAAGCGTGCAAACCCTCTTTGCAAGCCAATAAAAGCTTGAAAACTCTCCACTTTCTCTCTCTCTCTCTCTCTTCAACACCCCACCCCCCACAAGATGCCAAAAGATCATTTTCGCATTTCGAAAGTGCCTTTCATGACCTCAGGCCATCCCAAAGTGCTTTATAGCCGAAGAAATACTTTTTTTTTAATTAGTTGGATATTTTACTGTAGGGAAAGGCGGCTACCAATTTGCACACAGCAAGCTCCCACAAACAGCAATGCGATACATGACCAGGTCGTCTGTTTTTGAGTGTAGTTGGTTGACTGATTAATATTGGCCCCGGGACACCGGGTAGAACTCCCCTGCGCTCCTTTGAAATAGAGTCTGCGGGATCTTTTACTCTGTGCTCTACAGGGACAGACCTGTACCCACCAGTACTGTACCCAGTGTTATACAGTGACAGAGCTGTACCCACCAGTACTGTACCCCAGTGTTATAGTGACAGACCTGTACCCACCAGTACTGTACCCCAGTGTTATACAGTGACAGAGCTGTACCCACCAGTACTGTACCCCAGTGTTATAGTGACAGACCTGTACCCACCAGTACTGTACCCAGTGTTAAACAGTGACAGAGCTGTACCCACCAGTACTGTACCCCATGTTATAGTGACAGAGCTGTACCCACCAGTACTGTACCCCATGTTATAGTGACAGAGCTGTACCCACCAGTACTGTACCCCAGTGTTATAGTGACAGACCAGTACCCACCAGTACTGTACCCCATGTTATACAGTGACAGACCAGTACCCACCAGTACTGCACCCCAGTGTTATACAGTGACAGACCTGTACCCACCAGTACTGTACCCCAGTGTTATACAGTGACACACCTGTACCCACCAGTACTGTACCCCAGTGTTATACACTGACAGACCAGTACCCACCAGTACTGCACCCCAGTGTTATACAGTGACAGACCTGTACCCACCAGTACTGTACCCGTGTTATACACTGACAGACCTGTAGCCACCAGTACTGTACCCGTGTTATACAGTGACAGACCTGTGCCCACCAGTACTGCACCCCAGTGTTAGTGACAGACCTGTACCCCAGTGTTATACACTGACAGACCTGTACCCAGCAGTACTGTACACCAGTATTACAGTGACAGACCTGTACCCACCAGTACTGTACCCGTGTTAGTGACAGACCTGTGCCCACCAGTACTGTACCCGTTATACAGTGACAGACCTGTGCCCACCAGTACTGTACCCCAGTTATACAGTGACAGACCTGTGCCCACCAGTACTGTACCCCAGTTATACAGTGACAGACCTGTACCCACCAGTACTGTACCCCAGTGTCATACACTGACAGACCTGTACCCACCAGTACTGTACCCGTGTTAGTGACAGACCTGTGCCCACCAGTACTGTACCCCAGTGTTAGTGACAGACCTGCACCCACCAGTACTGTACCCGTGTTATACAGTGACAGATCTGTACCCACCAGTACTGTACCCCAGTGTTATACAGCGACAGACCTGTACTCACCAGGACTGTACCCCAGAATTAGACAGCAACAGACCTGTACCCCAGTGTTATAGTGACAGACCAGTACCCACCAGTACTGTACCCCAGTGTTATACACTGACAGACCTGTACCAACCATTACTGTACCCGTGTTATACAGTGACAGACCTGTACCCACTAGTACTGTACCCCAGTGTTAGTGACAGACCTGTACCCACCAGAACTGTACCCATGTTAGTGACAGACCTGTACCCACCAGTACTGTACCCCAGTGTTATACAATGACAGACCTGTACCCACCAGTACTGTACCCGTTAGTGACAGACCTGTACCCACTAGTACTGTACCCGTGTTAGTGACAGACCTGTACCCACCTGTACTGTACCCGTGTTAGTGACAGACCTGTACACACCAGTACTGTACCCCAGCATTAGTGACAGACCTGTGTCCACCAGTACTGTACCCATGTTATACAGTGACAGACCTGTACCCACCAGTACTGTACCCATGTTATACAGTGACAGATCTGTACCCACCAGTACTGTACCCCAGTGTTAGACAGTGACAGACCTGTACCTAAATTGGTTTTAAAAACATGGAAGTTATGCTAAACCTTTTTAAAACACTGGTTAGGCCTCAGCTGGAGTACTGTCTCCAATTCTGGGCACCGCACTTTAGGAAGGATGTCAAGGCCTTGGAGAGGGTGTGGAGGGACTTCAGTTCTGTGGAGAGACTGGAGAAGCTGGGGTTGTTCTCCTTAGAGCAGAGAAGGTTAAGGGGAGATTGACCAGAATGGGACCAGGGATGAGGGACTTCAGTTACGTGGAGGGACTGGGGAAGCTAAGAGCAGAGAAGGTTCAGGGGAGATTTGATAGAGATCTTCAAAATCATAAAAGTGTCTTGATGGAGTAAATAAGGAAAAAGTTTCCAGTGGCAGAAGGGTCGATAACCACAGGACCCAGATTTAAGGTGATTGGCAAAAGGACCAGAGGGGTAGAGGAGGAGAATGTGTGTTACTGTGATCTGGAAGGCACTGCCTGATCGGGCAGTGGAAGCAGATTCAATAGTAACTTTCTAAAGGGGCTGGATAAACAATTGAAGGGGGAACAATTGCAGGGCTTTGGGGAAAGGGCAGGGGAGTGGGATTAACTGGATAGTGCTTTCAAAGAGCTGGCACAGGCACGATGGGCCGAATGGTCTCCTTCTGTGATGATCAGTAATTGTCTGCCTCTACACTGTCCCATCAAACACTCCCAGGGCAGGTACAGCACGGGTTAGACACAGAGTAAAGCTCCCTCTACACTGTCCCATCAAACACTCCCAGGGCAGGTACAGCACGGGTTAGATACAGAGTAAAGCTCCCTCTACACTGTCCCATCAAACACTCCCAGGGCAGGTACAGCACGGGGTTAGATACAGAGTAAAGCTCCCTCTGCACTGTCCCATCAAACACTCCCAGGGCAGGTACAGCACGGGTTAGATACAGAGTAAAGCTCCCTCTATACTGTCCCATCAAACACTCCCAGGGCAGGTACAGCACGGGTTAGATACAGAGTAAAGCTCCCTCTACACTGTCCCATCAAACACTCCCAGGGCTGGTACAGCACGGGTTAGACACAGAGTAAAGCTCCCTCTGCACTGTCCCATCAAACACTCCCAGGGCAGGTAGAGCACGGGTTAGATACAGAGTAAAGCTCCCTCTACACTGTCCCATCAAACACTCCCAGGGCAGCTACAGCACGGGTTAGATACAGAGTAAAGCTCCCTCTACACTGTCCCATCAAACACTCCCAGGGCAGGTACAGCACGGGTTAGATACAGAGTAAAGCTCCCTCTACACTGTCCCATCAAACACTCCCAGGGCAGGTACAGCACGGGTTAGATACAGAGTAAAGCTCCCTCTACACTGTCCCATCAAACACTCCCAGGGCAGGTACAGCACGGGGTTAGATACAGAGTAAAGCTCCCGCTACACTGTCCCGTCAAACACTCCCAGGGCAGCTGCAGCACGGGTTAGATACAGAGTAAAGCTCCCTCTACACTGTCCCATCAAACACTCCCAGGGCAGCTACAGCACGGGTTAGATACAGAGTAAAGCTCCCTCTACACTGTCCCATCAAACACTCCCAGGGCAGGTACAGCACGGGTTAGATACAGAGTAAAGCTCCCTCTACACTGTCCCATCAAACAATCCCAGGGCAGGTACAGCACGGGTTAGATACAGAGTAAAGCTCCCTCTGCACTGTCGCATCAAACACTCCCAGGGCAGGTGCAGCACGGGGTTAGATTTAAAAAAAAAATGTATTCATTGATGGGATGTGGGCGTCGCTGGCTAGGCCTGCATTTAGTGCCCATCCCTAATTGCCCTCGAGAAGATGGTGGTGAGATGCCTTCTTGAACCGCTGCAGTCCATATGGTGCAGGTACACCCACAATGCTGTTAGGAAGGGAATTCCAGGATTTTGGCCCATCGACAGTGAAGGAACGGCGATACAGGTCCAAGTCAGGATGGTGTGTGGCTTGGAGGGGAACTTGTAGGTGGTGATGTTCCCATGCGTCTGCTGCCCTTGTCCTTCTAAGTGGTAGAGGTCGCGGGTTTGGAAAGTGCTGTTGAAGGAGCTTTGGCGAGTTGCTGCAGTGTATCTTGTAGATGGTACACACTGCAGCCACAGTGCGCCGGTGGTGGAGGGAGTGAATGTTTAAGGTGGTGGATGGAGTGCCAATTAAGCGGGCTGCTTTATCCTGAATGGTGTCGAGCTTCTTGAGTGTTATTGGAGTTGCACTCATCCAGGCAAGTGGAGAGTATTCCATCACACTCCTGACTTGTGCCTTGTAGATGGTGGAAAGGCTTTGGGGAGTCAGGAGGTGAGACACTCGCCGCAGAATTCCCAGCCTCTGACCTGCTCTTATAGCCACAGTATTTATATGGCTGGTCCAGTTCAGTTTCTGATCAATGGTAACCCCCAGGATGTTGATAGTGGGGGATTCAGCAATGGTAATGCCATTGAATGTCAAGGGGAGATGGTTAGAGTCTCGCTTGTTGGAGATGGTCATTGCCTGGCACTTGTGTGGTGCGAATGTTACTTGCCACTTGTCAGCCCAAGTCTGGATGTTGTCCAGGTCTTGCTGCATATGGACACGGACTGCGTCAGTATCTGACGAGTCTCGAATGGTGCTGAACAGTGTGCAATCATCAGCGAACATCCCCACTTCTAACCTTATGATGGAGGGAAGGTCATTGATGAAACAGCTGAAGATGGTTGGGCCTAGGACACTGCCCTGAGGAACTCCTGCAGTGATGTCATGTGATTGAGATGAATGACATCCAACAACCACAGCCAACTTCCTTTGTGCTAGGTATGATTCCAACCAATGGAGAGTTTTCCCCTTGATTCCCATTGACTTCAGTTTTGCTAGGGCTCCTTGATGCCACACTCGATCAAATGCTGCCTTGATGTCAAGGGCAGTCACTCTCACCTCACCTCTTGAGTTCAGCTCTTTTGTCCATGTTTGCACCAAGGCTGTAATGAGGTCAGGAGCCGAGTGGCCCTGGCGGAACCCAAACTGGGCGTCAGTTAGCAGGTTATTGCTGAGTAAGTGCCGCTTGATAGCACTGTCGACAACACCTTCCATCACTCCCAGAGATACAGAGTAAAGCTCCCTCTACACTGTCCCATCAAACACTCCCAGGGCAGGTACAGCACGGGGTTAGATACAGAATAAAGCTCCCTCTACACTGTCCCATCAAACACTCACAGGGCAGGTACAGCACAGGTTAGATACAGAGTAAAGCTCCCTCTACACTGTCCCATCAAACACTCCCAGGGCAGGTACAGCACGGGGTTAGATACAGAGCAAAGCTCCCTCTACACTGTCCCATCAAACACTCACAGG
Source organism: Somniosus microcephalus (assembly GCF_052327205.1). Classification (NCBI taxonomy): domain Eukaryota; kingdom Metazoa; phylum Chordata; class Chondrichthyes; order Squaliformes; family Somniosidae; genus Somniosus; species Somniosus microcephalus. The sequence goes on from NW_028225181.1 coordinate 53,318,018, forward strand.
GCAGGTACAGCACAGGTTAGATACAGAGTAAAGCTCCCTCCACACTGTCCCATCAAACACTCCCAGGGCAGGTACAGCACGGGTTAGGTACAGAGTAAAGCTCCCTCTACACTGTCCCATCAAACACTCCCAGGGCAAGTACAGCATGGGTTAGATACAGAGTAAAGCTCCCTCTACACTGTCCCGTCAAACACTCCCAGGGCAGGTACAGCACAGGTTAGATACAGAGTAAAGCTGCCTCTACACTGTCCCATCAAACACTCCCAGGGCAGAGAGAGAGAGAGAGAGTGTGAGTCAGAGAGTCAGAGAGATTCAGAGAGAGAGTGACAGAGATTCAGAGCGAGTCCGAGACAGAGATTTAGAGCTAGTCCGAGCGAGCCCGAGAGCGAGGCGGAGAGAGAGCGAGACAGAGAGCGAGTCAGAGAGCGAGTCGGAGAGCGAGTCGGAGAGCGAGTCGGAGAGCGAGTCGGAGAGCGAGTCGGAGAGCGAGTCGGAGAGCGAGTCGGAGAGCGAGTCGGAGAGCGAGTCGGAGAGCGAGTCGGAGAGCGAGTCGGAGAGCGAGTCGGAGAGCGAGTCGGAGAGCGAGTCGGAGAGCGAGTCGGAGAGCGAGTCGGAGAGCGAGTGAGTCGGAGAGAGAGAGAGAGAGTGAGAGAGTCAGAGAGATTCAGAGAGACTGAGAGATTCAGAGAGTGAGAGATTCAGAGAGTGAGAGATTCAGAGAGTGAGAGATTCAGAGAGTGAGAGATTCAGAGAGTGAGAGAGAGAGACACAGAGTCAGAGACAGAGACAGAGAGAGTCAGAGACAGAGAGAGTGTGAGAGAGAGAGACAGAGAGAGACACACACACACAGAGAGAGACAGACAAGAGAGAGTGAGAGTGAGAGAAACAGAGAGTCCAAATCTAGGGGCAATAAACTACTGTTAAAAAAACCCCGTCCTTCACCTCAGAGGAAAGGCGGGGGGTGGGCCCTCCACTTCCCCAGTGAGCTCACGGCAAACGCAAGTTGCTTTATATATAAAAAAAAAAAGAAAAACCGCCCGCTGAGAGAGAGAGAGAGAGAGAGAGAGAAACCAACCCACCTTGAGCCGGGGGAAGGAGGGCGGTGGCTGTGGCGCGGGAGCTAAATCTTCTTCCAGTTGGTCTGCCCGATGAAGTGGAGCGACATGGTGTCGTTGACCTTGCTGACGTACTTGGCCCGCTCGGTGGCTGGCAGCAGGTCGTCGATCTTGACGTCCTGCCAGTGGGGGATGGCGAAAGTCTTGAGGTCGCACACCAGCCAGCGGCTGCCCAGGTACCTGTAGAAGAGCACGGCGATCTGGTGCTCGTGGGTGGCCCGGCTGCTGGAGTGGCAGCGGATGATCTTGCAGTTGAAGGCCGCCCGGTTGTTGTCCTTCAGCACCCGCTCGTAGAGGCCGGGGCAGGTGCAGCGCCGCTTGCTGCCGGCGGGGCTGGGCAAACGCACGCTGCCGCGCACGGGCCGCTCCTCCTGGACCACCAGCCGCTCGCCCTTGGGGTGAAAGGTGACGAACCACTTGGACTGCACCCGGAAGTTGGTGGTGGCAAACTCCTTGCAGAGGACGGTCTTGGTCATGGAACTGAAGAAGTCCAGCTGCCAGGGGCTGCCGCAGCTCTTGGCCGTGTAGAGGCGCATGCGCAGGGGACGGGCGGTGGCCCCGTGGAGCTGGCCTACCGCCTCCTTGGTCAGGCAGCTGTCCTGGCTGAGGCCCAGGCTGTCGGCCAGCAGGGAGGCCAGCAGGCCCTGGGGCACCAGGGGGCTGGCGCGCAGGGCGGCCAGCTCCTCGGGGCTCATCATGGGAAAGCGCAGGTGGGCCAGCAGGGCCGGCCCGGCCTCAGGTCGCTGCGCCAGCCAGCGCAGCACGGCCTGGCACAGGGCGAACTCGCTCTCCACTACCAGGTCGGAGCGCTGGAGCAGGGCGGCCAGCTGGGCCTCCTCCAGGGTCAGCCAGTCGGGCGAGCGGATGACGGCGTCCATGTTCCAGGCCACGAAGGTGTCGCAGGCCTCCTCCAGCTGGCCGAAGCCCACAAAGCGTGCGTAGCGGTGCCAGGCCAGCGCCAGGTCCAGGGCGCCGGCCGCCGCCACGTTGTCCAGCAGGAACTGCTCGCAGCTGCGGCGCAGGGGCTCCACGTTGTACTTCTCGGCCAGGCCGTGGACGGCGAAGACGTTGTCCACGCCGACAGTGATGCGGCCGGTGTAGAAGTAGCGCAGGAAGTCCTCGAAGCTGGCCGCCCCGCCCTCCTCCTCGGTCAGGTGCACCGTCTCCCGCCGCGCGTCGGCCCAGCGCTCGCCCGACAGCATGGCCCGGAAGACGTCGCTGCCCAGGGCCAGCACGAAGCGGTGGGCGTTCAGGGTCAGGCCCTGGTTGACTGTCAACCGCACGTCGCTCAGCTCCTTGCTGTTGAAGAGGGACGAGAGGGCGGTCATGATCTGCGTCTGGTGCACAAAGGTCTCCGAGGTCTCCGAGCTGTCCATCGTCGCCCTGTCGGGGAGCGGGAGGACAAAAGGACAAAAGGTCAGACATCACGAAGGATTCTCAGACTTTCCCCACATTGAAATCATCGAAACATAGGAGCAGGAGTAGGCCATTCGGCCCTTTGAGCCCGCTCCGCCATTCAATACGATCATGGCTGATCATCCAAATTGAGTACCCGGTCCCTGTCCTCTCCCCATACCCCTTGGCCCCTTTAGCCTTAAGAAATATATCCAACTCCTTCTTGAATATATTTAATGAATTGGCCTCAACTGCCTTCTGTGGTAGAGAATTCCACAGTTTCACCACTCTCTGGGTGAAGAAATTCCTCCTCATCTCAGTCCTAAATGGCTTACCCCTTATCCTTAGACTGTGACCCCTGGTTCTGGACTCCCCGGCCATCGGGAACATCCTTCCTGCATCCAGTCTGTCTAGTCCTGTTAGAATTTAATATGGTTCCACGAGATCCCCTCTCATTCTTCTAAACTCTAGTAAATACAGGCCTAGTCGACCCAATCTCTCCTCATAGGACAGTCCTGCCATCCCAGGAATCAGTCTGGTGAACCGTCGCTGCACTCCCTCTACGGCAAGTATATCCTTTCTTAGGTAAGGAGACCAAAACTGCACACAGTACTCCAGGTGTGGTCTCACCAAGGTCCTGTATTACTGTAATACAACATCTGACACACTCACTTAATCTATTCAATGTCCCCTTTCTGCTCTCATCTCCACTATTTACTGAGCCACCTAAAAAACATCTCACCATCTGACTCCCCAAAGCCTCTCCACCATCTACAAGGCACAAGTCAGGAGTGTGATGGAATACTCTCTGCTTCCCTGGACGAGTGCAGCTCCAACAACACTCAAGAAGCTCGACACCATCCAGGACAAAGCAGCCCGCTTGATCGGCACCCCATCCACCACCTTACACATTCCCTCCCTCCGCCACCGGCGCACCGTGGCTGCAGTCTGTACCATCTACAAGATGCACTGCAGCAACTCGCCAAGGCTTCTTCGGCAGCACCTGCCAAACCCGCGACCGCTGCCACCTAGAAGGACAAGGGCAGCAGGCGCGTGGGAACACCACCACCTCCAAGTTCCCCCTCAAGTCACACAACATCCTGACTTGGAAATATATTGGTCGTTCCTTCATCATCGTTGGGTCAAAATCTTGGAACTCCCTCCCTAACAGCACTGTGGGAGTATCTTGACCACACAGATTGCAGCGGTTCAAGGAGGTGGCTCACCACCACCTTCTCGAGGGCAATTAGAGATGGGTAATAAATGCGGGTCATGCCAGCAAGGCCCACATCCTATGAATGAATAAATGGAAAGAGCTTCATAAGACGCCTATGATTGGATTGTGTTCTTTTTAAAGAGAAGCCCACTCCTAGTGGCCGGAGCTTGCAACTGCAAGAGTCACATAACTAACGTGACAGTTTGCAAAGGAAAACCCAATGGGAAATGTTGACATAGTATTTTACAATGGTGAACGGGGAATGCAAAAGCCTCACGCTTTGGGAAGTGCCTTCAAAGGTAAGTCTTCACCAAACAAAAAAAAATCCAATTTCAACATATTGGTGCTTGCAAGACCAGAAAGACCAGGGCAACTAAAGTCAGAGCTCCCTGGATGACGAAAGAGAGAGAGAGAGTAAGATGAAGCAGAAAAAGAGTGCGTGTGACAGATGTCAGGTCGAGAACACATCTGAGAATCAGGCTAAATATAAAAAGCTCAGAGGAGAAGTGAAAAAAAAAAAAATAGGAGAGGCAAAGAGAGGGTATGAGAATAGAAACATAGAAGCTAGGAGCAGGAGTAGGCCATTCCGCCCCTCGAGCCTGCTCCGGCATTCAATGAGATCATGGCTGATCATCCAAATTCAGTACCCTGTCCCTGCTTTCTCCCCATATCCCTTGATTACTTCAGCCTTAAGAAATATATCCAACTCCTTCTTGAATATAATTAATGAATTGGCTTGAAATGCCTTCTGTGGCAGAGAATTCCACAGGTTCACCACTCTCTGGGTAAAGAAATTCCTCCTCATCTCAGTCATAAATGGCTTACCCCTTATCCTTAGACTGTGACCCCTGGTTCTGGACTCCATCCGCCATCGGGAACATCCTTCCTGCATCTAGTCTGTCTAGTGCGGTTAGAATTTTAAAAGTTTCAATGAGATCCCCTCTCATTCTTCTAAACTCCAGCGAGTACAAGTCCAATCGACCCAATCTCTCCTCATATGTCATTCCTGCCATCCCAGGTATCAGTCTGGTGAATCTTCGCTGCACTCCCTCCATGGCAAGAACATCCTTCCTCAGATAAGGCGACCAAAACTGCACACAATACTCAAGGTGACAGCTAACATAAAAGGTAATCCCAAAGTCTTCTATAGGTATATAAATAGTAAAGGGGTAGTAAGAGGAGGGATGGGGCCGATTAGGGACCAAAAAGGAGGCCTATACATGGAAGCAGAGGGTATGGCGGAGGAGTTAAATGAGTACTTTGCATCTGTCTTCACCAAGGAAGAGGATTCTGCCATAGACATAGTGAAGGAGGAGGTAGAGGAGATACAGGATGGGATAAAAATTGATAAAGATGAGGTACTAGAAAGGCTGGCTGTACTTAAAGTAGATAAGTCACCAGGACCAGATGGGATGCATCCTAGGATGCTGAGGGAAAGTGAAGGAAGAAATCGTGGAGGTACTGGCCATAATCTTCCAATCCTCCTTAGAAACGGGGGTGGTGCCAGAGGACTGGAGAACCACAAATGCTACACCCTTGTTCAAAAAAAGGGTGTAAAGATAAACCCAGCAACTACAGGCCAGTCAGTTTAACCTGGGTTGTGGGGAAGCTTTTAGAAACAATAATCAGGTAAAAAATTAAGTCACTTGGACAAGTGTGGATTAATTAAGGAAAGCCAGCACGGATTTGTTAAAGGCCAATCATGTTTAACCAACTTGATTGAGTTTTCTGATGAGGTAACAGAGAGGGTTGATGAGGGCAATGCGGTTGATGTGGTGTACATGGATTTCCAAAAGGCGTTCGACAAAGTGCCACATAATTGGTTTGCCAGCAAAGCTGAAGCCCATGGAATAAAAGGGACAGTGGCATACATGGACACGAAACTGGTTAAGTGACAGGAAACAGAGAGTAGTGGTGAACGGTTGTTTTTCGGACTAGAGGAAGGTGTACAGTGGTGTTCCCCAGGGGTCGGTTCTAGGACCACTGCTTTTCTTATCTGAGGAAGGATGTTCTTGCCATGGAGGGAGTGCAGCGAAGATTCACCAGATTGATACCTGGGATGGCAGGAATGACGTATGAGCAGCGATTAGGTCGATTAGGCTTATTCTTCTAAACTCTAGCGAATATGAGAGGGGATCTCATTGAAACTTATAAATTCCTAACAGGACTAGACAGACTAGATGCAGGAAGGATGTTCCCGATGGCAGGGGGAGTCCAGAACCATGGGTCACAGTGTAAGGATAAGGGGTAAGCCATTTAGGACAGAGTTTAGGAGGAATATCTTCACCCAGAGAGTGGTGAACCTGTGGAATTCTCTACCACACAAGGCAGTTGAGGCCAGTTCATTAAATATATACAAGAAGGAGTTAGATATATTTCTTAACGCTAAGGGGATCAGGGATATGGGGAGAAAGCAGGGACAGGGTACTGAATTTGGATGATCAGCCATGATCTCATTAAATGGCGGAACAGGCTCGAGGGGCTGAATGGCCTACTCCTATCTTGTATGTTTCTATGTTTCTTGATATGTATTAATGACTTGGACGTGGGTGTACAGGGCACAATTTCAAAATTTGCAGATGACACAAAACTTGGAAGTATAATGAACAGTGAGGAGGCGAGTGATGGACTTCAAGAGGACATAGACAGGCTGGTGGAATGGGCGGACACGTGGCAGATGAAATTTAACGCAGAAAAGTGTGAAGTGATATTCTTTCTACCAGAATGTGAGGAAATATAAACGAAAGGGTACAATTCTAAAGGGGGTGCATGAACAGAGAGACCTGGGAGTATATGTGCACAAATCGTTGAAGGTGGCAGGGCAGGTTGAGGTGGGTGAGAGGGTTAATCCCCCTCCGATAGGGGAACAGGCTGCCCGGTGTCTGTAACTAGGAGGAGGTGGGTGAGAGGGTTAATCCCCTCCGATAGATGAACAGGCTGCCTGGTGTCTATAACTGGGAGGAGGTGGGTGAGAGGGTTAATCCCCTCCGATAGATGAACAGGCTGCCCGGTGTCTATAACTGGGAGGAGGTGGGTGAGAGGGTTAATCCCCCTCCAATAGGGAACAGGCTGCCTGGTGTCTATAACTGGGAGGAGGTGGGTGAGAGGGTTAATCCCCCTCCAATAGGGAACAGGCTGACCGGTGTCTGTAACTGGGAGGAGGTGGGTGAGAGGGTTAATCCCCCTCCAATAGGGAACAGGCTGCCCAATGACTATAACTGGGAGGAGGTGGGTAAGAGGGTTAAGTAAAGGGGAAGCGTTAAATATTTGGGATTCTGTTGGTTTAAGAGGAGTAAAACAAGGTTACACTGCAGTAGGAGTAAATTGGCACAGCAGGCACTGGAAACCAGTTTTCTAACCAATCAGCAGGGGTGACTCATTTGGCTGTAAACAAACAAACAGTATAAAAAGACCAGTCCTTGTGCGAGCAAGCACTGAGTGCAAGTCATCAAAGAGTGCTTGAGTTTGGGTAAGTGAGAGTTAGGGTAAGTGGGGTGTTAGGTGCTCTTTTCAAACTTTAACTCTGTGGGTTGGAGTTAATAAGGCCTTTCTGGTGCAGAGTGACTGTTGGTAAACCATTTAACTGGTGTAACTAGAGTGACTGATTTAATTTAAATCCAATTAATTAAAGGGGATACTAGCATCTAAAATCGGGCAGACGGTGTCCATAACTAACAATAAAAAATTTAATTAATTACATAGAATGGAGCAGGTGATGTGTTACTGTTGCGAGATGTGGGAGCCGGTGAACCCCATTGAGGCTCACGGTGATTACATCTGTGACAAGTGTCTGCTGCTACAGGAACTCCAGCTCCGTGTTGATGAGCTGGAGTCTGAGCTTCAGACACTGCGACATCAGGGAGGGGGAGAAGTACCTGGACTCTGTATCAGGAGGTGGTCACACCTATGAAGTTAATTAATTCAGATGTAGCCCATGGTCAGGGACAGGGACAGGACGGTGTGACTATGAGTGAGGCAGGTACGGGGATCCAGGAGGTAGAGCTGGAGGAGCCGCAGCCCTTGCTCTTGTCCAACAGGTTCGAGGTTCTTACTCCCTGTGGGGACAGGAGCAGGGACTGCAGGGAGGATGAGCAACCTGGCCACAGCACCGTGAAACGGGGGGCCATTCAAGAGGGGGGAGTAAATAGAAATGTTGTAGTGGTAGGGGATAGTATTATTAGGGGGATAGATAGAGTTCTCTGCAGCCGAGAGCGAGAGTCCCGAAGGCTGTGTTGCCTACCCGGTGCCAGGGTTAAGGACATCTCCTCTGGGCTGGAAAGAAACTTGCAGTGGGAGGGGGTATATCCAGTTGTAACACCCTTATTTAAAAAGGGCAGCAGACAGAAGGCTGGAAACTATAGACCGGTTAGCCTAACATCTGTGGTAGGTAAAATTTTGGAGTCCATTATTAAGGAGACAGTAACAGGACATTTGGATAATCATAATTTAATAGGACAAAGTCAGCATGGTTTTATGAAGGGGAAGTCATGTTTGACAAATTTGCTGGAGTTCTCTGAGGAAGTAACATATAGGGTGGATAAAGGGGAACCAGTGGACGTGGTGTATTTAGACTTCCAAAAGGCATTTGACAAGGTGCCACACAAAAGATTATTGCTTAAGATAAAAAATCACGGGATTGGGGGTAATATTCTGGCATGGATAAAGGATTGACTATCTAACAGAAGGCAGAGAGTTGGGATAAATGGTTCATTCTCGGACTGGCAATCAGTAACTAGTAGTGTTCCGCAGGGGTCAGTGCTGGGTCCCCAACTCTTTACAATCTATATTAACGATTTGGAGGAGGGGACCGAGTGTAACATATCAAAGTTTGCAGATGATACTAAGATGGGAGGGAAAGTAGTGAGTGAGGAGGACATAAAAAACCTGCAAGGGTACATAGACAGGCTAAGTAAGTGGGCAGAGATTTGGCAGATGGAATACAATACTGGAAAGTGAGGTTATGCACTTTGGCAGGAAAAATCGTAGAGCAAGTTATTATCTTAATGGCAAGAAACTGGAAAGTGCTGAAGTACAAAGGGATCTGGGGGTCCTGGTGCACGAAACTCAAAAGGTTAGTATGCAGGTGCAGCAAGTGATTAAGAAGGCCAATGGAATGTTGGCTTTCATTGCTAGGGGGATAGAATATAAAAATAGGGAGGTATTGCTTCAGTTGTACAAGGTATTGGTGAGACCGCACCTGGAATACTGCGTACAGTTTTGGTGTCCATACTTAAGAAAAGACATACTTGCTCTCGAGTCAGTACAAAGGTGGTTCACTCGGTTAATCCCGGGGATGAGGGGATGGACATATGAGGAGTGGTTGAGTAGATTGGGACTCTACTCATTGGAGTTCAGAAGAATGAGAGGCGATCTTATTGAAACATATAAGATTGTGAAGGGGTTGGATCGGGTGGATGCGGGGAGGATGTTCCCGATGATGGGTGAAACTAGAACTGGGGGCACAGTCTTAGAATAAGGGGCTGCTCTTTCAAAACTGAGATGAGGAGGAACTACTTCACTCAGGGGGTGGTAGGTCCATGGAATATGCTGCCCCAAAAAGCTGTAGAAGCTACATCATTACATAAATTTAAAACAGAAATAGACAGTTTCCTAGAAGTAAAGGGAATTAAGGGTTACGGGGAGCGGGCAGGAATTTGGACATGAGTCTAGGTTCGGATCGGTCATGGCCCTGTGGGTAGCGGAGCGGGCCCAGGGGCCGTGTAGCCTGATCCTGCTCCTATTTCGTGTGTCTAATTCTGTTAGATTCAGGAGATGGTTCAGTGATAGTGGATTGGCGGTTAGGATCAGATCAGCCATGATCTTATTGAATGGCGGAGCAGGCTCGAGGGGCCGATTGGCCTACTCCTGCTCCTATTTCTTATGTTCTTATGTTAATCCCCTCCGATAGGGAACAGGCTGCCCGGTGTCTGTAACTGGGAGGAGGTGGGTGAGAGGTTTCCACGGTAACTTGCCAATTCCTTGCAGGTTCTTCTCCTCGAGTAGGCCTAGCCGCCTCAGGGAGGCCTGTGGGCCAAACTCCAGGAGTGAGCCAGGATGCGAGTCTGTTTCCTTGCCCAGTTACAGCAATTAAACACTAGTTCGGCCTCAACCGGGAGTATTGTGTCCAATTCTGGGCTCCGCACTTTAGGAAGGATGTGAAGGCCTTAGAAAGGGTGCAGAAAAGATTTACGAGAATGATTCCAGGGATGAGGGACTGGAGAAGCTGGGAATGTTCTCCTTGGAGCAGAGAATGTTAAGGAGAGATTTACCAGAATGGTACCAGGGATGAGGGACTTCAGTTATGTGGAGAGACTGTAGAAGCTGGGGTTGTTCTCCTTAGAGCAGAGAAGGTTAAGGGGAGATTTGATCGAGGTGTTCAAAATCAGTAGGGGTCTGGACAGTGTAGATAGAGCGGGATTAAACGGAGTGGAATTGGTTGGGAATTTGTAAAGAGTGGGAATTTCTGGTAAGGAGGGGGAAGGAGTTGTTAATTTTTACCTACACTACTTGTAGTGGTCCACGTAGGAACCAATGACATAGGTAGAACTAGGAATGAGGTCCTGCTGAGGGTGTCCGAGGTAGATATAGCGCTGGTTAGGCCACAACTGGAGTATTGCGTCCAGTTCTGGTCACCACACTTTAGGAAGGAAGTGAAGGCCCTTGAGAGGGTGCAGAGGAGATTTACCAGAATGGTTCCAGGGATGGGGGATCTTAGCTACAAGGACAGGTTGGAGAAGCTGGATTTGTTTTCATTAGAGCAAAGGAGGTTGAGGGGTGATTTGATAGGTGTACAAGATTATGACGGGTTTGGATAGGCTAGACGGGGAAAGGCTGTTCCCACTAGTTGATGGTACGAGGACTAAGGGACACAGATTTAAGGTTTTGGGCAAGAGATACAGGGGGGGGGGGGGGGGATGAGGAAAAACCTTTTTACACAGCGAGTGGTGAGGACCTGGAACTCGCTGCCGACGGAAGTGGTGGAAGCGGAGACACTCAATGTTTTCAAGGGGAGACTGGATAGGCCCTTGAGGGAAATAAACTTGCAGGTCTACGGGGATAGAGCGAGGGTAATGGGACTGACTGGATTGCTCTACAGAGAGACGGCACGGACTTGATGGGCCGAATGGACTCCTTCTGTGCCGTTGTGACTATTTAATTTTAGTACCAAGTGAGTAGTCAAGATACTACACTGTAAACTAAGTAAACTAATTACCAATTTAATTACATTTAATTAAATAAATCAAGGTCATATAGGGATGGCAGTGCAGGTGCGAGTTTGTGGAGAGCATTGTGATCCTGGACAACCATGTTTGCAGTAAGTGCCTGCATCTCGAGGAACTTCAGCTCAGAGTGTTTGAGCTGGAGTCTGAGGTGCAGACATTGCGGGGCATCAGGGATGGGGAGAGTTACCTGGACACTTTGATCCAGGAGGCAGTCACACCCCATAGGTTAGGTACTGGTACAGGTCTGGTTAGAGGTCAGGGACAGGAGGGTGTGACTGCGACTCAGGCAGGTAAGGGGACCCACAGGTGCAGTGCTGGAAGAGCCTCAGCCTTTGCCCTTGTCCAACAGGTGTGAGGTTCTTGCTGCCTGTGTGGACGAGAGAATAGCCTGCAGGATGGATGAGAGAGCTGACTGTGGCACCATGGGACACGAGGCCATTCAAGTGGGGGAACTGAATGGGAATGTAGTGTTGGTAGGGGACAGTATAGTCAGGGGGATAGAAACATAGAAGACAGGAGCAGGAGTAGGCCATTCGGCCCCTCGAGCCTGCTCCGCCATTTAATGAGATCATGGCTGATCATCCAAATTCAGTACCCTGTCCCTGCTTTCTCCCCATATCCCTTGATCCCTTTGGCCTCAAGAAATATATCCAACTCCTTCTTGAATATATTTAATGAATTGGCCTCTACTGCCTTCTGTGGTAGAGAATTCCACAGGTTCACCACTCTCTGGGTGAAGAAATTCCTCCTCATCTCATCCTAAATGGTTTACCTCTTATCCTTAGACTGTGACCCCTGGTTCTGGACTCCCCCGCCATCAGGAACATCCTTCCTGCATCTAGTCTGTCTAGTCCTGTTACAATTTTATAAGTTTCAATGAGATCCCTCTTATTCTTCTCAACTCTAGCGAATATCAGCCTAATCGACCCAATCTCTCCTCATACATCATTCCTGCCATCCCAGGTATCAGTCTGATAGATACTGCTCTCTGCAGCCGCGACCGAGAGATCTGGTGCCAGGGTTAAAGACATCTCCTCGCGGCTGGAGGAGAACTTCGAGTGGGAGGGGGAGGATCCAGTTGCCGTGGTCCACGTACGAACCAACGATATAGATAGAACTAGGAATGAGGTACTGCTGAGGGAGTTTGAGGAGCTAGGATTCAAATTCAAATGCAGAACCTCAAAAGTAATAATCTCTGGATTGTTACCTGAGCCACGCGCAAATTGGCATTGGGACAAACAGATTTGAGGTTTAAATGCGTGGCTCAAAGAGTGGTGTGGGAGGAAGGGGTTTCGGTTCATGGGGCACTGGTATCAGTACTGGGGAAAGAGGGAGCTGTTCCGTTGGGACAGGCTCTACTTAAACTGGCCTGGGACCAGTGTCCTGGCGAACCGAATAACTAGGGCAGCAGACAGGGCTTTAAACTAATGAAAGTGGGGTGGGAGGATTCAGGAAAGAGTAAATTTAAAAGCAGCGCGAGAAATGTCAAGGCTCTAGAGCAGAGTAGAGTTTTGGGTAAAAATAAACAGTGGGTCAGGAAGGGACAGAGAGCGTAACAAAGGTAATAAGGCATCAGTGACCAAGGTGACATCAGGGAAAGAGAGAAATAAGTCAAAGCTAAAGGCACTATATCTGAATATCATAACAAAATAGATGAATTAATAGCACAGATAGAAATTAACAGCTTTGATCTAATAGCCATTACAGAGATGTAGTTGCAAAGTGGCCAAGGTTGGGAACTAAATATTCCAGGATACATAACTTTCAGAAGAGATAGGCAAAATGGAAAAGGAGGAGGGGTAGCCCGGATAATAAAGGATGGGATAAAGACAGTAGAGGGAAAGGATCTTGGCTCTGAAAATGAAGAAGTAGAATCAGTTTGGGTGGAGCTAAGAAACAGCAAGGGGCAGGAAACATTGGTGGGAGTTGTTTAAAGGCCCCCAAACAGTAGTTGTAATGTAGGGCAGAGTATAAATCAGGAAATTAGAGGCGCATGAAACAAGGGTAATACAGTAATCATGGGGGACTTTAATCTAATATAGACTGGGCAAACCAAATTTGCAGTAATAGTGTGAAGGGCGAAATAATGGAATGTATGCAAGATAGTTTTCTAGATCAGTATGTTGAGGAACCAACTAGGGAACAGGCTATTTTAGATCTAGTATTGTGCAACGAGAAAGGGATAATTAATAACCTTGTAGGAAAGGGGCCTTTAGGGAAGAGTGATCATAATATGAGAATTTTATATTGAGTTTGAAAGTGATTTAGTTAAATCCGAAACTAGGGTCTTAAATCTAAACAAAGCAAACTACGTAGGTATGAGGGGCAAGTTGGCCAAGGTAGATTGGGAAACTACATTAAAAGGTATGACAGTGGACAAGCAATAGCTAGCAATTAAAGAATTAATACATAAGTTACAACAAATATACATTCCTTTAAGGCAGAAACGCCCCACAGGGAAAGTGGTCCAACCGTGGCTAACAAGCGAAGTCAAAGATAGTATTAGATCAAAGGAAGAGGCTTATAATGTTGCCAAAAAGAGTAGTAAGCCTGAGGACTGGAAGGATTTTAGAACTCAGCAAAGGAGGACCAAGAAATTGATAAAGAAAGGGGAAATAGAATGAAAGAGTAAACCAGCGAGAGACATAAAAACAGACTGTAAAAGCTTCTATAGGCATGTAAAAAGGAAAAGATTAGTGAAGACAAATGTAGGTCCCTTACAGTCATAAATGGGAGAATTTATAATGGGAAACAAGGAAATGGCAGAACAATTAAACAAATACTTTGGTTCTGTCTTCACGGAAGAGGACACAAATAACTTCCCAGAAATGCTAGGGAACCAAGGGTCTAGTGAGGAGGAGGAATTAAAGGAAATTAGTATTAGTAAAAAAAGAGTGCTGGAGAAATTAATGGGACTGAAAGCTGATAAATCCCCAGGGCCTGATAATCTGCATCCCAGAGTACTAAGAGGTAGCCATGGAAATAGTGGATGCATCGGTTGTCATCTTCCAAAATTCTATAGATTATGGAACAGTTCCTGCAGATTGGATGGTGGCAAATGTAACCCCACTATTTAAAAAAGGGTGAGAGAAAGGACTTTCAGAAGGCTTTCGAGAAGGTCCCGCATAAGAGATTAGCGTGCAAAGTTAAAGCACATGGCATTGGGTGTAAGGTACTGACTTGGATAGAGAACTGGTTGGCAGACAGGAAGCAAAGAGTTGGAATAAACGGCACTTTTTCCGAGTGGCAGGCAGTGACTAGTGGGGTACGGCAGGGATCGGTGCTAGGATCCCAGCTATTCACAATATATATTAATGATCTAGACGAGGGAACTAGATGTAATATCTCCAAGTTTGCAGACGGCACAAAGCTGGGTGGGCATGTGTGCTGTGAGGAGGATGCAGAGAAACTCCAGGATGATTTGGACAGGTTGGGTGATTATACTGCATTTGCCATGCATCTGCCCAATGTGGATAAATGTGAGGTTATCCACTTTGGTGGGAAAAACAGGAAGGCAGATTATTATCTGAATGGCAATAGATTGGGAGAAGGGGAAGTGCAAAGAGACCTGGGTGTCCTTGTGCACCAGTCGCTGAAGGTAAGCATGCAGGTGCAGCAGGCGGTTAAAAAGGAAAATGGTATGCTGGCCTTCATAGCGAGAGGGTTCGAGTACAGGAACAAGGATGTCTTGCTGCAGTTGTACAGGGCCTTGGTGAGACCACACCTTGAGTATTGTGTGCAGTTTTGGTCGCCTTATCTGAGGAAGGATGTTCTTGCCATGGAGGGAGTGCAGCGAAGATTCACCAGACTGATCCCTGGGATGGCGGGACTGTCGTAGGAGGAGAGATTGGGTCGACTAGGCCTGTATTCACTAGAGTTTAGAAGAATGAGAGGGGATCACATTGAAATGTACAAGATTCTGACAGGGCTAGACAGACTGGATGCAGGGAGGATGTTTCCCCTGGCTGGCGGGGTCTAAAATGAGGGGTCAGTCTCAGGATACGGGGTAAGACATTTAGGTCTGAGATGAGGAGAAATTTCTTCACTCAGAGGGTGAAATAGATAAGGGAGAACCAGTGGACGTGGTGCATTTGGACTTTCAGAAGGCTTTCGATAAGGTCCCGCATAAGAGATTAGCGTGCAAAATTAAGGCACATGGGATTGGGAGCAAGATATTGACTTGGACAGAGAACTGGTTGGCAGATAGAAAGCAAACTGTTGGAATAAACGGGTCGTTTTCCGAGTGGCAGGCAGTGACTAGTGGGGTACCGCAGGGATCGGTCCTAGGACCACAGCTGTTCACGATATATATTAATGATGATCTGGACGAGGGAATTGAATGTAATATCTCTAAATTTGCAGACGACACAAAGCTGGGTGGGAGGGTATGCTGTGAGGAGGATGTCGTGAAACTCCAGTACGATTTGGACAGGTTGGGTGATTGGGCAGAAACATGGCAAATGCACTATAATGTGGATAAATGTGAGCTAATCCACTTTGGTGGCAAAAACAGGAAGGCAGATTATTATTTGAATGGCAATAGATTGGGAGAAGGGGAAGTGCAAAGAGACCTGGGTGTTCTTGTGCATCAGTCGCTGAAGGTAAGCATGCAGGTGCAGCAGGCGGTTAAGAAGGCAAACGGTATGTTGGCCTTCATAGCGAGAGGGTTCGAGTACAGGAACAAGGATGTCTTGCTGCAGTTGTACAGGGCCTTGGTGAGACCGCACCTTGAGTATTGTGTGCAGTTTTGGTCGCCTTATCTGAGGAAGGATGTCCTTGCCAAGGAAGGAGTGCAGCGACGATTCACCAGGTTGATACCTGGGATGGCAGGAATGACGTATGAGGAGAGATTGTGTTGATTGGGCTTATACTTACTGGAGTTTAGAAGATTGAGAGGGGATCTCATCGAAACCTGTAAAATTCTGTCAAGCCTGGACAGACTAGATGCAGGAAGGATGTTCCCGATGGCCGGGGAGTCCACAACTAGGGGTCATAATCGAAGGATAAGGGGTAAGCCATTTAGGACTGAGATGAGGAGGAATTTCTTCACCCAGAGAGTGGTGAACCTGTGGAATTCTCTGCCAGAGAGGGCGGTGGAGGCCAGTTCATTAAATATATTCAAGAAGGAGTTGGATATATTTCTTAAGGCTAAAGGGATCAAGGGATATGGGGAGAAGGCAGGGACAGGGTACTGAATTTGGATGATCAGCCATGATCTCATTGAATGGCGGCGCAGGCTCGAGGGGCCGAATGGCCTACTCCTGCTCCTATCTTCTATGTATCTATGTGGTGAACCTGTGGAATTCTCTACCACAGAAGGCTGTGGAGGACAAGTCACTGAATATATTTAAGGAGATAGATAGATTTCAAGACACAAAAGGCATCAAGGGGTATGGGGAGGGAGCGGGAATATGGTATTGAGATAGAGGATCAGCCATGATCATATTGAATGGCGGAGCAGGCTCGAAGGGCCGAATGGCCTACTCCTGCTCCTATTTTTCTATGTTCTATGTAAGATGCAAAAAACTTCCGGAAATAGTGGACAAGGGTCTATTGAGAATGAGGAACTGAAAGATATTGGTAGTAGTAAAAAATTAGTAATTAATGGGACTGAAAGCCGATAAATCCCCTGGACCTGATGGCCTACGAGAGTTTTGAAAGAGTTGGCTATCGAGATAATGGATGCATTGGTTGTCATTTTCCAAAATTCTACAGATTCTAGAACGGTTCCCGTGGATTGGAAGGTAGCAAATGTAACCCCACTATTTAAGTAAGGAGGGAGAGAGAAAATGGGGGCACTACAGACTAGTTAGCCTGACATCAGTAGCAGGGGAAAATGCTAGAATCTGTTATTAAGGACGTGATAACAGGGCATTTAGAAAATAATAATAGGATCGGGCAGAGTCAACACGGATTTATGAAAGGGAAATCGTGTTTGACAAATCTGTTTGAGGTTCTAACTAACAGAATAGATAAGGGGGACCAATGGATGTGGTGTATTTTGATTTTCAGAAGGCATTCGATAAGATGCCACACAAGAGGTTATTAAACAAAATTAGGGCTCATGGGACTGGGGATATTATACCAGCATGGACTGAGGATTGGTTAACAGACAGAAAACAGAGAGTAGGAATAAACAGTTCATTTTCGGTTTGGCAGGCTGTAACTGGTGGGGTACCGCAAGGATCAGTGCTTGGGCCTCAGCTATTCACAATCTACATCAGTGATTTGGATGAGGGGACTAAATGTAATATATCCAAGTTTGCTGATGATGCAAAGCTGGGTGGGAATGTAAGTTGTGAGGAGGATGCAAGGAGGCTACAAGGGGATATAGACAGGCTAAGTGAGTGGGCAAGAACATGGCAAATGGAATATAATGTGGAGAAATGTGAAGTTATCCACTTTGGTAGGAGAAATAGAAAAGCAGAGTATTTTTTAAATGGTGAGAGATTGGGAAATGTTGGTGTTCAGAGGGACCTGGGTGTCCTTGTACACGAATCACTGAAAGTTAACATGCAGGTACAGCAAGCAATTAGAAAAACAAATGGTATGTTGGCCTTTATTACAGGAGGATTTGAGTATAAGAGTAAAGATGTCTTACTACAATTATATAGGGCCCTGGTGAGACCACACCTGGAGTAGTGTGCAGTTTTGGTCTCCTTACCTAAGGAAGGATATACTTGCCATAGAGGGAGTGCAACGAAGGTTCACCAGAATCTTGGGCTTCATAAGTAGAGGTATTGAGGACAAAAGTAGAGACGTTATGCTGAACCTTTATAAAGCGCTGGTTAGGCCACAACTGGAGTATTGTG
Organism: Somniosus microcephalus; assembly: GCF_052327205.1. Classification (NCBI taxonomy): domain Eukaryota; kingdom Metazoa; phylum Chordata; class Chondrichthyes; order Squaliformes; family Somniosidae; genus Somniosus; species Somniosus microcephalus. The sequence continues at coordinate 53,335,779 of NW_028225181.1, forward strand.
TCCAGTTCTGGTCACCGCACTTTAGGAAGGATGTGAAGGTCCCTTGAGAGGGTGCAGAGGAGATTTACCAGAATGGTTCCGGGGATGGGGGATCTTAGCTACAAGGACAGGTTGGAGAAGCTGGATTTGTCTTCATTGGAGCAAGGGAGGTTGAGGGGTGATTTGATAGAGGTGTACAAGATTATGACGGGTTTGGATAGGCTAGACGGGGAAAGGCTGTTCCCACTAGTTGATGGAACGAGGACTAGGGGACACAGATTTAAGGTTTTGGGCAAGAGATACAGGGGGGACGTGAGGAAAAACCTTTTTTGCGCAGCGAGTGGTGAGGACCTGGAACTCGCTGCCGACGGAAGTGGTGGAAGCGGAGACACTCAATGTTTTCAAGGGGAGACTGGATAGACACTTGAGGGAAATAAACTTGCAGGGCTCCGGGGATAGAGCGAGGGAATGGCACGGACTCGATGGGCCGAATGGCCTCATTCTGTGCCGTTATGACTCTATGGTTCCTGGGATGGGGGGATTGTCCTATGAGGAGAGATTGAGTAGACTAGGCCTATATTCTCTGGAGTTTAGAAGAATGAGAGGTGATCTCATTTAAACATACAAAATTCTTACTGGGTAGATGCAGAGAGCATGTTTCCCCCTGGCTGGGGTGTCTAGAACCAGGGGTCAGTCTCAGAATAAGGGGTCGGCCATTTAGGACTGAGATGAGAAGAAATTTCTTCACTCAGAGGGAGGTGAATCTTTGGAATTCTCTGCCCCAGAGGGCTGTGGAGGCTCAGTCGTTGAGTATATTCAAGACAGAGCGCGATAGATTTTTGGATATTAAGGGAATCAAGGGATATGGAGATAGTGCAGGAAAGTGGAGATGAGGTAGAAGATCAGCCATGATCTCATTGAATGGCGGAGCAGGCTCGAGGGGCCGAATGGCCGACTCCTGCTCCTATTTCTTATGTTCTTATATAAGAGGAGCAAGTGCTTCAGCTTCCCCATTGAATAACCCCGCTGTCTTCAGTCCTTGCATGTCCCAGATAGGCCCTTGGTTCAATGGACCCCCTCTTCGTGGTACTGAGGCACACGGACCCTGCTCGGTATAGAGATCACGATTCTCATCACTCATCGCCCATCAGTCAAAGCCCAACTCGCCACTCCTGGCCCACCGCCCATCACTAGAGCCCACCTCCCATCACTAGAGCCCACCTCCCATCACTAGAGCCCACCTCCCATCACTAGAGCCCACCTCCCATCACTAGAGCCCACCTCCCATCACTAGAGCCCACCTCCCATCACTAGAGCCCACCTCCCATCACTAGAGCCCACCTCCCATCACTAGAGCCCACCTCCCATCACTAGAGCCCACCTCCCATCACTAGAGCCCACCTCCCATCACTAGAGCCCACCTCCCATCACTAGAGCCCACCTCCCATCACTAGAGCCCACCTCTACTGGATCTTGGTCAATCTGGACTCAGGCACCTGCAGTCTGGGGCCCATCAGACTCTGACCCCTGGGGCCTATAAAATCTGACCCCTGGAGCCTATCAAACTCGGGCCCCTGGAGTCTGAGGCCCATCAGACTCTGACCCCTGGAGCCGATCAGACTCTGACCCTGAAGTCTGAGGCCCATCAGACTCTGACCCCTGGAGCCTATCAGACTCTGACCCCTGGAGTCTGAGGCCCATCAGACTCTGACCCCTGGGGCCTATAAAATCTGACCCCTGGAGCCTATCAAACTCGGGCCCCTGGAGTCTGAGGCCCATCAGACTCTGACCCCTGGAGCCGATCAGACTCTGACCCTGGAGTCTGAGGCCCATCAGACTCTGACCCCTGGAGTCTGAGGCCCATCAGACTCTGACCCCTGGAGTCTGAGGCCCATCAGACTCTGACCCCTGGAGCCGATCAGACTCTGACCCCTGGAGTCTGAGGCCCATCAGACTCTGACCCCTGGAGTCTGAGGCCCATCAGACTCTGACCCCTGGAGCCGATCAGACTCTGACCCCTGGAGTCTGAGGCCCACCAGACTCTGACCCCTGGAGTCTATCAGAGCCAGACCCCTGGGGCGAAATAGCCGACTCCTGCTCCTATTTCTTACGTTCTAAACTTTCCCGATTGCCGGGGAAGTCGAGAACCAGAGGACACAGATTTAAGGTGATTGGCAGAAGAACCAAAGGCGACGTGAGGAAAAACTTTTTTGCTCAGCGAGCGGTTAGGATCTGGAATGCACTGCCTAATAGGGTGGTGGAGGCAGATTCAATCGTAGCTTTCAAAAGGGAGTTGGATAAGTACCTGAAAGAAAATAATTTGCAGGGCTACGGGGAAAGGGCGGGGGAGTGGGACTAGCTGAAGTGCTCTTGCAGAGAGCCGGCACGGGCTCGACAGGCCGAATGGCCTCCTACTGTGCTGTAACCCTTCTATGATTCAAATAATGATACAGCAGAGAGGGAGGTCATCCGGCCCATCGAGACCGTGCCGGCTCTCTGTAGAGCAGTCCAGTCAGTCCCATTCCCCCGCTCTATCCCCGTAGTTCCAGGTCCTCACCACTCGCTGTGTAAAAAAGTTTTCCCTCACGAACCCCTCTGTATCTCTTGTCCAAAACCTTAAATCTGTGTCCCCTAGTCCTTGTACATCAACTAGTGGGAACAGCCTTTCCCTGTCTAGCCTATCCAAACCCGTCATAATCTTGTACACATCTATCAAATCACCACTCAACCTCCTTTGCTCTAATGAAAACAAACACAGCTTTTCCAACCTGTCCTTGTAGCGAAGATCCCCCATTTCCAAGTTTGCTGACGATACGAAACTAGGTGGGATTGTGAGTTGTGAGGAGGTTGCAAAGAGGCTTCAAGGCGATTTAGACAAGTTGAGTGAGTGGGCAAATACATGGCAGATGCAGTATAACGTGGATAAATGTGAAGTTATCCACTTCGGTAGGAAAAACAGAAAGGCGGAGTATTATTTAAATGGTGATAGATTGGGAAATGTTGATGTACAGAGGGACCTGGGTGTCCTTGTACACCAGTCAGTGAAAGCAAACATGCAGGCGCAGCAAGCAGTTAGGAAGGCAAATGGTAGGTTGGTCTTCATTGCAAGAGGATTTGAGTGCAGGAGCAAAGATGTCTTACTACAGTTGTACAGGGCCTTGGTGAGACCACACCTGGAGTACTGTGTGCAGTTTTGGTCTCCTTACCTAAGAAAGGATATACTTGCCGTAGAGAAAGTGCAGCGAAGGTTCACCAGGCTGATTCCTGGGATGGCAGGACTGTCGTATGAGGAGAGATTGGGTCGACTAGGCCTGTATTCACTAGAGTTTAGAAGAATGAGAGGGGATCTCATTGAAACATATAAAATTCTGACAGGGCTCGACAGACTGGATGCAGGGAGGATGTTTCCCCTGGCTGGGGGTCTAGGACAAGGATCACAGTCTCAGGATACAAGGTAGGACATTTAGGACTGAGATGAGAAGTTTCTTCACTCGGAGGGTGGTGAACCTGTGGAATTCTCAACCACAGAAGGCTGTGGAGGCCAAGTCACTGAATATATTGAAGAAGGAGATAGATAGATTTCTAGACACAAAAGGCATCAAGGGGTATGGGGAGAGAGCGGGAATATGGTATCGAAAGAGGATCAGCCATGATCATATTGAATGGCGGAGCAGGCTGGAAGTGCCAAATGGCCTACTTCTGCTCCTATTTTTCGATGTTTCTATCCCTGGAACCATTCTGGTAAATCTCCTCTGCACCCTCTCAAGGGCCTTCACATCCTTCCTAAAGTGTGGTGACCAGAACTGGACGCAATACTCCAGCTGTGGCCTAACCAGCACTTTATAAAGGTTCAGCATAACTTCTCTACTTTTGTACTCAATACCTCTATTTATGAAGCCCAAGATCCCATATGCTTTGCTAACCACTCTCTCAATATGTCCCGCCACCTTCAGGGACCTATGCACATTAACTCCCAGGTCCCTCTGTCCCTGCACACTCTTTAAAACTGTCCCATTAAGTATATATTGCCTCTCCCTGTTCCTTCTGCCAAAATGAATCACCTCACACTTCTCTGTATTAAATTCCATCTGCCACTTGTCTGCCCATTCTGCTGGCCTTTCTATGTCCTGTTGCAGTCGATTGGCATCATCCTCACTGTCTGCCACACCTCCAAGTTTGGTGTCATCAGCAAATTTAGAAATTCTACTGTATTCCAATATCCAGGTCATTTATCTATATATCAAAACAAAGCAGTGGCCCCAGCACTGACTCTTGGGGAACACCACTGTCTACCATCCTCCAGTCTGAAAAACAGCCATTTACCACAACTCGCTGTTTTCTGTCCTGAAGCCAATTCCTTATCCAAGCTGCCACTGACCCACCTATCCCATGAGCCTCATTTTTTTTTTTTTCCTTATCAAGCTTATATCCAATTCCCCTTTTGAAAGTTACTATTGAATCTGCTTCCACTACCCTTTCAGGCTGTGCATTCCAAATCTCTCCAAGCTTCTCTGCTCCAAGGAAAACAGCCCCAGCTTCTCCAGTCTCGCCATGTAACTGCAGTCCCTCATCCACTGGCACCATCCTGGTAAACCTTCTCTGCTCCCTCACCAAGATCTCGACATCCTTCCTGCAGCGTGGGGCCCAGAATTGGCCTGCAATCCCGTATGACCCCGATTTACAGGCTTGCAAGCCAAATAGGAGAGCCAGCATGGAGTTGCTAAAGGTTAAATCATTAGAAACATAGAAGATAGGAGCAGGAGTGGGCCATTCGGCCCCTCGAGCCCGCTCCACCATTTAATCAGATCATGGCTGATCATCCAAATTCAGTATCCTGTCCCTGCTTTCTCCCCATAACCCTTGATCCCTTTAGCCTTAAGAAATATATCTAACTCCTTCTTGAATATATTTAATGAATTGGCCTCAACTGCCCTGTGTGGTAGAGAATTCCACAGGTTCACCACTCTCTGGGTGAAGAAATTCCTCCTCATCTCTGTCCTAAATGGCTTACCCCTTATCCTCAGACTGTGACCCCTGGTTCAAGACTCCCCGACCATCGGGAACATCCTTCCTCCATCTAGTCTGTCTAGTCCTGTTAGAATTTTGTAAGTTTCAATGAGATCCCCTCACATTCTTCTAAACTCCAGCGAATATAAGCCCAATCGACCCAATCTCTCCTCATATGTCATTCCTGCCATCCCAGGTATCAGTCTGGTGAATCTTCGCTGCACTCTCTCCATGGCAAGAACATCCTTCCTCAGATAATCGGTCTGACTAACTCGATTGAATTCCCTGATGAGGTAACGGAGAAGGTTCTAAGAACATAAGAAATAGGAGCAGGAGTCGGCCATTCGGCCCCTCGAGCCTGCTCCGGCATTCAATAAGACCATGGCTGATCTGATCTTGGCCTGAACTCTACTCTCCTTCCTGCTCCCCATAACACTTGACTCCCCTGTTTTTCAAAAATCTGTCAATCTCTGCCTTGAATATATTCAATGACTCAGCGTCCACACCTCTCCGGGGTAGAGAATTCCACAGATTCACAACCCTCAGAGGAGAAATTCCTCCTCATCTCCATTTTAAATGGGTGACCCCTTATTCTGGAACTATGCCCCCTAGTTCTAGATTCCCCCACGAGGGGAAACATCCTCTCGGCATCCACCCTGTCGAGCCCCCTCGGAATCTTATATGTTTCAATAAGATCACCTCTCATTCTTCTAAACTCCAATGAGTATAGAAAGATTTACATTTATATAGCGCCTTTCACGACCACCGGGCGTCTCAAAGCACTTTACAGCCAATGAAGTAGAGTCACTGTTGTAATGTGGGAAACGCGGCAACCAATTTGTGCACAGCAAGATCCCACAAACAGCAATGAAGACGTATGAAGAGCGATTGAGTCAATTAGGCTTATATTCGCTAGAGTTTAGAAGAATGAGAGGGGATCTCATTGAAACTTATAAAATTCTAACAGGACTAGACAGACTAGATGCAGGAAGGATGTTCCCGATGGCGGGGGAGTCCAGAACCAGGGGTCACAGTCTATGGATAAGAGGTAAGCCATTTAGGACAGAGATGAGGAGGAATTTCTTCACCCAGAGAGTGGTGAACCTGTGGAATTCTCTACCACAGAAGGCAGTTGAGGCCAATTCATTAAATATATTCAAGAAGGAGTTGGATATATTTCTTAAGGCTAAAGGGATCAAGGGATATTGGGAGAAAGCAGGGACAGGGTACCGAATTTGAACGATCAGCCATGATCTCATTAAATGGCGGAACAGGCTCGAGGGGCCGAATGGCCTACTCCTGCTCCTATCTTCTATGTGATAATGACCAAGTAACCGGGTTTCTTTGTTATGTTGGTTGAGGGATAAATATTGGCCAGGACACTGGGGATAACTCCCCTGCTCTTCTTCGAAATAGTACCATGGGATCTTTTACGCCCACCCGAGAGCAGACGGGGCTTCTGTTTAACATCTCATCCGAAAGACGGCACCCCTGACAGTGCAGCACTCCCTCAGCACTGCACTGGAGTGTGAGCCTAGCTTCATTTGCTCAAGTCCCTGGATTTCAAATCAAATCAACTCAACTTTTATTGTCATTGTTAGTGCACAAGTGCAGTACAACGAAATGTAGGCTTGCGGCTCCCGAGAGTGTACAATTTGGATTGGACACTTAAACATTTCAACATGCATTTGTACATATATATTAGCATAAATATGACCATAATAAAGTGCATCGGCAGATGTGCAGGCTTTAGTGTTTATTTGTGGAGTTCAGGAGGATGACAGCCCTGGGAAAGAAGCTGTTCCTAAATCTGGTCGTACGGGTGCGAATGCATCTGTAGCGTCTTCCAGATGGTAGGAGGGTGAACAGGCTGTGGCTGGGGTGGGTAGGGTCTTTGATGATGGACCGTGCCCTCCGTAGGCAGCGTTTCTGATATATATGTTCTATGGTCGGCAGCCGGGTGCCGGTAATGCGTTGGACAGTTTTGACTACCCGCTGCAGGGCTTTCCGGTCATGGGAGCTACAGCTGCCGTACCATACTGTGATACAGTTTGTCAGGATGCTCTCTATAGTTTGGACTTGAACCCACAACCTTCTGACTCTGAGGTGAGTGTGCTACCAGCTGAGCCACAATAGACCCAACCTATATCCTTATAAGACAACTCCTTCAGCTCAGGAATCAACCTCGTGAACCTTCTCTGAACAGCCTCCCATGCAAGTATATTCCTCTTTAAATAAGGAGACCAAAACTGTACGCAGTACTCCAGGTGTGGTCTCACCAATACCCTGTACAGTTGTAGCAAGACTTCCCTACTTATATACTCCAGTCCCTTCGCAATAAAAGCCGACAGTGTCAGCTGTGGCTCAGTGACTCACCTCGGAGTCAGAAGGTTGTGGGTTCAAGTCCCACTCCAGGGACTCGAGCACATAAAGCCAGGCCGACACTCCAGTGCAGTGCTGAGGGAGCGCTGCGCTGTCGGAGTTGCCGTCTTTCGGATGAGATGTTAAACCGAGGCCTCGTCTGCTCTCTCGGGTGGACGTAAAAGATCCCACGGCACTACTTCAAAGAACAGCAGGGGGGAGTTATCCCCGGTGTCCTGGCCGATATTTATCCCTCAGCCAACATAACAAAAACAGATGATCTGCTCATTATCACACTGCTGTTTGTGGGAGCTTGCTGTGCGCAAATTGGCTGCCGCGTTTCCCACATTACAACACACTCCAAAAAAAGTACTTCATTGGCTGTAAAGTGCTTTGAGACGTCCGGTGGTCATGAAAGGCGCCATATAAATGTAAGTCTTTCTAACATTCCATTTGCCTTCTTAATTACTTGCTGTACCCTCATGCTAACTTTTTGTGTTTCATGTACGAGGACACCCAGATCACAGCATGGCAAACGGGAGTCCAATTAGGAGAAGTGTGAAGTGATCTGCTTTGGGAAGACGAAGATGTAACGACAGTATATACTATAAATGACACGATTAAGGTAGTGCGGTGGATGCTGCATATATGGACTTTCGGAAGGCATTCAACAAAGTGTCACACAGCAGGCTTATTAAGAAGCCCATGGAATTAAGGAGAAAGAGGCGGTTCGGATACAAAATTGGCCCAGTGACAGGAAGCAAAGGGTAGTGGTGGTTGGATGTTTTTCAGACTGGGGGGGGTGTTTTTTTTTTTTTTTTAAACCTTTTAAAAAAAAATTCATTTATGGGGCGTGGGCGTTGCTGGCAAGGCCAGCATTTATTGCCCATCCCTAGTTGCCCCTTGAGAAGGTGGTGGTGAGCCGCCTTCTTGAACCGCTGCAGCCCATGAGGTGAAGGTGCTCCCACAGTGCAGTTAGGGAGGGAGCTCCAGGATTTTGACCCAGCGACAATGAAGGATCGGCCGATATACTTCTAAGTCAGGATGGCATGTGACTTGGAGGTGGTGGTGTTCCCACACGCCTGCTGCCCTTGTCCTTCTAGGTGGAAGAGGTCGCGGGTGTGGGAAGTGCTGCTGAAGAAGCCTTGGCGAGTTGCTGCAGTGCATCTTGTAGATGGTACACACTGCAGCCACGGTACGCCAGTGGTGGAGGGAGTGAATGTTTAAGGTGGTGGATGGGGTGCCAGTCAAGCGGGCTGCTTTGTCCTGGATGGCGTCGAGCTTCTCGAGTGTTGTTGGAGCTGCACTCATCTAGGCAAGTGGAGACTATTCCATCACACTCCTGACTTATGCCTTGTAGATGGTGGAAAGGTTTGCAGTGCTGTTCCCCAAGGGTCAGTTTTGGGTGCAGTACTCTTGGCAATTTTTATAAATTGACCTAGGCTCAGGATTTGGGATAAGGTTTGCAGATGATACGAAATTTGGCAAAGTAGGTGATAAGTGACGAGGATAGTTACAGATTTCAGGATGACAGACGGGTGGCGAAATGGTCAGAAGCTTGGCAGACGGAGTTCAATGCGGAGAAGCGTGAAGTGATGGCTTTGGGAAGACAAAGATGGAAGAACAGGAGACTGTAAATGACACGATTTCGGAAAGTGCAGAGTGAAGGGCCCCAACTGCCTACAATGGGCCGTATTTTCTGATGCCTACGGGTGTGTACGAGCTGTGTACACACCCCTGGGAAATCGGGAAATACCGGTTTCAGGCATGCCAAGCGCATGCGCTGAAAACCGGCATTTCCGATCTGTCAAGAATCGGACGCCTGCCCTGGAGAAGGGCCCCTGCGGAACCTCGCCCGCTGAAAAACCTTAAAAATCTTACGCCTGGTAAGGCCTGCTTTTACCAGCATATGAGTTTTAAAAAGTTAAAAGAAAAAAAATTACCACTCATTTAGAATTTAAAAATACTTTTAAAAAAAGCTAAGTTTATTCAGGATGGTAAAAAAACTTTAATTAAGAGTCATAGAGTTATACAGCACAGAAAGAGGCCCTTCGGCCCATTGTGTCCACGCCGGCCATCAAGCCCTGTCTATTCTAATCCCAATTTCCAGCACTTGGTCCCTAGCCTTGTATGCTATGGCATTTCAAGTGCTTATCTAAATGCTTCTTGAATGTTGTGAGCGTTGTGAGGTGATGCATTTTGGGAGGACGAACAAGGCAAGGGAATACACAATGAATGGTAGGACCCCAGGAAGGACAGAGGATCAGAGGGACCTTGGTGTGCATGTACATAGATCCCTGAAGGCAGCAGGACAGGTAAATAAGGTGGTTAAGGTGGCATATGGGATACTTATATTCTATGCCTCGGCTAATGAAGGCAAGAGCAGGGAGGTTATGATGGAGCTGTACAAAACGCTAGTTAGGCCACAGCTGGAATACTGTGTGCAGTTCTGGTCGCCACACTATAGGAAGGATGTGATTGCATTGGAGAGGGTGCAGAGGAGATTCACCAGGATGTTACCTGAAGAGAAACTGGACAGGCTGGGGTTGTTTTCCTTAGAGCAGAGAAGGCTGAGGGAGGACTTGGTTGAGGTGTACAAAATTATGAGGGGCAGAGATAGGGTAGATAGAAAGGAACTTTTCCCCTTAGTAGAGGGGACAATCACCAGGGGGCATAGTTTCAAGGTAAGGGGCAGGAGGTTTAGAGGGGGTATTGAGGAAAAACTTATTCACCCAGAGGGTGGTTGGAACCTGGAACTCACTGCCTGAAAGGGTGGTAGATTTGTTTACCTAGAAACATAGAAGATAGGAGCAGGAGTAGGCCATTCGGCCCCTCGAGCCTGCTCCGCCATTCAATGAGATCATGGCTGATCATCCAAATTCAGTACCCGTTCCTGCCTTCTCCCCATATCCCTTGATCCCTTGAGCCTTAAGATATATATCCAACTCCTTCTTGAATATATTTAATGAATTGGCCTCCACTGCCTTCTGTGGTAGAGAATTCCACAGGTTCACCACTCTCTGGGTGAAGAAATTCCTCCTCATCTCAGTCCTAAATGGCTTACCCCTTATCCTTAGACTATGACCCCTGGTTCTGGACTCCCCCGCCATCGGGAACATCCTTCCTGCATCTAGTCTGTCCAGGCCTGACAGAATTTTGTAGGTTTCGACGAGATCCCCTCTCAATCTTCTAAACTCCAGTGATAACAAGTCCAATCGACCCAATCTCTCCTCGTATGTCATTCCTGCCATCCCAGGTATCAGCCTGGTGAATCTTCGCTGCACTCCTTCCATGGCAAGAACATCCTTCCTCAGATAAGGTGACCAAAACTGCACACAATACTCAAGGTGCGGTCTCACCAAGGCCCGGTACAACTGCAGCAAGACATCCTTGTTCCTGTACTCGAACCCTCTCGCTACGAAAACCAACATACCATTTGCCTTCTTAACCGCCTGCTGCACCTGCATGCTTACCTTCAGCGACTGGTGCACAAGAACACCCAGGTCTCTTTGCACTTCCCCTTCTCTCAATCTATTGCCATTCAAATAATAATCTGCCTTCTTGTTTTTGCCACCAAAGTGGATAACCTCACATTTATCCACATTATAGTGCATTTGCCATGTTTCTGCCCAATCACCCAACCTGTCCAAATCGTACTGGAATTTCACAACATGCTCCTCATAGCATACCCTCCCACCCAGCTTTGTGTCGTCTGCAAATTTGGAGATACTACATCCAATTCCCTCGTCCAGATCATTAATATCTATTGTGAACAGCTGGGGTCCTAGGACCGATCCTTGCGGTACCCCACTAGTCACTGCCTGCCACTCGGAAAACGACCCGCTTATTCCAACTCCTGGCTTTCTATCTGCCAACCAGTTCTCTATCTAAGTCAATACCTTGCCCCCGATCCCATGTGCCTTAATTTTGCACGCTAATCTCTTATGCGGGACCTTATCGAAAGCCTTCTGAAAGTCCAAATACACCACATCCACTGGTTCTCCCTTATCTATTTTACCAGTTACATCCTCAAAAAATTCCAGTAGATTAGTCAAGCAAGATTTACATTTTGTAAATCCATGTTGACTTTGTCCGATCCTGTCACAGCTTTCCAAGTGCTCTGCTATTACATCTTTCATAATGGACTCTAGCATTTTCCCCACTACCGATGTCAGGCTTACCGGTTTATAATTCCCCGCTTTTTCTCTACCATCTTTTTTAAATAGTGGGGTAACATTAGCTACCCTCCAATCCATGGGAACTGTTCCAGAGTCTATCGTGTTCTGGAAGATGACCAGCAATGCATCTACTATCTCCAGGGCCACTTCCTTAAGTACCCTAGGATGTAGATTATCAGGCCCTGGGGACTTAATCGGCCTTCAATCCCGTCAACTTCCCAAACACCATTTCCCTACAAATACTGATTTCTTTCAGTTCCTCCCCCTCATTAGTCCCTATGTTCCCCGACATCTCTGGGAGGTTATTTGTGTCCTCCTGTGTGAAGACAGAACCAAAATATGTATTTAGTTGGTCTGCCATTTCTTTGTTCCCCATTATAAATTCCCCTGATTCTGACTGCAAGGGACCTACGCTTGACTACACCAATCTTTTTCTCTTCATATCTATAAAAGCTTTTACAGTCAGTTTTTATGTTCCCTGAAAGCTTACTTTCATAATCTATTTTCCCCCTCTTAATTAATCCCATTGTCCTCCTTTGCTGAATCCTAAACTGCTCCCAATCCTCAGGTTTGCTGCTTTTTTTGGCCAATTTATATGCCCTCTCTTTGGATCTTATGTTATCCCTGATTTCCCTTGTTAGCCACGGTTGAGTCACCTTTTTTGATTTATTTTTACGCCAAACTGGGATAAACAAATTCTGTAGTTCATTCATGTAATCTTTGAATGTTCGCCATTGCCTATCCACCATCAACCCTTTGAGTGACATTACCCAATCAATCCTACCCAACTCGCGTCTCATACCATCATAGTTCCCTTTATTAAAATTCCCTTTATTTAACATGTTTAAATTAATGTAATTTTAACTCATTTTAAAAACGTGATTTAAAAAAAGTGATGTTTTGGTGTTTTGGGGGTGATCTCCATTCATACTTTTGACAGAACTATCTGTCAAAAGTAGGAAGGGGGATTTCCTTCTTTCATTGGCTGGCCTGGACCACGGGATCCCAGGGACGCTTGCGAACTGCATGCACCCCTGGGATACGTGGGCCATAGAAACATAGAAGATAGGAGCAGGAGTAGGCCATTCGGCCCCTCGAGCCTGCTCCGCCATTTAATGAGATCATGGCTAATCATCAAAATTCAAGATTCAAGATCATTTTATTGCCATATGTAACTAGTACAACGGAATGCTTACTCCCCACTCACTCCCACAATACAAGCATATAAATATAAAAGCAAAAAGTAAAAACAAGTATATATAAAAACAATAAGCAAATAAGCAGAAAGTATAGCAATAATAGTCCAAGTTGCAGGATATGATGAATAGTGCAAAAAAGCCTCAATTACCACTGGAAATAATAGTAATGTAATATGAGTGCGAGTCATCAAAGAGTGCTGTGAGTTTGGGAAAGTGAGAGAGTTCTTTATTTGTTATTTCTCTTTAAAACATTCTTGATAAGATTACTTAAGCAGTTTAAGTAAAGGGGAAAAGTTAAATATTTGGGATTCTGTTGGTTTAAGAGGAGTAAAACAAGGTTACACTGCAGTAGGAGTAAATTGGCACAGAAGGCAGTGGAAACCAGTTTTCTAACCAATCAGCAGGGGTGACTCATTTGGCTGTAAACAAGCAAACAGTATAAAAAGACCAGTCCTAGTGAGAGTCATCAAAGAGTGCTGAGAGTTAGGGTAAGTGGGGTGTTAGGAGCTCTTTTCAAACTTTAACTCTGTGGGTTGGAGTTAATAAGGCCTTTCTGGTGCAGAGTGACTGTTGGTAAACCATTTAACTGGTGTAACTAGAGGGATTGATTTAATTTAAATCCAATTAATTAAAGGGGATACTAGCATCTAAAATCAGGCAGAGGGTGTCCATAACTAACAATAAAAAATTTAATTAATTACATAGAATGGAGCAGGTGATGTGTTACTGTTGCGAGATGTGGGAGCCGGTGAACCCCATTGAGGCTCACGGTGATTACGTCTGTGACAAGTGTCTGCTGTTACAGGAACTCCAGCTCCGTGTTGATGAGCTGGAGTCTGAGCTTCAGACACTGCGACACATCAGGGAGGGGGAGAAGTACCTGGACTCTGTATCAGGAGGTGGTCACACCTATGAAGTTAAGTAATTCAAATGTAGCCCATGGTCAGGGACAGGACAGTGTGACTACGAGTGAGGCAGGTATGGGGATCCAGGAGGTGGAGCTGGAGGAGCCGCAGCCCTTGCTCTTGACCAACAGGTTCGAGGTTCTTACTCCCTGTGGGGACAGGAGCAGGGACTGCAGGGAGGATGAGCAACCTGGCCACAGCACCGTGGAACGGGGAGCCATTCAAGAGGGGGGAGTAAATAGAAATGTTGTAGTGGTAGGGGATAGTATTATTAGGGGGATAGATAGAGTTCTCTGCAGCCGAGAGCGAGAGTCCCGAAGGCTGTGTTGCCTACCCGGTGCCAGGTTTAAGGACATCTCCTCTGGGCTGGAAAGAAACTTGCAGTGGGAGGGGGTGGATCCAGTTGTCTTGGTCCATGTTGGTACAAACGACGTAGATAGGACTAGGAAGCCGGTTCTGTTAAAGGGAGTATGAGCAGCTAGGGGTCAAATAAAACAGAACCTCAAGGGTAATAATCTCTGGATTATCACCTGAGCCACGAGCAAATTTGGCTAGGACAAATAAAATTAGAGAGTTAAATGCGTGGCTCAAAGACTGGTGTGGGAGAAATGGGTTTTGCTTCCTGGGACACTGGCACCAGTACTGGGGCAAGTGGGAGCTGTTCCGTTGGGACAGGCTTCACTTGGCCAGTGCTGGGACTAGAGTCCTGGCGGATCATATAACTAGGGCTGTCGAGAGGGCTTTAAACTAACTAGTGGGGGGGAGGTTCCTAGAGAACAAATAATAAAAATGACAACAGAGAAGGTCATAGACTTAGGTAGCAGTGGGGAAATTAAAATCCAGAGCGTGTCAGGAAGGGGCAGAAGGTATGGAGTAAAAGGTAAAGTAATAAAAAGGGCAAAAGCAGGAACTAAGTGTCACAAAACATATTTGAAAGTTCTCTCTGAATGCATGTAGCATTCGTAACAAAATAGACGAGTTAATGGCACAAATAACTACATATGGGTATGATCTTGTGGCCATTACAGAAACATGGCTGCAGGGTGACAATGCCTGGGAATTAATGCCAGGTTATTTAACGATCAGGAAGGACAGGCAGGAAGGAAGGGGAGGTGGGGTGGCTATGTTAATAAAGGAAGGAATCATTGTAATACAGAGAAATGATATTGGGTCAAAAGATCAGGATAATGAAACAGTTTGGGTGGAGATAAGGAATAATAAGGGGAAAAAAAACACTAGTGGGTGTAGTCTATAGGCCTCCGAACAGTTGCAACTCTGTTGGACGGAGTATCAATCAGGAAATAGTTGAGGCTTGTAATAAGGGAACATCTATAATTATGGGGGATTTTAACTATCATATTAATTGGACAAATCAAATTGGGCAGGGCTGCCTTGAGGATGAGTTCATTGAGTGTATTAGGGATGTGTTTCTTGAGCAGTATGTAACTGAACCGACCAGGGGGCAAGCAACCTTAGATCTGGTCCTGTGTAACGAGACAGGATTAATTAAAAATGTCCTCGTAAAGGATCCCCTTGGAATGAGTGACCATAACATGGTTGAATTCCATATTCAATTAGAGGGTGAGAAGGTTGGATCTCAAACAAGCGTGCTAAGCTTGAATAAAGGAGACTATGAAGGTATGAGAGCGGAATTGAGTAGAGTGGATTGGGAAAATAGATTAAAGGGTAAGACGATACATGATCAGTGGTGTACATTTAAGGAGTTATTATACAACTTCCAAAAAATATATATTCCACTGAGAAGAAAAGGGTGTAAAAGAAAAGACAGCCATCCGTGGCTAAGTCAAGAAATTAAGGATAGTATTCGACTAAAAACAAGGGCATATAAGGTAGCCAAATCTAGTGGGAGGATAGAGGATTGGGAAAACTTTAAAAGACAGGAAAAAATAACAAAAAGATTGATTAAGAAAGGGAAGATAGATTATGAAAGTGAATTAGCAAAAAATATAAAAACAGATAGTAAGAGTTTTTACAGTTATATAAAAAGAAAAAGGGTGGCTAAAGTAAATGTTGCTCCCTTAGAGGATGAGACCAGGAAATTAATGGTGGGAAATATGGAGATGGCAAAAACACTGAATGAATATTTTGTATCAGTCTTTACAGTAGAGGACACTACGAATATCCCAGCACTGGACAAACAGGGGGCTATAGGGGGGGAGGGGGGAGGAGGAGTTAAACACGATCAAAATCACTAAGGAAGTGGTACTCGGTAAAATAATGGGACTCAAGGCGGATAAATCACCTGGACCTGATGGCTTACATCCTAGGGTCTTGAGGGAAGTGGCGGCAGGGATTGTGGATGCATTGGTAATAATTTTCCAAAACTCCCTGGACTCGGCAAAGGTCCCGGCAGACTGGAAAACTGCTAACGTAACGCCCTTATTTAAAAAGGGCAGTAGACTGAAGGCTGGAAACTATAGACCGGTTAACCTAACATCTGTGCTAGGTAAAATTTTGGAGTCCATTATTAAGGAGACAGTAACAGGACATTTGGATAATCATAATTTAATAGGACAAAGTCAGCATGGTTTTATGAAGGGGAAGTCATGTTTGACAAATTTGCTGGAGTTCTTTGAGGAAGTAACATATAGGGTGGATAAAGGGGAACCAGTGGACGTAGTGTATTTAGACTTCCAAAAGGCATTTGACAAGGTGCCACACAAAAGATTATTGCTTAAGATAAAAAATCACAGGATTGGGGGTAATATTCTGACATGGATAAAGGATTGGCTATCTAACAGAAGGCAGAGAGTTGGGATAAATGGTTCATTCTCAGACTGGCAATCAGTAACTAGTGGTGTTCCGCAGGGGTCAGTGCTGGGTCCCCAACTCTTTACAATCTATATTAACGATTTGGAGGAGGGGACCAAGTGTAACATATCAAAGTTTGCAGATGATACTAAGATGGGAGGGAAAGTAGGGAGTGAGGAGGACATAAAAAACCTGCAAGGGGACATAGACAGGCTAAGTAAGTGGGCAGAGATTTTGCAGATGGAATACAATACTGGAAAGTGTGAGGTTATGCACTTTGGCAGGAAAAATCGTAGAGCAAGTTATTATCTTAATGGCAAGAAACTGGAAAGTACTGAAGTACAAAGGGATCTGGGGGTCCTGGTGCACGAAACTCAAAAGGTTAGTATGCAGGTGCAGCAAGTGATTAAGAAGGCCAATGGAATGTTGGCTTTCATTGCTAGGGGGATAGAATATAAAAATAGTGAGGTATTGCTTCAGTTGTACAAGGTATTGGTGAGACCGCACCTGGAATACTGCGTACAGTTTTGGTGTCCATACTTAAGAAAAGACATACTTGCTCTCGAGTCAGTACAAAGAAGGTTCACTCGGTTAATCCCGGGGATGAGGGGATGGACATATGAGGAGAAGTTGAGTAGATTGGGACTCTACTCATTGGAGTTCAGAAGAATGAGAGGCGATCTTATTGAAACATATAAGATTGTGAAGGGGTTGGATCGGGTGGATGCGGGGAGGATGTTCCCGATGATGGGTGAAACTAGAACTAGGGGGCATAGTCTTAGAATAAGGGGCTGCTCTTTCAAAACTGAGATGAGGAGGAACTACTTCACTCAGAGGGTGGTAGGTCCATGGAATATGCTGCCCCAAAAAGCTGTAGAAGCTACATCATTACATAAATTTAAAACAGAAATAGACAGTTTCCTAGAAGTAAAGGGAATTAAGGGTTACGGGGAGCGGGCAGGAATTTGGACATGAGTCTAGGTTCGGATCGGACATGGCCCTGTGGGTAGCGGAGCGGGCCCAGGGGCCGTGTAGCCTGATCCTGCTCCTATTTCGTGTGTCTAATTCTGTTAGATTCAGGAGATGGTTCTGTGATAGTAGATTGGCGGTTAGGATCAGATCAGTCATGATCTTATTAAATGGCGGAGCAGGCTCGAGGGGTCGATTGGCCTACTCCTGCTCCTATTTCTTATGTTATGTTAAATATATGGTAATATAAATATAATATATATATTTACATAAACATACAACTATAATATGTGGGGCAGTGCGATTAGCAGTTCAGTAGGCGCACTGCCTGTGGATAGAAACTGTTCTTAAACCTGCTGGTCCTGGTTCGGATGCTGCGGTACCGACGTCCGGACCGCAGGAGGGAGAACAGTTTGTGCCCAGGGTGATTGGGGTCCTGGATGATGGAGCGGGCCTTGTTCCGGCACCTGGTCTGGAAGATCTCCTCGATGGACGGAAGTGCACACCCGATGATCTTTTCTGCCGTATTCACCACTCTCTGGATGGCTTTCTTGTTCTGTGCAGTGGTGTTACCATACCACACATTGACACCACTCGTCAGGACACTCTCTATGGTGCCGCGGTAAAAGTTCACAAGCCACTGTGTGCTTATGCCGCATTTCCTCAGGCACCGTAGAGGGTAGAGGCGCTGGTGTGCCTTCTTCAGCATAACCTCAGTATTATGGTTCCAGGCCAGGTCATCAGAGATCTGCAGTCCCAGGAATCGGAAGCAACTGACGACTTCCACTGGTGTCCCGTCTATGCTGATGGGGCGATGGTTCCCTCGGTGGCTTCTGAAGTCCACGATGAGCTCCTTAGTCTTGCCAACGTTCAGGGCAAGGTTGTTGTCATTACACCATCTCATCAGCTGGACTATCTCATCTCTGTACTCTGTCTCGTCATCGCTGCTTATCAGGCCAATTACTGTGGTGTCGTCGGCAAACTTGATAATCCGGTTGTTGCTGTGTATGGCTGTACAGTCATGTGTAAACAGAGAGTACAGCCAAGGACTGAGGCAGCAGCCTTGTGGCGCTCCGGTGTTGAGGACCAGAGTGGATGAGGTGTTGTTCCCTATTTTCACCACTTGAGGCCTACCAGTCAGGAAATCCAGAATCCAATATCCAAATTCAGTACCCTGTCCCTGCCTTCTCCCCATATCCCTTGATCCCTTTTAGCCTCAAGAAATATATCTAACTCCTTCTTGAATATATTTAATGAATTGGCCTCTACTGCCTTGTGTGGTAGAGAATTCCACAGGTTCACCACTCTCTGGGTGAACAAATACCTCCTCATCTCAGTCCTAAATGGCTCATCCCTTATCCTTAGACTGACCCCTGGTTCTGGACTCCCCGCCATCGGGAACATCCTTCCTGCATCTAGTCTGTCTAGTTCTGTTAGAATTTTATAAGTTTCAAATGAGATCCCCTCTCATTCTTCTAAACTCTAGCGAATAAAAGCCTAATCGACCCAATCTCTCTTCATACGTCATTCCTGCCATCCCAGGTATCAGTCTGGTGAATCTTCGCTGCACGCCCTCAATGGCAAGAACATCCTTCCTCAGATAAGGCGACCAAAACTGCACACAATACTTAAGGTGTGGTCTCACCAAGGCACTGTACAACTGCAGCAAGACATCCTCGTTCCTGTACTCGAACCCTCTCGCTACGAAGGCCAACATACCATTTGCATTCTTAACCGCCTGCTGCACCTGCATGCTTACCTTCAGCGACTGGTGCACAAGGACACCCAGGTCTCATTGCACTTCCCCTTTTCCCAATCTATTGCCGTTCAGATAATAATCTGCCTTCCTGTTTTTGCCAGCAAAGCGGATAACCTTGCATTTATCCACATTATACTGCATCTGCCATGCATCTGCCCAATCACCCAACCAGTCCAAATCATACTGGAGTTTCTCCGCATCCTCCTCACAGCACACACGCCCACCCAGCTTTGTGTCATCTGCAAACTTGTAGATATTACATCTAGTCCCCTCGTCTAGATCATTTATATGGGCCCTGCGCATTTCGACAGTGGTGAGGCCCAGGAGCGGAAGTGTCCGGACCTCGGGAGCCCTCAGTTAAGAGCGTAGATTTCCCCCCACCCCTCCCCCGATAGGAGGCCTCTGTGCGCAGGAAGCTTCCTATCGGAAATTAAGGGCCATTGTGATGGTGGCCTCTCTGTAGAGGTAGCGAACTGACTAGAGACTGAACAGCCCCATTTAAAAACGACACGCACAGGCTATGCCTCGAGACCAACGGAACGATGGGAAAGTTGGTCAAGAACGGAGATCGGGGGTGCCGGGAAAAGTGAGGATGTAACTGGTAGAATAGATAAGGGAGAACCAGTGGATGTGGTGTATTTGGACTTTCAGAAGGCTTTCCATAAGGTCCCGCATAAGAGATTAGCGTGTAAAGTTCAGGCACATGGGATTGGGGGGTAAGGTACTGACTTGGATAGAGAACTGGTTGGCAGACAGGAAGCAAAGAGTTGGAATAAACGGGTCTTTTTCCGAGTGGCAGGCAGTGACTAGTGGGGTACCACAGGGATCAGTGCTAGGACCCCAGTTATTCACAATATATATTCATGATCTAGACAAGGGAACGAGCCACCGTTTCCAAGACCGTCACTGACCTCATCTCCTCTGGAGATCTTCCCCCCCGCGGCCACTAACCTCATAGTTCCCCAACCCCGCACAGCCCGCTTCTACCTCCTTCCCAAGATCCACAAACAGGACTGCCCTGGTAGACCCATCGTTTCAGCCTGTGCTTGCCCCACGGAACTTATCTCTATCTTTTCTCCCCTTGTCCAGTCTCTTCCCACCTACATCCGCGACTCTTTGGACGCCCTCCGCCACTTTCCCAACTGCTTCCTTTCCACCATGGACGTACAATCCCTCTACACCTTCATCCCTCACCAGGATGGCCTGAGGGCACTCCACTTCTTCCTTGAACAGGGGCCCGACCAGTCCCCATCCACCACTACCCTCCTCCGCCTGCCCGAACTTGTTCTCACATTGAACAACTTCTCCTTTAACTCCACTCATTTCCTCCAAATCAAAGGTGTAGCTATGGGTACCCGCATGGGTCCTAGTTATGCCTGCCTTTTCGTGGGATATGTGGAACACTCTTTGTTCCAGTCCTACTCAGGTCCCCTCCCTCACCTCTTTTTCCGATACATTGATGACTGTATCAGTGCCGTTTCCTGCTCTCGCCCTGAACTAGACAATTTCATTCACTTTGCCTCCAATTTCCACCCTTCCCTCACCTTCACATGGTCCACCTCCGACTCTTCCCTTCCTCGACTTCTCCGTCTCCATCTCTGGGGATAGGTTATTGACCAATATTCACTACAAGCCCACTGACTCCCACAGCTACCTGGACTACACTTCCTCCCACCCGCCTCCTGTAAGGACTCGATTCCATTCTCCCAGTTTCTCCGTCTCCGCCGCATCTGCTCCGATGATGCCACCTTCCACACCAGTGCTTCCGACATGTCTTCCTTTTTCCTCAACCGAGGATTCCCCTCTACCGTGGTTGACACGGCCCTCAACCATGTCCGTTCTATCTCCCGCACTTCTGCCCTCACCCCTCCCTCCCTCCCGGAACCACGATAGGGTTCCCCTTGTCCTCACCTTTCACCTCACCAGCCTCCATATTCAACGGATCATCCTCCACCATTTCCGCCACCTCCAAAGTGATCCCACCACCAAACGCATCTTCCCCTCCCCTCCCCTTTCAGCGTTCCGTAGGGACCGCTCCCTCCAAGACACCCTAGTCCACTCCTCTATCACCCCCGGCACCCCTTCCCCTGGCACTTTCCCGTGGAAGCGCAGGAGATGTAACACCTGCCCCTATACCTCCCCCCTTCCCACTGTCCAGGGCCCCAAACACCCCTTCCAGGTGAAACAGTGATTTACTTGCAATCTAGAATACTGTATTCGCTGCTCACGATGCGGTCTCCTCTACATTGGGGAGACCAAACGCAGATTGGTTGACCGCTTTGCGGAACACCTCCATTCAGTCCGTAAGGGTGACCCCGAGCTTCCGGTCGCCTGTCATTTTAATTCACCGCTCCATTCCCACTCGGACCTCACCGTCCTTGGCCTCTTGCATTGCTCCACGGAAGCTCAACGTAAACTCGAGGAACAGCAACTCATCTTCCGATTAGGAATTTTACAGCCTTCCGGACTCAATATCGAGTTCAACAATTTCAGATCATAACCTCAGCCCCTATTACATTTTTACCTATATTTTTTATCCACACCTTTGTTTTGGTTTCTCCCTCCGCCCCCCCCCCCCCCCCCGCCACTTACCTTTTCTTTCTCTCTCCCACATGGCAGCTCTCTCTCACTCTGCCGGCACGGTGGCATAGTGGTTAGCACTGTTTGCCTCACAGCGCCAGGGACCCTGGTTCAAATCCGGCCTCGGGCGACTGTCTGTGTGGAGTTTGCACATTCTCCCCGTGTTTGCGTGGGTTTCCTCCGGGTGCTCCGGTTTCCTCCCACAGTCCAAAGATGTGCGGGTTAGGTTGATTTGGCTATGATAAATTGACCCTTAGTGTTAGGGGATTAAATACGTGGGGTTACGGGGATAGGGTGGGATATGTGTTGGTGTAGGGGTTACGGGGATCGGGTGGGATATGTGTCGGTGCAGGCTCGATGGGCCGAAATGGCCTCTATCTGCACTGTGGGGTTTCTGTGATTCAGAACATTTCACACCTAATCTAGAGCCGTCTTTTGTCTCCACTAGTCCCATCACCATCTCGTCTCATTTTGAATACCTCTTAATGTCTCTTCACTTCTTTTGTTCTCTCCCAGCCCTGCCTTTCGATCTATTTCATTTCCTTTCCAGTTTTGAAAAAAAGGGTTAGACCCGAAACGTCGACTCTAAATTCTCTCCACGGATGTTGCCTGGCCTGCTGAGTTTTTCCAGCATTTTCTGTTGTTATTTTAGATGTAATATCTCCAAGTTTCCAGACGACACAAAGCTGGGTGGGCGTGTGTGCTGTGAGGAGGATGCCGAGAAACTCCAGTATGATTTGGACAGGTTGGGTGATTGGGCAGATGCAGTATAATGTGGATAAATGCGAGGTTCTCCACTTTGGTGGCAAAAACAGGAAGGCAGATTATTAACTGAACGGCAATAGATTGGGAGAAGGAGAAGTGCAACGAGACCTCGGTGTCCTTGTGCACCAGTCGCTGAAGGTAAGCATGCAGGTGCAGCAGGCGGTTAAGAAGGCAAATGGTATGTTGCCCTGCATAGCGAGAGGATTCAAGTACAGGAGCAAGGATGTCTTGCTGCAGTTGTACAGGGCCTTGGTGAGACCACACCTTAAGTATTGTGTGCAGTTTTGGTCGCCTTATCTGAGGAAGGATGTTCTTGCCATGGATGGAGTGCAGCGAAGATTCACCAGACTGATACCTGGGATGGCAGGAATGACGTATGAGAGATTGGGTCGATTAGGCTTATATTCGCTAGAGTTTAGAAGAATGAGAGGGGATCTCATTGAAATTTATAAAATTCTAACAGGACTAGACAGACTAGATGCAGGAAGGCTGTTCCCAATGGCGGGGGAGTCCAGAACCAGGGTTCACAGTCTAAGGATAAGGGGTAAGTCATTTAGGACAGAGATGAGGAGGAATTTCTTAACCCAGAGAGTGGTGAACCTGTGGAATTCTCTACCACAGAAGACAGTTGAGGCCAATTCATTAAATATATTCAAGAGGGAATTAGATATATTTCTTAAGGCTAAAGGGATCAAGGGATATGGGGAGAAAGCAGGGACAGGGTACTGAATTTGGATGATCAGCCATGATCTCATTAAATGGCGGAGCAGGCTCGAGGGGCCGAATGGCCTACTCCGGCTCCAATCTTCTATGTTTCTATGCAAGTGCCGACTTTGAACCAAGAGTGAAACACAAGTTCATCTGACTTACTGCATCGTCCTGCTAAGCAAGCAAAGGAACGTGATAACCAGGAGCCAGCTTGTGAGAAACAAGGACTTGAGAACTGGGAAAGCCATCATGGTTGGGACTACAACTGATAAGAACTGGTAAAGTCATTACGTTGAGGACAAAGTGCAGGCGGCTTAGTAAATGTATGGATGGAACAGAACTAGAAATAGGGGCCGTAATTTCAGAATAAGGGGAAACCCTTCTAAATCGGAAACGAGTCGTCGTGAATCTTTGGAATTCTCTTCCCCAGAGAGCTGTGGAGGCCGAATCATTGCATATATTTAAAGGTGGAGATACAGATTTTTGAACGGTAAGGGAGTCAAGGATTTTGGGGAGCAGATCCATTGGCAGTATAGGCGCACCAACATCAGTGTTCTCGCCCAGGCCAACATCGAACCTTTGACCACGCTCGATCACCTCCGATGGACGGGCCACATTGTCCGCATGCCCGATATGAGACTCCCAGGACGAGCGCTCGACTCGGAGCTCCGGCGCAGCAAGAGAGCCCCAGGTGGGCAGAGGAAACACTTCGAGGACACCCTCAAAGCCTCCTTGGAAAAATGCAACATCCCCCACCGACACCTGGGAATCCCTGGCCCAAGACCGCACAAAGTGGAGGAGACGCATCCGGGAAGGCGCCGAACACCTCGAGTCTCTTCGCCGGGAGCAAGCGGAAGCCAAGTACAGGCAGCGCACGTCAACCCAAGCACCCCCACCCACCTGCCCCTTCAACCACCGTCTGCCCCACCTGTGACAGAGACTGTAGGTCCCGCATTGGACTCACCAACCACCTGAGAACTCATTTTCTGTGTGGAAGCAAGTCATCCTCGGTTCCGAGGGACTGCCTAAGAAGAAGAATGGGGAGCAGGCAGGGAAGTGGAGTTGAGGCCATGATCAGATCAGCCATGGTCTTACTGAATGGCGGCGCAAGCTCCAGGGGCCAAATGACCTACTGCTGGCTCCTACGTCTTATGTTCTTCTGTAAAACGAACTTTCTGGGCACGAAGAGTTGCATTTAAACAGCCACGGTTCAGCGGATAGCTTGCTGATCTAGACAGACAGAAGAAGCAGGAGGCCATAGAGTTATACAGCACAGAAAGAGGCCCTTCGGCCCATCGTGTCAGCACCGGCCATCAAGCCCTGTCTATTCTAATCCCATTTGCCAGCACTTGGTCCGTAGCCTTGTATGCTATGGCGTTTCAAGTGCTCATCTAAATGCTTCTTGAATGTTGTGAGGGTTCCTGCCTCTACCACCCTTTCAGGCAGTGAGTCCCAGATTCCAACAACCCTCTGGGTGAAAAGGTTCTTCCTCAAATCCCCTCTAAACCTCCCACCCCTTACCGTGAAACTATGCCCCCTAGTTATCGACCCCCCCCTACCAAGGGAAAAAGTTCCTTTCTATCTACGCCCCTCATAATTTTGTACACCTCAATCAGGTCCCCTTTCAGCCTTCTCTGCTCGAAGGAAAACAACCCCAGCCTGTCCAGTCTCTCTTCACAGCTGAAGCGCTCCAGCCCAGGTAACATCCTGGTGAATCTCCTCTGCACCCTCTCCAATGCAATCACATCTTTCCTATAGTGTGGCGACCAGAACTGCACACGGTATTCCAGCTGTGGCCTAACTAGCGTTTTGTACAGCTCCATCATAACCTCCCTGCTCTTATATTCTATGCCTCGGCTAATGAAGGCAAGTATCCCATATGCCTTTTTAACCACCTTATCTACCTGTCCTGCTGCCTTCAGGGATCTATATACATGCACACCAAGGTTCCTCTGTCCTTCCTAGGGTCCTACCATTCATTGTGTATTCCCTTGCCTTTATTTGCCCTCCCAAAATGCATCACCTCACACTTTTCAGGGTTAAATTGCATTTGCCACTCTTCTGCCCATCTACAGTCAGTGGGAATGGTCAGTCATCTCACAGACAACCACTTCAACTAGGGAAGATCAACCGGACTGGTGATAGGGAGTATACACAAGGAAGCCTAAGTAACTAAGGGGGAAGAGTAAGGAAACTTACGCTTGATGGATGGTATGTGTGTGTGTTTAATAAAGGAACTACCGTATTAGACGGAACCGAACAATCGGTTGCAGTGTGAATCTTCTTTCTCTCATTTATATCGTAAATCTAGAGTCTGAAACCCAGGTGGAGAAGAGACAGATCCCTACAGATGCAGAGAGACCTTGGTGTCCATATATACAAATCCTCAAAGGTGGCAGGGCAACGTGAAAGGGCGGTTCAAAAAGCACGTGTTAATAAATAGACTCGTAGAAAATAAAAGGAAAAAAAAAGACCATGCTAGAACTTTACCAACCACTGGTTAGGCCTCAGCTGGAGTATTGTGGGCAACAGACTTCAGGAGCATAAGACATAAGAAATAGGAGCAGGAGTAGGTCATTCGGCCCCTCGAGTCTGCTCCGCCATTCAATAAGATCATGGCTGATCTGAGTTTGGCCTCAACTCCACTTCCCTGCACGCTCCCCATAACCCTCGACTCCCTTACCGTTCAAAAATCTGTCCATCTCCACCTTAAACATGCTCAATGACCCAGCCTCCACACCTCTCTGGGGTAGAGAATTCCACAGATTCTAGACCCTCAGAAGAAATTCCTCCTCATTTATGATTTAAAAGGGTGCCCCCTTATTCTGAAACTATGCCCCCAGTTCTAGATTCCCCCATGAGGGGAAACATCCTCTCAGCATCTACCTTGTCGAGCCCCCTCAGAATCTTATATGTTTCAATAAGATCCCCTCTCATTCTTCTAAACTCCAATGAGCATAGGCCCAACCTGCTCAACCTTTTCTCATAATACACCCCCTTCATCTCCGAAATCAACCTGGTGAACCTTCTCTGAACTGCCTCCAATGCAAGTATATCCTTCCTTAAATAAGGAGACCAAAACTGTACGCAGTACTCCAGGTGTGGTCTCACCACCGCCCTGTACAGTTGTAACAGGACTTCCCTGCTTTTATTCTCCATTCCCTTTGCAATAAAGGCCAACATTCCATTTGCCTTCCTAAATTACTTGCTGTACCTTTTGTGATTCATGTACAAGGACCCCCAGATCCCTCTGTACCTCAGCATTTTGTAATCTCTCCCCATTTAAATAATCATTTGCTTTTATATTTTTCCTACCAAAATGGATAACCTCGCATTTTCCCACATTAAACTCCATCTGCCAGATTTTTGCCCACTCACTTAGCCTGTCTACATCCCTTTGGAGATTCTTTGCATCCTCCACATAATTTGCTTTCCCACCTATCTTTGTATCATCAGCAAATTTGGCTGCAATACACTCAGTCCCTTCATCCAAGTCATTAATGTAGATTGTAAATTGTTGGGGCCCCAGCACTGATCCCTGTGGCACCCCACTAGTTAGTTTTCCAACCTGAAAATGACTCATTTATCCCGACTCTGTTTTCTGTTAGTTAGCCAATCCTCTATCCATGCTAATGTAGACAATAATAGGAAAGATGTCAAGGCCTTAGTTAGGGTAACAGAGGCGGTTTACCAGGGATGAGGGATTGGAAAAGATAGGACTGTTGTCCTTGGAACAGGAGGTGGTTAAGAGGTGGCGTTATTGAGGTTTACAAGATGTCAAAGTCTTGATAGAGTAAATAGGGAAAAACTAGTTTTTTAAATTCATTTATGGGGTGTGGGCGTCGCTGACCAGGCCAGCATTTATTGCCCATCCCTAGTTGCCCCTTGAGAAGGTGGTGGTGAGCCGCCTTCTTGAACCGCTGCAGTCCGTGTGGTGAAGGTACTCCCACAGTGCTGCTAGGGAGGGAGTTGCAGGATTTTGACCCAGCGACGATGAAGGATTGGCGATACACTTCCAAGTCAGGATGGTGTGTGACTTGGAGGGGGAACTTGGAGGTGGTGGTGTTCCCATGCGCCTGCTGCCCTTGTCCTTCTAGGTGGAAGAGGTCGCGGGTTTGGGAGGTGCTGCCGAATGAAGCCTTGGCGAGTTGCTGCAGTGCATCTTGTAGATGGTACACACTGCAGCCACGGTGCGCCGGTGGTGGAGGGAGTGAATGTTTAAGGTGGTGGATGGGGTGTCAATCAAGCGGGCTGCTTTGTCCTGGATGGTGTCGAGCTCCTTGAGTGTTGTTGGAGCTGCACTCATCCAGGCAAGTGGAGAGTATTCCATCACACTCCTGACTTGTGCCTTGGAGATGGTGGAAAGGCTTTGGGGAGTGGTTCGGTAAGTAGAGGTCACAGATTCAAAATCATTGGCAAAAGATCGAGAGGGGAGTTGTGGAGGAATTTTCACTCAGCGGGTTGTGGGGACCTGGAACGCTCGACCTGAAAAGGCGCTGGAAGCCGAGTCCATCGATAATTTTGAACGGGAGTCGGACAGGTACTTGGTGAGCAACTTACAGGGTTACGGGGAACAAGCGGGTCCGTGGAAACAAGCACGGCTGCCCTTTCAAAGAGGCAGCACAGGCATGATGGGCCGAACGGCCTCCTTCTGTAGAATCATAGAATGGACAGGTTGGGTGATTGGGCAGATGCAGTATAATGTGGATAAATGCGAGGTTATCCACTGTGGGGGCAAAAACAGGAAGGCAGATTATTATCTGAACGGCAATAGATTGGGAGAAGGGGAAGTGCAACGAGACCTGGGTGTCCTTGTGCACCAGTCGCTGAAGGTAAGCATGCAGGTGCAGCAGGTGGTTAAGAAGGCAAATGGTATGTTGGCCTTCATAGCGAGAGGGTTCGAGTACAGGAGCAAGGATGTCTTGCTGCAGTTGTACAGGGCCTTGGTGAGACCGCACCTTGAGTATTGTGTGCAGTTTTGGTCGCCTTATCTGAGGAAGGATGTTCTTGCCATGGAGAGAGTGCAGCGAAGATTCACTACACTGATACCTGGGATGGCAGGAATGATGTATGAAGAGAGGTCAATTAGGCTTATATTCGCTAGAGTTTAGAAGAATGAGAGGGGATCTCATTGAAACTTATAAAATTCTAACAGGACTAGACGCAGGAAGGATGTTCCTGATGACGGGGGAGTCCAGAACCAGGGGTCACAGTCTAAGGATAAGGGGTAAGCCATTTTGGACTGAGATGAGAAGGAATTTCTTCACCCAGTGAGTGGTGAACCTGTGGAATTCTCTACCACAGAAGGCAGTTGAGGCCAATTCATTAAATATATTCAAGAAGGAGTTAGATATATTTCTTAAGGCTAAAGGGATATGGGGAGAAGGCAGGGACCGGGTACTGAATTTGGATGATCACCCATGATCTCATTAAATGGCGGAGCGGGCTCGAGGGGCCGAATGGCCTACTCCTGCTCCTATCTTCTATGTTTCTATGGTTACAGCAGGGAAGGTGGCCATTCGGCCCATCGAGCCCATGCTGGCTCTCTGCAAGAGCACCTCAGCAAGCCCCAGTCCCCCACCCCCCTCCCCCGCCCTTTTCCAGTAGCCCTGCAAACATTTTTCCTTCAGGTACTTCTCCAACTTGTAGAGATTAGGCCAATTAGTAACTTATCTCTAGTCTTTCAAATAATCAGGATCGACTGCAAACCCATATGGTGGGTACATTGTGTTTAATCAGAGTTTAAGACAATGAAGCAGTCCGTGCCCGCATGCAACAAGACCTGGACGACGTTCAGGCTTGAGCTGATAAGTGGCAGGTAACATTCACGCCACAGAAGTGCCAGGCAATGACTATCTCCAACAAGCAAGAGTCTAACCACCTCCCCATGATATTCAATGGCATTACCATCACCAAATCCCCCACCATCAACATCCTGGGGGTCACCATTGACCAGAAACTTAACTGGACCAGCCACATAAATACTGTGGCAACAAGAGGTCAGAGGCTGGGTATTCTGCGGCGAGTGTCTCACCTCCTGACTCCCCAAAGCCGTTCCACCATCTACAAGGCACAAGTCAGGAGTGTGATGGAATACTCTCCACTTGCCTGGATGAGTGCAGCTCCAACAACACTCAAGACGCTCGACACCATCCAGGACAAAGCAGCCCGCTTGATTGGCACCCCATCCACCACCTTAAACATTCACTCCCTCCACCACCGGCGCACCGTGGCTGCAGTGTGTACCATCTACAAGATGCACTGCAGCAACTCGCCAAGGCTTCTTCGGCAGCACCTCCCAAACCCGCGACCTCTTCCACCTAGAAGGACAAGGGCAGCAGGCGCAGGGGAACACCACCACCTCCAAGTTCTCCTCCAAGTCACGCACCATACTGCCTTAGAAGTATATCGGCCGATCCTTCATCGTCGCTGGGTCAAAATCCTGGAGCACCCTCCCTAACAGCACTGTGGGAGTACCTTCACCACACGGACTGCAGCGGTTCAAGAAGGCGGCTCACCACCACCTTCCCGAGGGCAATTAGGGATGGGCAATAAATGCTGGCCTGGCTAGCAACGCCCACATCCCGTATACAAATTTTTAAAAAAGACGGAAGATAACATGCTCGTTATACACCAAAAAACATAGGACTGGGACAAGCAGCTGGACAGACGGATGGCGAGCGCGAACAGTTCGCTGGCTTCCAGCCTCTCTCTCGGCCCTTCGATGGGGAGGGTGGGATCACTCAAAAGAGCATTCGACCAGCCCAACTTTTGCTTAGCTCTCCCCTCCACAGTCTGTGTTGGCAAGCACTCGAGGTGTTACTTTTATTCTCTTTTTAGGGGTGGGCTGGAGGCCAAGTTATTGAAAAGGCCATTTAAGCGAGAGATGTTCCTCTGAAACCTCATCGCCCAATGACACCGCAAGTTCAATGTCTCGATTCTTGGATAAAAGCCCTCCCCAAAATGGAGGTCTCATTACTTCATCCAATTTGTCTCATTGTTTAATCTGCTTGAAGGATCCTCCTTTGGATTCGTGCCTTATCTCTCGTCTCTATCCTCCTTGACCCAGCAAGTACAAGGCCCGACCTTGTCCCTTTTTAATCAGGAGGCCCAAGAGCTGTCGCACTTTAGCCAGTCGCTATCTCACCTTCATCTAGCAAATGGCCCATTCTAAGATGGATACCTCAACCTCCTCAAATTCCTTTCATTCTATGTCTTTTCCTGATTAACTTCTAATTATCTTCGCAAGCAGGTCTGCTAAACAAACTCCAAATTCTACCTGTAGCGATTATAATAGTTATTAGTAATAAAGGAAGGAACATAGGTTGGGCCTGCACTAGACATTCATTGTGGGAAAATGCGAAGTTCTCCACTTTGGTAGGAAAAATAAAAAAGCTAATTATTTAAATGGGGAGAGATTACAAAATGCTGAGGTACAGAGGGGGATCTGGGGGTCCTTGTACATGAATCACAAGAAGTTAGCATGCAGGCACAGCAAGTAATTTGGAAGACAAATGGAGTGTTGGCCTTTATTGCAAAGGGAATGGAGTATAAAAGTAGGGAAGTCCTGTTACAACTGTACAGGGTATTGGTGAGACCACACCTGGAGTACTGCGTACAGTTTTGGTCTCCTTACAGGAAACTTTGTGCTATCCGGCACCGACGGGACCGAGCTGCTGCCGTTACCTCAAAACTGCCGTACACTCCAGAGCTAATGTTGAAACATAAGGAGATTTTCATCTCCGTATGAATCAACAAACCCTGTTGCTTAGCTACAGCCTCTAAACAGTCGGCAAGCGTCTCTGTAGCGTCTCTAGCTGAAGCTGTTGCTTAGCTACAGACGTTGCAGAGCTTGACCGTTCAAAAAAAGCAAAGGAAAGAAACGAAAAGAATAAAGAACAGCTCCTGATTTTTGCTGGTGGCTCGAGCTTGCCGGATGGTTCGCCTCCGGATAACACAAAGTTTCCTGTATTTAAGGAGGGATATACTTGCATTGGAGGCAGTTCAGATAAGGTTCACCGGGTTGATTCCTGAGTTGAAGGGGTTGTCTTATGAAGAAAGGTTGAGCCTATACTCATTGGAGTTTAGAAGAATGAGAGGGGATCTTATTGAAACATATAAGATTCTGAAGGGACTTGACAGGGTAGATGCAGAGAGGATGTTTCACCTCGTGGGGTAATCTAGAACGAGGGGGCATAGTTTCAGAATAAGGGGGCACCCATTTAAATCGGAAATGAGGAGGAATTTCTTCTCTCAGAGGGTCGTGAATCTTTGGAATTCTCTTCCCCAGAGAGCTGTGGAGGCTGGGTCATTGAATATATTTAAGGAGGAGATGGACAGATTTTTGAACGGTAAGGGAGTCAAGGGCTATGGGGAGCAGGCAGGGAAGTGGAGTTCAGGCCAAGATCAGATCAGCCATGATCTTATTAAATGGCAGAGCAGGCTCGAGGGGCCGAATGGCCTACTCCTGCGTCTTATGTTTTTATGGCCAAATTAAAAATACATTAACAAATCAAAACCCTAACTTACAAACAGCCAGCTAGCCTGGCAGGGCGATCCTATGGGCCCGTGTATGGAATATGCATGCCTCACCTAATCTAACTGATTAAAAAGACTGTCTCCAGGAAAATGAAACTCAAGCAATCCCCTTGTCTCGAGCCAAAACATACAATCATTTAAACAGTATTCTCCATGCGGCCATATACATTTTTAGGCACCCCTAGTTTCTGAGGGTAAGCATGCAGGTGCAGCAGGCGGTTAAGAAGGCAAATGGTATGTTGGCCTTCGTAGCGAGAGGGTTTGAGTACAGGAACAAGGATGTCTTGCTGCAGTTGTACAGGGCCTTGGTGAGACCACACCTTGAGTACTGTGCGCAGTTTTGGTCGCCTTATCTGAGGAAGGATGTTCTTGCCATGGAGGGAGTGCAGCGAAGATTCACCAGGCTGATACCTGGGATGGCAGGAATGACGTATGAGGAGCGATTGAGTCAGTTAGGCTTATACTCGCTAGAGTTTAGAAGAATGAGAGGGGATCTCATTGAAACTTATAAAATTCCACAGGTTCACCGCTCTCTGGGTGAAGAAATTCTTCCTCATCTCAGTCCTAAATGGCTTACCCCTTATCCTTAGACTGTGACCCCTGGTTCTGGACTCCCCGCCATCGGGAACATCCTTCCCGCATCTAGTCTGTCCAGTCCTGTTAGAATTTTATAAGCTTCAATGAGATCCCCTCTCATTCTTCCAAACTCTAGCGAATATAAACCCAATCGACCCAATCTCTCTTCGGTATAGTTAGGGGGATAGACACTGTTCTCTGCAGCCAGGAACGTGAGTCCCGAAGGCTATGTTGCCTACCCGGTGCCAGGGTAAAGGACATCTCCTCCGGGCTGGAGAAGAACTTGGAGTGGGTGGGGGAGGATCTAGTTGTCGTGGTCCACGTAGGTACCAACGACATAGGTAGGACTAAGAAAGAGGTTCTGCTGAGAGAGTTTGAGCAGTTAGGGACTAAATTAAAAAGCAGAACCACAAAGGTAATAATCTCTGGATTACTACCTGAGCCATGAGCAAATTGGCATAGTGTCAATAGGATCAGGGAGATGAATGCGTGGCTCAAAGATTGGTGTGGGAGAAGTGGGTTTCGATTCGTGGGGCACTGGCACCAGGACTGGGGAAAGAGAGAGCTGCTCCGTTGGGACAGACTACACCTGAACCATGCTGGGACCAGAGTTCTAGCGAATCGAATAACTAGAGGTGTAGATAGGGCTTTAAACTAAATAAGGGGGGGTGGGGCGGTCTTGGTGGCGAGAAATCTAGAATGGTAAAGAGAAAAAGATGCTGCGAGGAGGATGTCATGAAACTCCAGTACGATTTGGACAGGTTGGGTGATTGGGCAGAAACATGGCAAATGCACTATAAATGTGAGGTTATCCACTTTGGTGGCAAAAACAGGAAGGCAGATTATTATTTGAATGGCAATAGATTGGGAGAAGGGGAAGTGCAACGAGACCTGGGTGTTCTTGCGCACCAGTTGCTGAAGGTAAGCATGCAGGTGCAGCAGGCGGTTAAGAAGGCAAATGGTATGTTGGCCTTCGTAGCAAGAGGGTTCGAGTACAGGAACAAGGATGTCTTGCTGCAGTTGTACAGGGCCTTGGTGAGACCGCACCTTGAGTATTGTGTGCAGTTTTGGTCACCTTACCTGAGGAAGGACGTTCTTGCCATGGAGGGAGTGCAGCGAAGATTCACCAGGCTGATACCTGGGATGGCAGGAATGACGTATGAGGAGAGATTGTGTCGATTGGGCTTACACTTGCTGGAGTTTAGAAGATTGAGAGGGGATCTCATCGAAACTTATAAAATTCTGTCAGGTCTGGACAGACTAGATGCAGGAAGGATGTTTCTGATGGCCGGGGAGTCGAGAACCAGGGGTCACAGTCTAAGGATAAGGGGTAAGCCATTTAGGACTGAAATGATGAGGAATTTCTTCACCCAGAGAGTGGTGAACCTGTGGAATTCTCTACCACAGAAGGCAGTAGAGGCCAATTCATTAAATATATTCAAGAAGGAGTTGGATATATTTCTTAAGGCTAAAGGGATCAAGGGATATGGGGAGAAGGCAGGGACAGGGTACTGAATTTGGATGATCAGCCATGATCTTATTGAATGGCAGAGCAGGCTCGAAGGGCCGAATGGCCTATTCCTGCTCCTATCTTCTATGTTTCTAAAAGCCAAGGAAGCAGTGCAGGAAAGTGATTGGGGTAAGGATAACCAGATTGTGTCAGGAAGGGACCGAGCGTACAAACAAAGGAGTGCACTAACAAATAGGGTCCGGGTAAGAAAAAATGGTAAGACGACAAATAGGGCCATAGTACCAAAACATGTTAAGATGTCTAAAAATGTTAAAAAGACAAATCTAAAGGCATTGTATCTGAATGCACGAAGCATTCGTAATAAGGTAGACGAATTAACAGCGCAAATAGATGAAAATAGATACAATATAACTGCGATTACGGGGACTTGGCTGCAGGGTGACCAAGACTGAGCTGAATATCCAAGGATATTCGATATTTAGGAAGGACAGGTAAGGAGGAAAAGGAGGTGGGGTGGTGTTGTTAGTGAAGGATGAAATCAGAGCAATAGTGAGAAAGGATATTGGCTCAGAAAATAAAGATGTAGAATCAGTCTGGGTGGAGCTAAGACGCACCAAGGGGCAGAAAACATTGGTGGGAGTTGTCGATAGGCCTCCAAACATAGAGCCCTAGAGTTATACAGCACAGAAAGAGGCCCTTCGGCCCATTGTGTCCGCACCGGCCATCAAGCCCTGTCTATTCTAATCCCATTTTCCAGCACTTGGTCCGTAGCCTTGTATGCTATGGCATTTCAAGCGCTCATCTAAATGCTTCTTGAATGTTGAGGGTTCCTGCCTCTACCACCCTTTCAGGCAGTGAGTTCCAGATTCCAACCACCCTCTGGGTGAAAAGGTTTTTCCTCAAATCCCCTCTAAACCTCCCACCCCTTACCTTGAATCTATGCCCCCTTGTTATTGACCCCTCTACTAAGGGGAAAAGTTCCTTTCTATCTACCCTATATCTATGTCCCTCATAATTTTGTACACCTCAATCAGGTCCCCCCTCAGCCTTCTCTGCTCTAAGGAAAACAAACCCAGCCTGTCCAGTCTTTCTTCGTAGCTGAAGTGCTCCAGCCCAGGTAACATCCTGGTGAATCTCCTCTGCACCCTCTCCAAGGCAATCACATCCTTCCTATATAGTGTGGCGACCAGAACTGCACACAGTACTCCAACTGTGGCCTTACCAGCATTTTGTACAGCTCATGGTGATGTAGGAGATGGCATTAAACTGGAAATTAGAGATGCATGTAATAAGAGTACTTCTTCTTCTTAGGCAGTCCCTCGGAGCCGAGGATGACTTGCTTCCACATTAAAACTGAGTTCTCAGGTGACTGATGAGTCCAATGCGGGACCTACAGTCTCTGTCACAGGTGGGGCAGACGGTGGTTGAAGGGGCGGGTGGGTGGGGTGCTTGGGTTGACGTGCGCTCCTTGCGCTGCCTGCGCTTGGCTTCCGCTTGCTCCCGTCGAAGAGACTCGAGGTGTTCGGCGCCTTCCCGGATACTTCTCCTCCACTTTGTGTGGTCTTGGGCCAGGGATTCCCGGGTGTCAGTGGGGATGTTGCACTTTTCAAGGAGGCTTTGAGGGTGTCCTTGAAGCGTTTCCTCTGCCCACCTGGGGCTCTCTTGCCGTGCCGGAGCTCCGAGTAGAGCGCTTGTTTTGGGAGTCTCGTATCGGGCATGCGGACAATGTGACCCGTCCATCGGAGCTGATCGAGCGTGGTCAAAGCTTCGATGCTGGGGATGTTGGCCTGAGCAAGAACACGGACGTTGGTGCGCCTATCCTGCCAATGGATTTGCAGGATCTTGCGGAGGCAGCGTTGGTGGTACCTCTCCAGTGCTTTGAGATGCCTGTTGTACATGGTCCATGTCTCTGAGGCATACAGCAGGGTGGGTATCACTGCTGCTCTGTAGACCATGAGTTTAGGGCCGGGTTTGAGGTCCTGGTCTTCAAACACTCTCTTCCTCAGGCGACCGAAGGCTGCACTGGCACACGGAAGGCGGTGTTGGACTTCGTCGTCGACGTCTGCCCTTGTTGACAGTAGGCTCCCGACGTATGGAAAGTGGTCCGCGTTGGCCAAGGCCTTGTCGTGGATTTTGATAATCCGGGGGGGGGGGGGGGGGGGGGGGGGGGCGGGCAGTACAGTGTGGCGGGAGCAGGTTGGTAGAGGACCTTTGTCTTACGGATGTTTAGTGCAAGGCCTATGCTCTCGTATGCTTCGGTGAAGGTGTTGACGATGGTTTGGAGTTTGATCTCCGAGTGAGCGCAGACACAAGCTTCGTCTGCATACTGTAACTCGACGACAGAGGAGGGGACCACCTTGGATCTGGACTGGAGGCGACGGAGGTTGAACAGTTTCCCGCTTGTTCTGTAAATTAGCTCCACTCCAGTGGGGAGTTTACTGAGGGGGGGATGGAGCATTGCAGCAAGGAAGATCGAGAAGAGCGTTGGTGCGATGACACAGCCTTGTTTGACCCTGGTTCGTACATGAATTGGGTCTGTGGTGGAACTGTTGGTCAGGATCACAGCTTGCATGTCGTCGTGAAGCAGGCGGAGGATGGTGACAAACTTTTGAGGGCAGCCGAATTTGAGGAGGACACTCCATAATCCCTCACGGTTGACAGTGTCGAAGGCCTTTGTGAGATCGAACAAGCCACTGGGAGAAGGCGATTGAGGAGGATTCTTGCAACGACTTTCCCTGTGGCAGACAGCAGGGAAGCTCCTCTGTAATTACCGCAATCGGACTTTTCACCTTTCTTGAAGATGGTCACAATTACGGCGTCTCTGAGATCCCCTGGCATGCTCTACTCCTTCCAGATAAGAGAAATGAGTTCATGAATTCGCGCCAGTAGTGCTTCTCCGCCATGCTTTAGTGCCTCGGCGGGGATTCCATCTGCTCCTGAGGCCTTGTTGTTCTTCAGTTGTCAGATGGCCTTTTCAACCTCATGCCAGGCTGGGGTTGTGCTGAGATGGTGGCGGGTAGCATGCTGTGGGATGGAGTGGAGGACACTCACGTCGAAGACAGAGTCACAGTTAAGGAGATCTTCGAAGTGCTCCTTCCAGCAGGCACTGACTGCCTCTCTGTCCTTGATGAGTACCTCTCCATTCTTGGCCCGCAGTGGGGAAGGGCCTTGGGTGCTTGGGCCGTAGATGGGCTTGACTGCGCTAAAGAATCCACGCACGTCGTGGTTGTCGGCTAGCTGCTGGATCTCCTGCGCTTTTTCCACCCACCATCTGTTCTTTAGGTCGGAGTTTTTTGTTGGACCTAGGCCTTCAGACTTCTGTAGAGCTGCTTTCTTGCTCTCGAGTTCTGTTGCTGTTTCCAGATCAGAAATGCCTTGCGCTTGCGGCTTATTAGCTCCTGGATCTCCTGGTCGTTCCAGTCTTGGTGTTTCCTGGTCGAGTGACCGAGCGTCTCTTCACAGGGACTGATTATGTTGGCCTTGAGTGCAGACCAGGCACTGTGGGCACTCTGTGTCTCTGCATCACTGGGAGTCGTCAGGTTGTTTGTTAGGCACAGTAATCATGGGTGACTTTAATCTACATATAGACTGGCCAAACCAGATTAGCAATAATACTGTGGAGGATGAATTCCTGGAGTGTGCACGAGATGGCTTTTTAGACCAGTACGTTGAGGAGCCAACTAGGGAATAGGCTTTCCTAGATTGGGTATTGTGCAATGAGAAGGGGTTAATTAATAATCTTGTTCTGCAGGGGCCTTTAGGGAAGAGTGACCATAACATGATAAATTCTTCATTAAGATGGAAAGTGAAGCAGTCCAATCCAAAACTGGGGTCCTTAAATCTAAACAAAGGAAACTACAAAGGTATGAGGAGGGAGTTGGCTATGATAGATTGGGGAGCTTCATTAAAAGACACAATGGTGGATAGGCAATGGCTAACATTTAAGGAACGAATGCATGAATTGCAACAATTATACATTGCTTTCTGGCGCAAAAACACAAAAGGAAAAGCAGCCCAACCATGGCTAACAAAAGAAATTAAGGACAGTATTAGATCCAAAGAGGAGTCATGTAAAGTTGCCAGAAAAAGTAGCAAGCCTGACGATTGGGAGCAGTTTAGAGTTCAGCAAAAAAGGACCAGGAGATTGATTAAGAGGGGAAAAATAGAGTATGAGAGTAAACTTGCAAGGAACATAAAAGCAGACTGTAAAAGCTTCTATAAGTATGTAAAAAGAAAAAGATTAGTGAAGACAAATGTGGTCCCTTACAGTCAGAAACAGGAGAATTTATAATGGGGAACAAGGAACTGGCAGAACAATTAAACAAATACTTTGGTTCTGTCTTCACGGTAGAGGACACAAATAACTTCCCAGATATGCTAAGGAACCAAGGGTCTAGTGGGAAAGGGGAATTAAAGGAAATTAGTAAAAAAAGTGCTGGAGAAATTAATGGGACTGAAAACTGATAAATCCCCAGGGCCTGATAATCTGCATCACAGAGTACTAAAAGAGGTAGCCATGGAAATAGTGGATGCATTGGTTGTCATCTTCCAAAATTCTATAGATTATGGAACAGTTCCTGCAGATTGGAGGGTGGCAAATGTAACCCCACTATTTAAAAAAGGAGAGAGAGATAATACCGGGAATGCAGACCGGTTAGCCTAACATCAGTAGTAGGGAAAATGCTAGAGTCTATTATAAAGGATGTGATAACAGGACACTTAGAAAATATCAATGGGATTAGACAAAGTCAATATGGATTTATGAAAGGGAAATTGTGTTTGACAAACCTACTGGAGTCTTTTTGAGGATGTAACTGGTAGAATAGAGAAGGGAGAACCAGTGTATATGGTGTATTTGGATTTTCAGAAGGTCTTTGATAAAGTCCCACATAAGAGGTTAGTGTGCAAAGTTAAAGCACATGGGATTGGGGGTAATATACTGGCATGGATTGAAAATTGGTTAACAGACAAGAAACAGAGTAGGAATAAATGGGTCTTTTTCAGGGTGGCAGGCGGTCACTAGTGGGGTACTGCAGGGATCAGTGCTTGGGCCCCAGCTATTCACAATATATATCAAATGATTTGGATGAAGTAACCAAATGTAATATTTCCAAGTTTGCTGATGACACGAAACTAGGTGGGATTGTGAGTTGTGAGGAGGATGCAAAGAGCCTTCAAGGCGATTTAGACAAGTTGACTGAGTGGGCAAATACATGGCAGATGCAGTATAACGTGGATAAATGTGAAGTTATCCACTTCGGTAGGAAAAACAGAAAGGCAGATTATTTAAATGGTGATAGATTGGGAAATGTTAATGTACACCAGTCACTGAAAGCAAACATGCAGGTGCAGCAAGCAGTTAGGAAGGCAAATGGTATGTTAGTCTTCATTGCAAGAGGATTTGAGTACAGGAGCAAGGATGTCTTACTACAGTTGTACAGGGTCTTGGTGAGACCACACCTGGAGTAGTGTGCAGTTTTGGTCTCCTTACCGAAGAAAGGATATACTTGCCGTAGAGAGTGTGCAGCGAAGGTTCACCAGACTGATTCCTGGGATGGCAGGACTGTCATAGGAGGAAAGATTGGGTCGACTAGGCCTGTATTTACTAGAGTTTAGAAGAATGAGAGGGGTTCTCATTGAAATGTATAAAATTCTGACAGGGCTAGACAGACTGGATGCAGGGAGGATGTTTCCCCTGGCTGGGGGGGGGTCTAGAACGAGGTCACAGTCTCAGGATACGGGGTAGGACATTTAGGACTGAGATGAGGAGAAGTTTCTTCACTCAGAGGGTGGAGAACCTGTGGAATTCTCTACCACAGAAGACTGTGGAGGACAAGTCACTGAATATATTTAAGAAGGAGATAGATAGATAGATTTCTAGACACAAAAAGCATCAAGGGGTATGGGGAGAGAGTGGGAATATGGTATTGAGATAGAGGATCAGCCATGATCATATTGACTGGCAGAGCAGGCTTGAAGGGCCGAACGGCCTACTCCTGCTCTTATTTTTCTATGTTTCTATGAGAACAACCCCAGCTTCTCCAGTCTATCCACGTAACTGAAGTCCCTCATCCCTGGAACCATTCTTTAAATCTTTTCTGCACCCTCCAAAGCCTTCACATCCTTCCTAAAGTCTCAGAATTGGACACAATACTCCAGTTGAGGCTGAACCAGTGTTTTATAAAGGCTCATCATGCCTTCCCTTGCCTATATGCCTCTATTTATGAATCCCAGGATCCCGTATGCTTTTTGAACCACTTTCTCAACCTGCCCTGCCACCTTCAATGATTTGTGCACATATACCCCCAGGTCGCTCGGTTCCTGCATACCCTATAGAATTGTACCCTTTAGTTTATATTGCCTCTCCTTGTTCTTCCTACCAAAATGTATCACTTTGCATTTCTCCGCGTTAAATTTCAACTGTGCTGTAAGTTTCTACGAAATAACCCGACTGAAACGGGCTTGCAAGCCAAAAATCCTGATCAAAAGGGGGTTTGCAAGTCAAAAAATCCTGATCAAAAGGGGGTTTGCAAGTCAAAAAAATCCTGATCAAAAGGGGGTTTGCAAGTCAAAAAAAACCTGATCAAAAGGGGGTTTGCAAGTCAAAAAATCCTGATCAAAAGGGGGTTTGCAAGTCAAAAAATCCTGATCAAAAGGGGGTTTGCAAGTCAAAAAATCCTGATCAAAAGGGGGTTTGCAAGTCAAAAAACCCTGATCAAAAGGGGGTTTGCAAGTCAAAAAATCCTGATCAAAAGGGGGTTTGCAAGTCAAAAAACCCTGATCAAAAGGGGGTTTGCAAGTCAAAAAACCCTGATCAAAAGGGGGTTTGCAAGTCAAAAAAACCTGATCAAAAGGAGGTTTGCAAATCAGAAAAACCTGATCAAAAGGGGGTTTGCAAATCAGAAAAACCTGATCAAAAGGGTTTTTTTTTTGCATCAGTCCAGATTGTAGGTGGCTTGCAAGCCATTAATTGGCCCCCTTTTGTGCTCCGGGCTCTCGCCTCCCTCCGGCCTCCACCCAGACAACGCCCGCCCTCGCTTACCGGCTCGGCTCAGCGCGTCCCCGGCTGCTCTCGCTCCTCCTGCTCCGCTCCCGGTCGCTGGCCCGCGGTCCCCAGTCGCCCCGCCGCCCAGCCGCAGCCGCCCGCCGGCCTCGGTCACTCGGCCTGCCTGTTGCCAACCGGAAGCGGAAATACCCCCCTCCTCACGTCATTCCCTGAGACGTGCGACGTTCAGCCAACGTGCTGGCGTCATCAGGCCCCGCCCCCGCCTCGCGCTCAAACCCATAGACCCTATTCAGCCTCGCGCTGCAGGC
Organism: Somniosus microcephalus; assembly: GCF_052327205.1. Lineage (NCBI taxonomy): Eukaryota > Metazoa > Chordata > Chondrichthyes > Squaliformes > Somniosidae > Somniosus > Somniosus microcephalus. Next base: position 53,376,860 of record NW_028225181.1, read on the forward strand.
TGGGTCGACCACCCTCCCATTTAAAGCAGGCTCGCAAGGCAAAAAAATGTCCCTCACTAAAGCAGGCTTGCAAGCCAAAAAAATGTCCCTCATTAAAGCAGGTTTGCAAGCAAAAAACAAGCCCCTGATTAAAAGAGGCTTGCAAGCCAAAACACATCCAACAAGCCCCCTGATTAAAACAGGCTCGCAAGGCAAACTAATGTCCCTCATTATAGCAGGCTTGCAAGCCAAAAAAAAAGCCCCTGATTAAAGCAGGCTTTTGTCTTGTCTTAGAATTTGGAAGTTTTAAGAATGTGCGAATAACAAATGACATGCATGCACACATGATGGAACTTACGCTTGAGCAAACGAATGAGCGAATGAACGAATGGATGATTGAATGATTGAATGGGTAAACGATGCCAGTAGGACTGGCGTGCTATGGGTTTTTTCTTGGTTTATTTAAATAGTGGTAGTTTGCACTGTAAATATTATTGATTCATTTGTAAAATTTATCATTGCATTTATATTGTTAACCATAAAGCTGTTTTCAAGGCTTTATATTTTCTTATTGTGGTCAATGAATGTAATGGATTTACTTTGTAATTGATGAGTTGTATAAATACTGTTGTACAATTAAAAAAAAAGAATGTGTGAATATGATTGTGCACCCAAGAATTGGAAAAAAACTTTGAATTACAATTTAGGTTAAGCTGGTGTGTAAAAACTCAGAAGTCCTGTTCCTGGGACTAGGGACAGGGTCACTGGCAAGGCTTGGAAGCTAAGCTAGAGCCAGGCCTGGTTAGTATCCTAGAGAGGAAGACCAGGTGCAGAAGGTCATGGAAGGAGCCCCGAGGAGGGGCGGTTGGTGAGAAGGTCACGGGAGGAGCGGCTGGTGAGCAGGCCCAGGCGGTGGGCTGAAGATAGGAAGAATGGTGGAAATGGAATGGCGGCGCGCACCGATGCAGCAGCTTTGCTTCTCCCAGTCATAGGAGCTTGCAAGATCACATTTCGTTGTTCATGTACTTGTGCAATGACAATAAAGTTGAATTATTATTATAAAAGTTTGTTGAACAAAAGATTAAGTTTCAGTCTAAGATTTAACCTTGGAGTCGCGGTTGCTATGGTGAAATTTTCCAAAGCAGTTTGATTTGATTTGTTTAAATGTGAAAAACTAATTTTTCTCCAGTTGTATTCAACGTTTTTACAGTCATTTGGAAAGGCATCTGAAGAAAGGACAATAAGAAATATAACGTAATTTACAGTTTTCTGCAAGCATGTGTTACTTTGTTTTGTTTTATCTGTCCTGTGTTTTGTTAATACAGTATTGGTCTGAATTAGATTGAAATTATTGAGGGTAACAAACCTATTAAATTGTGAAAACGCAACTGACTTTTTCGATTGGAAAACTTTTTTTAAATTTACGTGAAGTGACGCAATTGCATAGGCCTGGCAATGTTTCACTCCGCCTTCTTAAAAACCTGCAAAGGAGTTAACCCTTTCCATTGACAGCTGTTTAAGTTCACCAAGCAACAACTTTAGTGGAATTTAAAGATATTGGACATTATTGGCCCACAAATTCGAGTCGGAGGCTTCCCGCGGGTGAAAGCCTCTGACCTGCACTTACCTAGCGCGCCGGCCGTTGAGCTGTGGGCCCGCGTGGGATTCCAATCCTGGGCCTGCTCCAACTGCTGGCGCGCAGTGCTTGCGTATCCCAGGGGCGCAGTTAGTTCGAAGCGTCCCCTGGGATCACGTGGGCCATGGAGAGCCAATGGTAGCAGGGAATCTGTATTCATAGATTTGCCAGGAAGACCTGTCAAATCTATGAATACAATTCAGCCCCAAAAATAACTAAAACTTCAAATAAATTTTTTTTTAATCACTTTCTTAAAATAACTATAAATTACATAAAATAACTATTTTAAACAATAATTTAAATTTTTGCAAAAATTAATTACAGTTTCGAACAGGGCTAAAAATAAACTTACCTTTCTTTAATGTATATAAAAATAATAAACCTGTGGAAAAAATGTTTTAATTTTACTTAATTCAGGCCTTGCGACTGCTTTTTAAAAGTGTAGCTCCTGGAGACTTACCCTCCCAGAGAAACCTGGAAAAAAACGGAAGTTCCAGGCGTATGCGCTGCCTCTCCGGCGCACGCGTTCGACCTGTGAACCCCTTTCTTTAAGGGAACAGAGGTTCCGGTTTCCCGTGCATGCGCAGTGCATGCAAGAAACCGGCACTATTGTTGGACCTACGCGTGAGAACCCAGCGGGTACTCATCCGTGGGGACCCGAAGTTCTGGCCCAAATTAATATTAAATTTAAGTTTCTTAATTTTAAGTTAACATTTCCCCACAGTGACAGAAGGAAAATTATGATTTGATAAATTAACCCCTTGGGCTCCAATCAGTGTCACAATGGATTCTATTCTTTCTTTTGTTATATGGAAGTTACCTTGTAAACTAATTGCAGCACTTCTGTCTCTAATGTTAAAACACTGTGTAAACCACCAAGACTGGGTATCACTGGCTCTGCCACAGACTGCAGGAAGCCCCACAATCCAGGACCACTGTACTGCCTCACCGTCTGTTTCATTCCATTCCAGGGCAGTAGATCGCCCTCAACTGTCAGGGGTTGTATGTGTACTGTATCTATTTCAATCGCATGTAGTAATATCTGATTATTCTTTAAACTGTAGCTCTCAGAGATTAGCGTGTAAAGTTAAAGCACATGGGATTGGGGGTAAGGTACTGTCTTGGATAGAGAGCTGGTTGGCAGACAGGAAGCAAAGAGTTGGAAAAAACGGGTCTTTTTCGGAGTGGCAGGCAGTGACTAGCGGGGTACTGCAGGGATCGGTGCTAGGACCCCAGCTATTCGCAATATATATTAATGATCTAGATGAGGGAACTAGATGTAATATCTCCAAGTTTGCAGATAACACAGAGCTGGGTGGGCGTGTGTGCTGTGAGGAGGATGCAGAGAAACTCCAATACGATTTGGACAGGTTGGGCGATTGGGCAGATGCATGGCAAATGCAGCATAAATTGGATAAATGCGAGGTTATCCACTTTGGTGGCAAAAACAGAAAGACAGATTATTATCTGAACGGCAATAGATTGGGAAATGGGGAAGTGGAATGAGACCTGGGTGTCCATGTGCACCAGTCGCTGAAGGTAAGCATGGAGGTGCAGCAGGTGGTTAAGAAGGCAAATGGTATGTTGGCCTTCGTAGCGAGAGGGTTCGAGTACAGGAACAAGGATGTCTTGCTGCAGTTGTACAGAGTCTTGGTGAGACTACACCTTGAGTATTGTGTGCAGATTTGGTCACCTTATCTGAGGAGGGATGTTCTTGTGCAGCGAAGATTCACCAGACTGATACCTGGGATGGCAGGAATGACGTATGAGGAGAGATTGGGTCGATTAGGCTTATATTCGCTAGAGTTTAGAAGAATGAGAGGGGATCTAATTGAAACTTATAAAATTCTAACAGGACTAGACAGACTAGATGCAGGAAGGATGTTCCCAATGGCGGGGGAGTCCAGAAACAGGGATGACAGTCTAAGGATAAGGGGTAAGCCATTTAAGAGTGAGATGATGAGGAATTTCTTCACCCAGAGAGTGGTGAACCTGTGGAATTCTCTACGACAGAAGGCAGTTGAGGCCAATTCATTAAATATATTCAAGAAGGAGTGGGATATATTTCTTGAGGCTAAAGGGATCAAGGGATATGGGGAGAAAGCAGGGACAGGGTACTGAATTTGGATGATCAGCCATGATCTCATTAAATGGCAGAACAGCCTCGAGGGGCCGAATGGCCTATTCCTGCTCCTATCTTCTATGTCTATGTAAAACCATGTTGACTCTGCCTAATCATGTTATGATTCTCTAAGTGCCCTGATACCACTTCCTGGAGTAACTGCTTTCAGTTCTGGGCACCGCACCTCATAGAATCATAGAATGGTTACAGCACAGAAGGAGGCCATTCGCCCGTCGAGCCCGTGTCAGCTCTCTGCAAGAGCACCTCAGCTAGTCTCACTTCCCCACCCTTTCCCCATAGCCCTGCAAATGTTTTTCCCCTCAGATACTTATCCAATTCCCTTTCAAAGCCACAATTGAATCTGCCTCCACCACCCGCTCAGACAGTGCATTCCAGATCCTGACCACTCACTGCATAAACAAGTTTTTTCTCATGTTGCCTTTGGTTCTTCTGCCAATGACCTTAAATCTGTGTCCTCTGATTCTCGACCCTTCCGCCAATGAGAGTTTCTCTCTATCTACCCTGGGTCAAAATCCTGGAAATCCCTCCCTAACAGCACTGTGGGAGCACTTTCACCACACGGACTGCAGTGGTTCAAGAAGGCGGCTCACCACCACCTTCTCAAGGGCAATGAGGGATGGGCAATAAATGTAGGTTTTGCCTGTGGTGCCCTCATCCTAAAATGGGGGATTGGGAGAGGGCACCAGTAAATGGGGGATTGGGGTAGGCACCAGTAAATGGGGGATTGGGGAGGGGACCAGTAAATGGGGGATTGGGGGAGGGGACCAGTAAATGGGGTTTGGGGAGGGGACCAGTAAATGGGGGATTGGGGGAGGGGACCAGTAAATGGGGGATTGGGGGAGGGGACCAGTAAATGGGGTTTGGGGGAGGGGACCAGTAAATGGGGGATTGGGGGAGGGGACCAGTAAATGGGGGATTGGGGGAGGGGACCAGTAAATGGGGGATTGGGGGAGGGGACCACTAAATGGGGGATCGGGGACTGCTCCAGTAAATGGGGGATTGGGGGAACCTCCAGTAAATGGGGGATTGGGGGAACCTCCAGTAAATGGGGGATTGGGGGAAGCTCCAGTAAATGGGGGTTTGGGGGAACCTCCAGTAAATGGGGGATTGGGGGAAGCTCCAGTAAATGGGGGATTGGGGGAACCTCCAGTAAATGGGGGATCGGGGGAAGCTCCAGTAAATGGGGGTTTGGGGGAAACTCCAGTAAATGGGGGTTTGGGGGAACCTCCAGTAAATGGGGGATTGGGGGAAGTTCCAGTAAATGGGGGATTGGGGGAAGCTCCAGTAAATGGGGGATTGGGGGAAGCTCCAGTAAATGGGGGTTTGGGGGAACCTCCAGTAAATGGGGGATTGGGGGAAACTCCAGTAAATGGGGGATTGGGGGAAGCTCCAGTAAATGGGGGATTGGGGGAAACTCCAGTAAATGGGGGATTGGGGGAAGCTCCAGTAAATGGGGGATTGGGGGAAACTCCAGTAAATGGGGGATTGGGGGAAGCTCCAGTAAATGGGGGATTGGAGGAAACTCCAGTAAATGGGGGATTGGGGGAAGCTCCAGTAAATGGGGGATTGGGGGAAACTCCAGTAAATGGGGGATTGGGGGAAACTCCAGTAAATGGGGGATTGGGGGAAACTCCAGTAAATGGGGGATTGGGGGAAACTCCAGTAAATGGGGGATTGGGGGAAGCTCCAGTAAATGGGGGATTGGAGGAAACTCCAGTAAATGGGGGATTGGGGGAAGCTCCAGTAAATGGGGGATTGGGGGAAACTCCAGTAAATGGGGGATTGGAGGAAACTCCAGTAAATGGGGGATTGGGGGAAGCTCCAGTAAATGGGGGTTTGGGGGAACCTCCAGTAAATGGGGGATTGGGGGAAACTCCAGTAAATGGGGGATTGGGGGAAACTCCAGTAAATGGGGGTTTGGGGGAAGCTCCAGTAAATGGGGGATTGGGGGAAGCTCCAGTAAATGGGGGATTGGGGGAAGCTCCAGTAAATGGGGGATTGGGGGAAGCTCCAGTAAATGGGGGATTGGGGGAAGCTCCAGTAAATGGGGGATTGGGGGAAACTCCAGTAAATGGGGGATTGGGGGAAGCTCCAGTAAATGGGGGATTGGAGGAAACTCCAGTAAATGGGGGATTGGGGGAAGCTCCAGTAAATGGGGGATTGGGGGAAACTCCAGTAAATGGGGGATTGGAGGAAACTCCAGTAAATGGGGGTTTGGGGGAACCTCCAGTAAATGGGGGATTGGGGGAAACTCCAGTAAATGGGGGATTGGGGGAAACTCCAGTAAATGGGGGATTGGGGGAAGCTCCAGTAAATGGGGGTTTGGGGGAAACTCCAGTAAATGGGGGATTGGGGGAACCTCCAGTAAATGGGGGATTGGGGGAAACTCCAGTAAATGGGGGTTTGGGGGAAGCTCCAGTAAATGGGGGATTGGGGGAAACTCCAGTCAATGGGGGATTGGGGGAACCTCCAGTAAATGGGGGATTGGGGGAAACTCCAGTAAATGGGGGACTGGGGGAAGCTCCAGTAAATGGGGGATTGGGGGAAACTCCAGTAAATGGGGGATTGGGGGAAGCTCCAGTAAATGGGGGATTGGGGGAAGCTCCAGTAAATGGGGGATTGGGGGAAACTCCAGTAAATGGGGGATTGGGGGAAACTCCAGTAAATGGGGGATTGGGGGAAGCTCCAGTAAATGGGGGTTTGGGGGAAACTCCAGTAAATGGGGGATTGGGGGAACCTCCAGTAAATGGGGGATTGGGGGAAACTCCAGTAAATGGGGGTTTGGGGGAAACTCCAGTAAATGGGGGATGGGGGAACCTCCAGTAAATGGGGGATTGGGGGAAACTCCAGTAAATGGGGGTTTGGGGGAAACTCCAGTAAATGGGGGTTTGGGGGAAACTCCAGTAAATGGGGGTTTGGGGGAAACTCCAGTAAATGGGGGATTGGAGGAAGATCCAGTAAATGGGGGATTGGGGGAAGCTCCAGTAAATGGGGGATTGGGGGAAGCTCCAGTAAATGGGGGATTGGGGGAAGCTCCAGTAAATGGGGGATTGGGGGAAGCTCCAGTAAATGGGGGATTGGGGGAAGCTCCAGTAAATGGGGGATTGGGGGAAACTCCAGTAAATGGGGGATTGGGGGAAACTCCAGTAAATGGGGGTTTGGGGGAAACTCCAGTAAATGGGGGATTGGAGGAAGATCCAGTAAATGGGGGATTGGGGGAAGCTCCAGTAAATGGGGGATTGGGGGAAGCTCCAGTAAATGGGGGATTGGGGGAAGCTCCAGTAAATGGGGGATTGGGGGAAACTCCAGTAAATGGGGGATTGGGGGAAACTCCAGTAAATGGGGGATTGGGGGAAGCTCCAGTAAATGGGGGATTGGGGGAAGCTCCAGTAAATGGGGGATTGGGGGAAGCTCCAGTAAATGGGGGATTGGGGGAAGCTCCAGTAAATGGGGGATTGGGGGAAGCTCCAGTAAATGGGGGATTGGGGGAACCTCCAGTAAATGGGGGATTGGGGGAAACTCCAGTAAATGGGGGTTTGGGGGAAACTCCAGTAAATGGGGGATTGGGGGAACCTCCAGTAAATGGGGGATTGGGGGAAACTCCAGTAAATGGGGGATTGGGGGAACCTCCAGTAAATGGGGGATTGGGGGAAACTCCAGTAAATGGGGGATTGGGGGAAACTCCAGTAAATGGGGGTTTGGGGGAAACTCCAGTAAATGGGGGTTTGGGGGAAGCTCCAGTAAATGGGGGATTGGGGGAAGATCCAGTAAATGGGGGATTGGGGGAAGCTCCAGTAAATGGGGGATTGGGGGAAGCTCCAGTAAATGGGGGATTGGGGGAAGCTCCAGTAAATGGGGGATTGGGGGAAGCTCCAGTAAATGGGGGATTGGGGGAAGCTCCAGTAAATGGGGGATTGGGGGAAGCTCCAGTAAATGGGGGATTGGGGGAAGCTCCAGTAAATGGGGGTTTGGGGGAAGCTCCAGTAAATGGGGGATTGGGGGAAGCTCCAGTAAATGGGGGATTGGGGGAAACTCCAGTAAATGGGGGATTGGGGGAACCTCCAGTAAATGGGGGATTGGGGGAAACTCCAGTAAATGGGGGTTTGGGGGAAACTCCAGTAAATGGGGGACTGGGGAAGCTCCAGTAAATGGGGGTTTGGGGGAAACTCCAGTAAATGGGGGATTGGGGGAAACTCCAGTAAATGGGGGATTGGGGGAACCTCCAGTAAATGGGGGATTGGGGGAAACTCCAGTAAATGGGGGATTGGGGGAAACTCCAGTAAATGGGGGATTGGGGGAAACTCCAGTAAATGGGGGATTGGGGGAAGCTCCAGTAAATGGGGGTTTGGGGGAACCTCCAGTAAATGGGGGATTGGGGGAAGCTCCAGTAAATGGGGGATTGGTGGAACCTCCAGTAAATGGGGGATTGGGGGAACCTCCAGTAAATGGGGGATTGGGGGAAACTCCAGTAAATGGGGGATTGGGGGAAACTCCAGTAAATGGGGGATTGGTGGAACCTCCAGTAAATGGGGGATTGGGGGAAACTCCAGTAAATGGGGGATTGGGGGAAGCTCCAGTAAATGGGGGTTTGGGGGAACCTCCAGTAAATGGGGGATTGGGGGAAGCTCCAGTAAATGGGGGATTGGGGGAAACTCCAGTAAATGGGGGATTGGGGGAAGCTCCAGTAAATGGGGGATTGGGGGAAACTCCAGTAAATGGGGGTTTGGGGGAAACTCCAGTAAATGGGGGATTGGGGGAAGCTCCAGTAAATGGGGGATTGGGGGAAACTCCAGTAAATGGGGGATTGGGGGAAGCTCCAGTAAATGGGGGATTGGGGGAAACTCCAGTAAATGGGGGATTGGGGGAAGTTCCAGTAAATGGGGGACTGGGGGAAGCTCCAGTAAATGGGGGATTGGGGGAAGCTCCAGTAAATGGGGGTTTGGGGGAAGCTCCAGTAAATGGGGGACTGGGGAAGCTCCAGTAAATGGGGGATTGGGGGAAGCTCCAGTAAATGGGGGATTGGGGGAAACTCCAGTAAATGGGGGATTGGGGGAAGCTCCAGTAAATGGGGGTTTGGGGGAAGCTCCAGTAAATGGGGGATTGGGGGAAACTCCAGTAAATGGGGGATTGGGGGAAGCTCCAGTAAATGGGGGATTGGGGGAAGCTCCAGTAAATGGGGGATTGGAGGAAGCTCCAGTAAATGGGGGATTGGGGGAAGCTCCAGTAAATGGGGGATTGGAGGAAGCTCCAGTAAATGGGGGATTGGGGGAGGGGCCCAGTAAAAGGGGATTGGGGGAAACTCCAGTAAATGGGGGATTGGGGGAAGCTCCAGTAAATGGGGGATTGGGGGAAGCTCCAGTAAATGGGGGATTGGGGGAAGCTCCAGTAAATGGGGGTTTGGGGGAAGCTCCAGTAAATGGGGGATTGGGGGAAACTCCAGTAAATGGGGGATTGGGGGAAGCTCCAGTAAATGGGGGATTGGGGGAAACTCCAGTAAATGGGGGATTGGGGGAAACTCCAGTAAATGGGGGATTGGGGGAAGCTCCAGTAAATGGGGGATTGGGGGAAACTCCAGTAAATGGGGGTTTGGGGGAAACTCCAGTAAATGGGGGATTGGGGGAAACTCCAGTAAATGGGGGATTGGGGGAAGCTCCAGTAAATGGGGGATTGGGGGAAGCTCCAGTAAATGGGGGATTGGAGGAAACTCCAGTAAATGGGGGTTTGGGGGAAACTCCAGTAAATGGGGGATTGGGGGAAGCTCCAGTAAATGGGGGATTGGGGGAAACTCCAGTAAATGGGGGTTTGGGGGAAGCTCCAGTAAATGGGGGATTGGGGGAAGCTCCAGTAAATGGGGGATTGGGGGAAACTCCAGTAAATGGGGGATTGGGGGAAGCTCCAGTAAATGGGGGATTGGGGGAAGCTCCAGTAAATGGGGGATTGGGGGAAACTCCAGTAAATGGGGGATTGGGGGAAGCTCCAGTAAATGGGGGATTGGGGGAAGCTCCAGTAAATGGGGGATTGGGGGAAGCTCCAGTAAATGGGGGATTGGGGGAAGCTCCAGTAAATGGGGGATTGGGGGAAGCTCCAGTAAATGGGGGATGGGGGAAGCTCCAGTAAATGGGGGATTGGGGGAAGCTCCAGTAAATGGGGGATTGGGGGAAACTCCAGTAAATGGGGGATTGGGGGAAACTCCAGTAAATGGGGGATTGGGGGAAGCTCCAGTAAATGGGGGATTGGGGGAAGCTCCAGTAAATGGGGGATTGGGGGAAGCTCCAGTAAATGGGGGATTGGGGGAAGCTCCAGTAAATGGGGGATTGGGGGAAGCTCCAGTAAATGGGGGATTGGGGGAAGCTCCAGTAAATGGGGGATTGGGGGAAACTCCAGTAAATGGGGGATTGGGGGAAGCTCCAGTAAATGGGGGATTGGGGGAAACTCCAGTAAATGGGGGATTGGGGGAAGATCCAGTAAATGGGGGACTGGGGGAAACTCCAGTAAATGGGGGATTGGGGGAAACTCCAGTAAATGGGGGTTTGGGGGAAGCTCCAGTAAATGGGGGATTGGGGGAAACTCCAGTAAATGGGGGATTGGAGGAAACTCCAGTAAATGGGGGATTGGGGGAAGCTCCAGTAAATGGGGGATTGGGGGAAGCTCCAGTAAATGGGGGATTGGGGGAAGCTCCAGTAAATGGGGGATTGGGGGAAGCTCCAGTAAATGGGGGATTGGGGGAAACTCCAGTAAATGGGGGATTGGGGGAAACTCCAGTAAATGGGGGTTTGGGGGAAGCTCCAGTAAATGGGGGATTGGGGGAAACTCCAGTAAATGGGGGATTGGGGGAAACTCCAGTAAATGGGGGATTGGGGGAAACTCCAGTAAATGGGGGATTGGGGGAAGCTCCAGTAAATGGGGGATTGGGGGAAGATCCAGTAAATGGGGGATTGGGGGAAGCTCCAGTAAATGGGGGTTTGGGGGAAACTCCAGTAAATGGGGGATTGGGGGAAACTCCAGTAAATGGGGGATTGGGGGAAGCTCCAGTAAATGGGGTTTGGGGGAAACTCCAGTAAATGGGGGATTGGGGGAAGCTCCAGTAAATGGGGGATTGGGGGAAACTCCAGTAAATGGGGGATTGGGGGAAACTCCAGTAAATGGGGGATTGGGGGAAACTCCAGTAAATGGGGGTTTGGGGGAAACTCCAGTAAATGGGGGATTGGGGAAGCTCCAGTAAATGGGGGATTGGGGGAAGCTCCAGTAAATGGGGGATTGGGGGAAGATCCAGTAAATGGGGGATTGGGGGAAGCTCCAGTAAATGGGGGATTGGGGGAAACTCCAGTAAATGGGGGATTGGGGGAAGCTCCAGTAAATGGGGGATTGGGGGAAACTCCAGTAAATGGGGGATTGGGGGAAGCTCCAGTAAATGGGGGATTGGGGGAAGCTCCAGTAAATGGGGTTTGGGGGAAGCTCCAGTAAATGGGGGATTGGGGGAAACTCCAGTAAATGGGGGATTGGGGGAAACTCCAGTAAATGGGGGATTGGGGGAACCTCCAGTAAATGGGGGATTGGGGGAAACTCCAGTAATTGGGGGATTGGGGGAAACTCCAGTAAATGGGGGATTGGGGGAAGCTCCAGTAAATGGGGGATTGGGGGAAACTCCAGTAAATGGGGGATTGGGGGAAGCTCCAGTAAATGGGGGATTGGGGGAAACTCCAGTAAATGGGGGATTGGGGGAAGCTCCAGTAAATGGGGGATTGGGGGAAACTCCAGTAAATGGGGGATTGGGGGAAGCTCCAGTAAATGGGGGATTGGGGGAAACTCCAGTAAATGGGGGATTGGGGGATGCTCCAGTAAATGGGGGATTGGGGGAAACTCCAGTAAATGGGGGTTTGGGGGAAGTTCCAGTAAATGGGGGATTGGGGGAAGCTCCAGTAAATGGGGGATTGGGGGAAGATCCAGTAAATGGGGGATTGGGGGAACCTCCAGTAAATGGGGGATTGGGGGAAGCTCCAGTAAATGGGGGATTGGGGGAAGCTTCAGTAAATGGGGGATTGGGGGAAACTCCAGTAAATGGGGGATTGGGGGAAGCTCCAGTAAATGGGGGATTGGGGGAAACTCCAGTAAATGGGGGTTTGGGGGAAGCTCCAGTAAATGTGGGATTGGGGGAAACTCCAGTAAATGGGGGATTGGGGGAAACTCCAGTAAATGGGGGATTGGGGGAAGCTCCAGTAAATGGGGGTTTGGGGGAAACTCCAGTAAATGGGGGTTTGGGGGAAACTCCAGTAAATGGGGGATTGGGGGAAGCTCCAGTAAATGGGGGTTTGGGGGAAACTCCAGTAAATGGGGGATTGGGGGAAACTCCAGTAAATGTGGGATTGGGGGAAGCTCCAGTAAATGGGGGATTGGGGGAAACTCCAGTAAATGGGGGATTGGGGGAAGCTCCAGTAAATGGGGGATTGGGGGAAGCTCCAGTAAATGGGGGTTTGGGGGAAACTCCAGTAAATGGGGGATTGGGGGAAGCTCCAGTAAATGGGGGATTGGGGGAAGCTCCAGTAAATGGGGGATTGGGGGAAACTCCAGTAAATGGGGGTTTGGGGGAAGCTCCAGTAAATGTGGGATTGGGGGAAACTCCAGTAAATGGGGGATTGGGGGAAACTCCAGTAAATGGGGGTTTGGGGGAAACTCCAGTAAATGGGGGATTGGGGGAAACTCCAGTAAATGGGGGATTGGGGGAAGCTCGAGTAAATGGGGGTTTGGGGGAAACTCCAGTAAATGGGGGTTTGGGGGAAGCTCCAGTAAATGGGGGATTGGGGGAAGCTCCAGTAAATGGGGGATTGGGGGAAGCTCCAGTAAATGGGGGATTGGGGGAAGCTCCAGTAAATGGGGGATTGGGGGAAGCTCCAGTAAATGGGGGATTGGGGGAAGCTCCAGTAAATGGGGGATTGGGGGAAACTCCAGTAAATGGGGGATTGGGGGAAGCTCCAGTAAATGGGGGTTTGGGGGAAGATCCAGTAAATGGGGGATTGGGGGAAGCTCCAGTAAATGGGGGATTGGGGGAAGCTCCAGTAAATGGGGGATTGGGGGAAACTCCAGTAAATGGGGGATTGGGGGAAACTCCAGTAAATGGGGGATTGGGGGAAACTCCAGTAAATGGGGGATTGGGGGAAACTCCAGTAAATGGGGGATTGGGGGAAACTCCAGTAAATGGGGGATTGGGGGAAACTCCAGTAAATGGGGGATTGGGGGAAGCTCCAGTAAATGGGGGATTGGGGGAAGCTCCAGTAAATGGGGGATTGGGGGAAGCTCCAGTAAATGGGGGATTGGGGGAAACTCCAGTAAATGGGGGATTGGGGGAAACTCCAGTAAATGGGGGATTGGGGGAAACTCCAGTAAATGGGGGATTGGGGGAAACTCCAGTAAATGGGGGATTGGGGGAAGCTCCAGTAAATGGGGGATTGGGGGAAGCTCCAGTAAATGGGGGATTGGGGGAAACTCCAGTAAATGGGGGATTGGGGAAGCTCCAGTAAATGGGGGATTGGGGGAAACTCCAGTAAATGGGGGATTGGGGGAAGCTCCAGTAAATGGGGGTTTGGGGGAAGATCCAGTAAATGGGGGATTGGGGGAAGCTCCAGTAAATGGGGGATTGGGGGAAACTCCAGTAAATGGGGGATTGGGGGAAACTCCAGTAAATGGGGGATTGGGGGAAACTCCAGTAAATGGGGGATTGGGGGAAACTCCAGTAAATGGGGGATTGGGGGAAGCTCCAGTAAATGGGGGATTGGGGGAAGCTCCAGTAAATGGGGGATTGGGGGAAGCTCCAGTAAATGGGGGATTGGGGGAAACTCCAGTAAATGGGGGATTGGGGGAAACTCCAGTAAATGGGGGATTGGGGGAAACTCCAGTAAATGGGGGATTGGGGGAAACTCCAGTAAATGGGGGATTGGGGGAAGCTCCAGTAAATGGGGGATTGGGGGAAGCTCCAGTAAATGGGGGATTGGGGGAAACTCCAGTAAATGGGGGATTGGGGGAAGCTCCAGTAAATGGGGGATTGGGGGAAACTCCAGTAAATGGGGGATTGGGGGAAGCTCCAGTAAATGGGGGATTGGGGGAAGCTCCAGTAAATGGGGGATTGGGGGAAACTCCAGTAAATGGGGGATTGGAGGAAACTCCAGTAAATGGTGGATTGGGGGAAGCTCCAGTAAATGGGGGATTGGGGGAAACTCCAGTAAATGGGGGATTGGGGGAAGCTCCAGTAAATGGGGGATTGGGGGAAGCTCCAGTAAATGGGGGATTGGGGGAAACTCCAGTAAATGGGGGATTGGAGGAAACTCCAGTAAATGGGGGATTGGGGGAAGCTCCAGTAAATGGGGGATTGGAGGAAACTCCAGTAAATGGGGGATTGGGGGAAGCTCCAGTAAATGGGGGATTGGGGGAAGCTCCAGTAAATGGGGGATTGGGGGAAGCTCCAGTAAATGGGGGATTGGGGGAAACTCCAGTAAATGGGGGATTGGAGGAAACTCCAGTAAATGGGGGATTGGGGGAAGCTCCAGTAAATGGGGGATTGGGGGAAGCTCCAGTAAATGGGGGATTGGGGGAAGCTCCAGTAAATGGGGGATTGGGGGAAGCTCCAGTAAATGGGGGATTGGGGGAAGCTCCAGTAAATGGGGGATCGGGGGAAGCTCCAGTAAATGGGGGATCGGGGGAAGCTCCAGTAAATGGGGGATTGGGGGAAACTCCAGTAAACGGGGGATTGGGGGAAGCTCCAGTAAATGGGGGATTGGGGGAAACTCCAGTAAATGGGGGATTGGGGCAGGCACCAGGGAGACGGGGGCCTTAGTTTAACATCCCTCTGAACAGGGAGACGGGGCCTCGGTTTTGTAGGGTTTTTTTTCCTGCTCTCTTGCCCGTTCTGGCCTCCTGCCAGGCTTCGTGCAAGAATTACCCTTGAGTGGTTCGACCCACTCCCCCTACGGTTCTAGACCTTGGACTTAGATGCAGAGAACAGTAGTGGAGAGAAAAGGACTCAATAGACCAGGCTGAATAGCACGAAATGGATGCTTTTATTTTTAAACAGTTTGAAGCATTACAAAATACATGTCATAGGCACAGATTAAAGTAACTACAATCATGCACAAATTTATGAACTTGACTCTATGGAAATGGGGAACACACGGCACATCGAAAAAGGGGAAACACATTACGACTTCCCTTAACTCCCTCCCCTATACCTAAACTAAGTTTCGACCTGGGGAACCTGGGATCATGCTCACCACTCTCGAAATCGTGAGGAAGGGGGGGGTTCGCAGCCCTTTTGGCACCGCTTTCCGTCGTCACGTGGATTTGGAAACTTCTGGCGCAGTCGATATTCTCTCTCTCTCTCTCTCTCTCTCTCTCTCTCGAGGCGATGGGGTAGACACAGCCTCGATGAGCGCTCGTCAAGGTTGAGATCCACTAAGCCTGTCGTGGATTTTTGTTCATGGAGTAGAACAACAACCCAATGGGATGTTGAGACACGGAAGTGTCAGGCCCGGACTGTCCTTTTGTCTCCGGCCTGGTCGGTTCTCCAGAGGGTTTCTTCTCCGTCGGCCTGGGTCGTCGATGATCTCCCGACCCCAGCACCCGGGCCACCCTCGTCGTCTTCTCGTCGTCGCCGAGCCTTGTTTGGCTGAACACCGACCACGTTGTCCTTTTACCGAAACCGTCCGTCTTTAAAAAGACGAAAACGTTTTCATCGATTCTGCATCTGCCGAAGTGGAAGGGGCGCCGATCCTGGCCACGTCCGAAGAAGTTGAAGAAGTAACGTATATGGACTTTCAATCCATAGTTATACTCTTTTGGGACAGTCTTATCTCCCGCCAAATCATAGTCCTGTCTTTGTATTAATTTTGGCGGGCAGAAATCTCTGCAGGGGCGCTTTGTCTTGTAACGGAGCCGGTGATAACTTAAACTGGCCTTCCTGGCCGATAATGTCTTTTAATGTCTTTTGCATTGTCACCGCGGCTCGGTTCGCATATTGATCGGTCCGGAGATTTTCCTTGATGGCTGCTAAACGGTTTTTCCTTTGTACAATAAATGGGTATGAGTGATTTTGCATTGTCCGCCCATATCTAGATGGGCCCCATCCTGTACTTGTAATCCATTGAATATGTATGCTGTTCCTCTGAGTTTCGGTTCCCAGATACTGGCTTTCGCGGGCTCACTGTCTTCAATCCACAAGCCTGTCTGGCTTGCAGTAACAGAAATAAAATGGTTCAGAAACTGATCACGGGGCCTGGCGGCCATTTTGTATGCCCTTTTATCAAAGGTTTTTCTGTGCAAGCTTACTTTGGTCAATAAACAGTCTTATTTTATCCAGTTTTTCTTGCGTGATTTTTGCTGAAAATTGCGAATCTTACAGGCCCCCCTGTGATACTGATAGCTTGCTTAAAGTATCAATAATCCTAGATGAGCAAATTTTCCCTGATTCCCCACATCCAAACATTCCTGGCACTTAGCTATCTATGACCCCCACGACACATGCAGTTCCCATTTCCGCAGAAAACGAAAATTGCCTTTTGTACATTTGGACAATCATAGACAGCGTATTTTAAACTATAACACATTCACTTGTCAGATGTGCGGGGGTTGATACCCCCTGGCACCATCTGCATGCATCTTTTATTAATCCAAAAAACTTAAGAACGACTAATAACATAACAATACTAATTTCCTTATAACCCAAAACAATCACAAAAATTTTTTAAAATGGAGGGACGCTTAATCTTAGACTAGCAGCTTAGAGTGGGGTATCTGCTTCCCCCATTCGCACATAGCGTTCTTTCCATTCTCCTGTGTTCTCGTGCCTCTGGAGGCGTTTGCCTCTTTTGCAATGCACGAAGAGCAAAAATATCACAATTAAAACCTGACATACTACTAGGATATGGGATGCTATTCTAATCCAGGCGGGGACCTCTATGTTGGTGAACAAGTCCCACCATGGTGGGATGGTTATGTCCAATATGTCTTTTCCTATCTCTAAAGTCTTCTGCTCCAGTGTGTAGAAATGTTTCTGTGAAATTATAACGGCTTTTAAAATCTTGGTGAGGTGTTCGGGAAGAGGGGGAATGACATAACCAAAATGCGCGACAAATCGTTGTAAGTCGGTGAAATTCTCTTTGATAGTGATGTGTACAGTGGAGGGCGCAGGAATGGGAACAATTCGTTGTTGTGCCACTTGAACCTCGGCCCTGGGTTTGAAACAGAAACTGCTATCACCGACCGAACACCACTCGTGTTGTCCATACGGTACTGAGGCGCTGCAGTGGTGACGCAGTATGTCCCACCCCCGATATATGCTACCTGTGGGGGCACATGGTCCTCTGCCATTGCCTCCATGGTGCAATTCACCGGCTTCGCGCTAGCGGTTCTGAACCCGCACTGTGGTTTCAAAAAGGCATTCAAGTGCTGGGGACACAGGATGATGTGTGCTCCCCGGCTCCGACATCCCGAGAGGTCGGTGCCTGTCATCGTACGCTCCCATCTGATGATGTAAGGCGGGACCACTGCGTAACGAATGTGTGCGCCCCCCCGAATGACTCCAATGTTCTCTACTCTGTATACCGGGGCGGGCTTTGCTGCGGGACCCAACACCGGCATTCTTACTACTATTCCCATAATAGTGTGATTCGAATGTCCGCAGTCCACTGGAACTGGGTATGCTTCTGCGGCTAGCCTGAGCTGGCACGGGCTTAATGCATTCTCAAAAGGGTGGAGCGCTTGCAAGTGCTTGTTGCTGATCCAGGACGGGACCAAACCCTGTTTTAAATCCTCAAGATTACTGCGGCCCTCGCCCAGTAACCACGCCCCGTACAGCACACAGGCCTCGTTTTGCGCAGCTTGATCGGACGCATTCCGATCCTCCTTAATGAGTGCATTTACCGTTCTCGCGTGTTTCTCCAGCTCAGCAATTATGTCCTTAAAGTGTAGTGTCATGACCTGGTCCTCATGCAACTCAGAACCCACGACCTTGTTTCCGTCTGGCAATATGTTCCTTAACTGGGCTTTTAAACCGTTGATTTGTGTCTGCAGCTCCACGTTATCTAGAGCGTTGACAACAGATGTCCCGGTATTAAAAGCAGTGAATATGTCATTTACAGTACCCCTTCTTTGCCTCCCGACTCGATCCAAAACTTCTGGCGGTGTGGTGTATAATTTGTCTCTGTCGATGTCGGCAAAGTCAAATTCGTAAAATTGTCTAAACATACGGGTTAACAGGACCTGGTATAATTGTTCCGTTTCTTTGGGACACCACTCCGGCAATCTTACCTCAGTGAGATTTAAAATCACTGAGGCCACCGCGTAGTGTACCCCTTGGTACAGCACCTGACTGGTGGGTACCAATACTAAACCGTTCCCGGGTCCCCTGGTGGTGGTTGGGCACCCTCCTTTCTGGGCTAGTGCTACCGGAAGCGTAGGCAGGGGCTTGCGTGGGCGGGTGATGAGTTCAGTGGCGTTCACCGGAATAGGGGAGTATGGGGCTCCGCACGCTCGAGTGCTAACATCCCATCTCATCCCCTTCCCTTCATCCTGCCACTGCCTCTGGAAGAAGATGGACACGCCCTTGGGGCAGACGTGTCTCGAACCCCACATACAGACATATATTCCCTCATCCGGTTCCCACCATTTGTCCCAACACACACGTAATTGTCCGTGAGTTCCCGTAATAGTCCGATGGGTATTATTACCCAGTCGCTCCCACTCGACCGTAGAGTTTCTCATGTTCTTTCCCAGCTTTCGTAGCCACCACCATCGCCTTGGTGGTACGTTCCCATTGCACACCAGACAAATCCTCTTTCCCACGGTGACGCTGACTCTGGGCGCTAGGATCCTCACTCGAGGGCACGTTAATGAAGTCTCTTGGTAGGCAAAACCGAAATTGCTGGAATATTCCGTAGAATTCGTTCCCAGCCAACCTGGCCATCTCCCTTGGTGGAAGTAGGTGGCGGTTTCCTCTACCTCTCGCTCCCCCGTCCCATCCGTTGCGATGGGGGCCGTGTCCCCGGAGCACCCGAAAATGATGACGTCCTTGGTGCGGCCTCGGTAGGCCCACCCGCACCCGATCGCCATGAACGCGACGACAATCCTTTCCATCGTATCCCAGGTTTCTGTAACCAACAAAATGATGTAGCCGGGCTCCCGATAGGTGCTGGCCTAAATTAATTGGACGTGCGGGTTCCTGGACCCCGCTCCCTCACAAACACAAAATTGTACTCTTAACACCATACACTTTACATTCCTTAAACTATGACCATAATTACCTATCTTAACTTATGTACAGCGCCGCCCTCCGTGGGGCGGCTTTCCGAATCCCTGTGAGGTCTGTCGTGTGCCACACCCTGCGGTGGGGCTGCATTGATCTTTGGCTTTGATCCCCCGCAGCCTGTCGCTGCTGAACGGGGATCATGTCTTCCTGGGGCTGCTTTAAACCGTGGTTGGGGAGGATGGGGAGAATCTGGCCAAAATTTTCTGGGCTGGGGCGCTCGAGCCGACCTACGAGGGGCTGCTTTGGGTTGGGCTCCCGGGGCCGATGGACCTGGGGTCGTGACTGTTACCGTTACAGCCTGTGGTTCCTCCACAGCTGCCGGCTCCAGCTCCCCTCCCTCAGGCTCCGCCCCCCCGGGGTCGGGATCTGTGGCTTCCGACTCCACCTCACCTGTCCCTACAGGTAACGAGTCTCCACCCCCACTCCCTACCTCCCCCAAGCTTGAGTCGAGGGCGGGACTGCCGTCCTCTGACTCTTCCTCCTCCGTGATTGGGTCTAAAGCGAGGTTGAGCTGTTCGGGCTCTCCCCTGCCTAAATCCCATTCAAAAGATGAGACCTCCCACTCCAATGGGATGGCCTCTCCCTTCACGCAGGCTACTGCTCCAGCCTGTGTGGTCTGTGACACTGTTACAGGCTGAGGATCTTTGTTCTCAGACCTGGTCCCCTTTGGTGGCCCTTGTGTACCCGGTTTAAACAGTTTACACTGGTTGATGTGAAACCATTTGGTACGTCGGGGCGTCTTCACTGCATAAACCATGGGGCTGGCTTTGTCTACAATGCTGTATGGCCCCATGTACAGTGGTTCAAAACTCCCTACCCTGGCATAGTTTCGGACCATGACCTGGTCCCCGACTGATACGCTTATCAATTACTTCATAAAAGGTGATGAGTCGAAGAAGAGATGACGAGTCGAAAGAAGAGATGAATAAGGCTTTTATTAGCTAAGAAGAGACCATGCTTCTTCGTGAGTGACTGAACAAGTCTGAACGAAACCCACACAGTGGTGGGTGGAGTCAGCTGAGGCATGCCTCCATACACAGCGCCACCCAGAGGTGGCAATATACAATACAGTGGTTTACCACATTCACCCCTTGTTTAATGTGAAGTCCGGCGGGGTGAAGGGTACTACAAGTTAAGTCTATCAGGAGGCCTTGTCTGACGTCCTGATTGTCGTGGTGGCGGCGGTGGTGTTGCAGCATCCGACGTCGGGTCTGGTGTCTGGGTGGTTGGCGAAGATTCCTGGGGCTTTGGCATGCCGTCTGCAGGGGTTGGGTTGGGAGGGGTGGTGGGGGATAACAGTGGTAAGGGGGATAACGGTGGTAAGGGGGATAACGGTGGTAATTCAGGGGTACCCGAGGGTGCGAGATCTCGTATGGAGACCGTGTCCTCCCGCCCGTCTGGGTATGTCACCCAGGCATACTGGGGGTTGGCGTGTAGGAGGTGCACCCGCTCGACCAGGGGGTCCGTTTTATGCGTCCTCACGTGCCTCCGCAGTAGGACGGGCCCAGGAGAAGTCAACCATGCCGGTAGCGAGGTTCCCGATGTAGACTTCCGGGGGAAAACGAACATTTTCTCATGAGGGGTCGCATTAGTGGCAGTACAAAGCAGTGACCGAATGGAGTGGAGCGCTGCAGGGAGGACCTCCTGCCAGCGGGAGGTCGGAAGGCCCTTAGATTTTAGTGCTAAGAGGACTGCCTTCCAAACCGTCGCGTTCTCCCTTTCCACCTGGCCGTTCCCCCGGGGGTTGTAACTGGTGGTCCTGCTCGTGGCGATACCTCTTGTTAGCAGGTACTGCCGAAGTTCGTCGCTCATGAACGATGAGCCCCTGTCGCTATGTATATAGCTGGGGAACCCGAACAGAGCGAAGATGTCATTCAGACACTTGATGACCGTGGTACTGGTCATGTCTGGGCAAGGGATGGCAAAGGGGAAACGGGAGTACTCATCAACTATGTTGAGGAAGTACACATTGCGGTCAGCGGAGGGGAGGGGCCCTTTAAAATCGACGCTCAGGCGTTCGAAGGGGCGGGTGGCCTTGATCAGGCTTGCTCTGTCCGGCCTATAGAAGTGCGGTTTGCACTCGGCGCAGATTTGGCAGCTCTTGGTCATGGTCCTGACCTCCTCGATGGAGTAGGGCAGGTTACGGGATTTGATAAAATGGAAAAACCTGGTGACCCCCGGGTGGCAGAGGTCATTGTGGAGGGACTGCAGCCTATCACTCTGCGCGTTGGCGCATGTACCACGTGATAGGGCATCTGGGGGCTCATTGAGTTTCCCTGGCCGATACAAGATATCATAATTGTAGGTGGAGAGTTCCATTCTCCACCTCAAGATCTTGTCGTTCTTGATTTTACCCCTCTGCTTATTATTAAACATAAAAGCTACTGAACGCTGGTCAGTGAGCAGGGTAAATCGTTTCCCGGCCAGGTAATGCCTCCAGTGACGCACCGCTTCTACAATAGCCTGGGCCTCCTTTTCAACGGAGGAGTGTCTCGTCTCGGGGCCCTGGAGGGTCCTTGAGAAAAAGGCCACGGGTCTGCCCGCCTGGTTAAGGGTCGCGGCTAGGGCGAAGTCGGAGGCATCGCTCTCCACTTGGAAGGGGATGGACTCATCCACCGCGTGCATTGCGGCCTTCGCGATATCGTTCTTGATAAGAGTGAAGGCTGCACACGCCTCTGGTGTCAGGGGGAAGGAGGTGGCTTTAATGAGGGGCCTGGCTTTGTCTGCATAGAGGGGCACCCACTGGGCGTAGTAGGAGAAAAACCCCAGGCATCTCTTCAGTGCTTTTTGGCAGTGGGGAAGGGGTAGCTCCATTAGGGGGCGCATTCTGTCGGGGTCGGGCCCGATGACTCCGTTCTCCACCACGCAGCCGAGGATGGCCAGGCGCTTGGTGTGAAACATACATTTTTCCTTATTGTACGTTAGGTTCAGCCGTTGGGCCGTACGGAGGAAATTTGCTAGATTAACGTCGTGGTCCTGCTGGTCGTGGCCGCAGATGGTGACGTTATCCAAATAGGGGAAGGTTGCCCGCAGCGCGTTCTGGTCAACCATTCGGTCCATCTCCCTTTGGAAGACCGAAACCCCGTTGGTGACGCCGAAGGGGACCCTAAGGAAGTGGTAGAGGCGGCCGTTTGCCTCGAAGGCAGTATACTGGCGGTCCTCATGGCGGATGGGCAGCTGGTGGTACGCTGACTTAAGGTCGATGGTGGAGAATACTTTGTATTGCGCAATCTGATTGACCATATCAGATATGCGAGGGAGGGGGTACGCGTCCAGCTGGGTGTACCGGTTTATGGTTTGGCTGTAGTCGATTACCATGCGGCGTTTTGCAGTGGTTTTAACGACTACAACCTGGGCTCGCCAGGGGCTAGTGCTACCTTCAATAATGCCCTCCTTCAATAGCCGCTCCACCTCAGAGCTGATAAAAGCTTTGTCCCCGGCACTGTACCGCCTGCTTTTGGTAGCGATGGGTTTACAGTCGCGGGTGAGGTTAGCGAACAGGGGAGGGGGGGGGACTTTTAATGTGGAAAGGCTGCAGACTGTGAGTGGGGGGAGGGGTCCACCGTATGCTAGTGTGACACTCTTAAGGTGGCACTGAAAATCCAACCCTAGCAGGATGGCAGCGCAAAGACGGGGCAGGACTAGCAGTTTAAATTTTTTATATTCAGTGCCCCCTACTGACAGGGTCACCACACAGTAGCCGCTGATGTCCATTGACTGGGACTTGGACGCCATAGAAATGCGATGGTGCGTTGGCAGAATCGTGAGGGAGTGGCTACGTACCGTGTCGGGGTGGACGAAACTCTCTGTGCTCCCGCTGTCGATCAGGCAACTGGTGGCGCGGCCGTTTACCGCGATATCCATCATGGAGCTGGATAGATGGTGAGGGAGGGCTTGATCCAGCGTCACGGAGGCCAGTATGTGGCTTAGTGAGTCACTATAGTCATCCGCCGAGACGGTGGTCGGTTCCGGTGACGAAATGGCGGTTGAGTGCGTTGGATACGATGGCGGCGGATGCCATGCGGCCGGGGGTACACAAAATGGCGGATAAGATGGCTGCTCCCACGGCCCGCACGCTGCGCTGCTGGCTGGCTTCCCCTTGCAGGCGTTAGCGTAATGGCCTTTCTTCCCGCAGCCCGAGCAGGTAGCTGTCTTAGCTGGGCAGTGCGCTCTGGGATGTTTTAACTGGCCACAGAAATAGCATTTTTGGGCCTGGTTACTGGGCATCGAAGCAGTTCTTACCGGAGGCTGCTGTCTCGGTTGGGTCGCTGCAGCGGTTGGTGCCGGGGGCGGCGGTCCCGTGTCCCACGGTTTCGATTGCCATGTCTCGGCGCCGTTACGGGGGTATGCCTCGAGGTTTCGGTGGGCCTCCTCTAACGAGAGCGCAAGGGCAATGGCCGTCTTCAGGTCGGGTTCCTTGCTTTCTAGCAGTCTCTGCCGGGTGTGGTCTGACTGGAGGCCCCTGACGAAGGCATCACAGGCGAGTCCCTGCGCGTGCTCCACAGCCGTTACCGCTTTACAATCGCAGTCTCTGCAGAGTGCCAGTAGCGCCCGTGCAAATGCCCCTACCGATTCTCCCGGTTGCTGCCTGCGGGATCCCAAGAGGTGTCGGGCGTAAATTGTGTTCACTGGGCGCGTATATTGCCCTTTTAGTAGCTCGAGGGCCGCCACGTACGTATTAGAGTCCCGGATTAGCATATATACTTGATGGCTCACCTGGGCGGTCAAAATTTTCAGTTTGTGATCCTCCTCTGTAACCTGTGAGATTGCGAGGAAGGATTCAAAGCAGCTCAGCCAGTGTTCAAACTTGGCTGATGCACCCATCTCTTGAGGGTCGAGGTCCAGGCGTGGTGGTCTGAGGGCTCTCAGCAATGTCTGCTGTATCCGTTGCTGTTGTTGCTCCTCAGGTGTCGCCATTTAACTTTTAGCTAATAAAATTGATACGCTTATCAATTACTTCATAAAAGGTGATGAGTCGAAGAAGAGATGACGAGTCGAAAGAAGAGATGAATAAGGCTTTTATTAGCTAAGAAGAGACCATGCTTCTTCGTGAGTGACTGAACAAGTCTGAACGAAACCCACACAGTGGTGGGTGAAGTCAGCTGAGGCATGCCTCCATACACAGCGCCACCCAGAGGTGGCAATATACAATACAGTGGTTTACCACACCGACTACCCACTCTTGTTGTTTCCGAGGTTCCAACAACAGTTTATTTCCCTGGTGCTGTCTTCCCATGTTCCCAGCCGCCTGCCCATAAATCTGTCTCAGGCGCTCCAAGAGGGTTTGGGCGAATTTGTCCCGTTTCACCTCTCGGAGCTGGCCCTCAGTGAGCACCGGGGCTAGCACATGGGTGGGTGTTCGCATGATCCTTCCAGTCATTAACTCGTGCGGGGAATACCCCGTGCTTTTGGACTGGCTGGCTCGGATCCCCATGAGGACTAAAGGCAGGACCTCCGCCCATTTCTGGGGCGAGCCCATTGTCTCTTTCCTCAGCTTTTCCTTGAGGGTCCGATTCATACGCTCAACAATCCCGGATGACTGGGGATTGTATGCTACGTGCCACTTTCCCTCAATGCCCAAGAGCATGAGGGCGTTCTGCATTACTTGACCGGTGAACTGACTCCCTTGGTCGGACTCTACAAAACGGGGGAGTCCCCACCGTGAGAACACTTCCCGAATCAAGATCTTAGCAGTACCCAGTGCCGTAGCTGTTCTGCACGGGAAGGCTTCTACCCATTTGGTGAACACATCTACCAGGACAAGGCAGTACTTATAGCCTCCCTTGGCGGCGGGCAGGGGCCCTATGTAGTCGACCTGAATCGACTGCCATGGTCCCTCTACCCTCCTGATGTGCCCCATGGGCACCTTCCTTTTGTGGGGGTCTGGGTTGTTAGCAGCACACACAAGACAGCTTGCGCAGAACTCGCGGACATCGTCCTGAAGTCCCGGCCACCATCCCGCCTGCTCCACCCGTTGCCAGGTGACCTCAGGTCCAGGGTGTCCCGCTCCTGGACCCTCGTGGGCCAATTGCAGGAATTCCCTTCGGTGCTGCTGCGGCACAACCCACTGCTCCTCTCGGAACAGCATACCTTCTTTGACTGTGAGGGCTGCCGTACTGTACGGACCTTCTACCTGTTTGCCCTCTGTGATGGCTTTTAGGACTGCTTTTAGGGCGGGATCCAGGGTTTGGACGGTCTTTAGGTCTGGGGGCGGTGTCACCCCTGTGTTCCCGGGAATTCCCTCCCTGCCTTGGATCGCCGCCACGGGTCCGGGTTCGTATGGGTCCCAGAGAATGCCGTTGCGGGCACCCTCCCTGGCTAGCGCATCCGCTTGCTGGTTGCCCTGACTGCGGGGTTCTGTAGTGGAGTGAGCCTTCACCTTATGGATGAACACCTCTCCTTTCTCCCCCACAGCTGCTAGGATCTTCTCCAGCAAGGGCTTAACTGTTAAAGGCCGCCCGTCCGCGGAGGTGTACCCGCGTCGGGACCAGATGGCGAGGTACTCTGTACACGAATTGCACGTGAACATGCTGTCTGAGCAAATCGTGTATGGGGTTGGGAAAATCTCGGGGTGGGTAACCACGTACGCCACCGCGGACAGTTCAGCCTGCTGCGCGCTCATAGTGCTGGGGAGCTTAATTGCCAGGGCAATGTTTGCCGCAGGGTCATAAACTCCACACCCTGTGAGTCGCTTGCCGTCAGCTACAGTGCTAGAACCGTCTACGTAGATCTCGCGGCCCGTGGGATGTATCCCGGCCCGTAAACCTATGTTAACTTCCCATACCCCTTCTACGGAACATTGATGGGCTGTCCCAGGATATGCCATATTGGCTGCGAGCCTTGGCGCGCAGAGGCCTTTAACTTTGAGATCCATCTGGGAAAGGAGGAGGGTCCAGCGCGCAATCCGAGCGCTGCTTACGGTCCCATCCTTAATCCTCCCGTCCAGAAGCATCTTCGTGGGGGTGTGATGGGTGAGGAGCGTAATGGGAGAGGTCCCTGTGAAGATCACTGATCTGTTCACAGCCCAATGCGTGGCCAGGAGATGCCGTTCGCAATTGGAGAAACTCCTCTCCACATCCGTGAGCACCCTGGAGGAATAAACTACTGGTCTTAGCTTGCCGTGCCGCTCTTGGAGCAGCACTGCGCTCAGGCTGTCCCCACTAGCGGCTACCTCCAGAAAGAACTCCTCTCCCCCATCTATGGCCCCTAGGGCTGGCGCGGTCTGCAGATCTCTTTTCAACTTCTCGAATGCTGCCTGGCACCCCTCGTCCCAAGACCACTCGACTCCCTTGTGTAAGAGTCGAAGTAGCGGGGCCGCTGTGGCAGCATAGTCCTCGATGAAATCTCTGCAGTACCCGGTCAATCCCAAAAAGGACCTTACACCCGTTACTGTGTTGGGAATCGGCAGATCTTGTATAGATTCCCGTCTGGCCTTATCTATGGCTCTTTCCCCAGCGCGGATGGCCAGACCCAGGAATTTAACTTCCTGCTGGCCGATCTGGGCTTTCTTTGGGTTTACTTTGAAACCCTTCCTTTCTAACAGTTCCAACAATTCGGCTAACAGTGGGCCGTGCTGCTCCCTTGTATCTGTGAACAGGAGTAAGTCGTCCACATACTGCACTATCTGGTTGGGCTGGCTGAACTCTTTCAAACTCCCCGCCATGCACTGATGGAAAATGCTGGGGCTGTTGTGAAAACCCTGTGGTAAGCAGTTCCAAGTGTACTGTTGCCCTTTGAAAGTAAAGGCAAACTTGTACTGGTCCTCCCGCCGCAGCGGAATGGACCAAAAACCGTTCGAGATGTCCAGCACCGTGAATGTGGTCGCCGATGCTGGAATACTCCCTATTAAGTCTGCAACTGCTGCTACCGTGGGCGCGCAGGCTGGGATATTACTATTGAGGACTCTATAGTCCACCGTGGCTCTCCACGAATTGTCCGGTTTCTTTACCGGCCATAATGGGGAGTTCACGTGGGTGGCTATCGTCCTCAATACGCCCTGCTGCACCAATGAAGATATTGCTGTCTCCATGTCGGGTTCTGCCTCCTTGGGGAAATTATACTGCTTTTGGGGTCGGATCATGGGGTCCCCGTCTACGCTGACTTCGAACCCAGTGACTCTCCCGCAGTCGTGCTTGTGGGTGGCGAACGCGGTCAGATTTTCTGACACACGCGCCTGCAAGTCCGTTGGGACGTTTGTTATCATGAGCTCGAGATCGTAACCTCCTGACGGCTTCATAGTGCACAGGGCCCCCTTTTCTTCCTTCCCCGGGATTACGACTACCTTACCTAAACCGCCCTCGGCTCCCCAGAGACAGTGATTTCTCAGGTCCACGAGGATCCCGTGTTCCACCAAGAAATCAGCCCCGAGGATGCCTTTCCCCCCCCCCTCTTTCCACTTCAATAGGATGCACGTCCATGTGGTGTGGAGCGCTCCCAACTGAATGGAGAGCGGGAGGGAGTGCGCGCCAGCCTGTGCTCTACCCGTGAAACCCGCTACTAAATATGGAGCCTGGGCGGACAGAGGTGAGGCAAAAGGTTTGTCCGTGTGGATCACGGTACACGAAGCTCTCGTATCCAACAGGTAACTACCCCTTTGTTTCTCCACCTCCATCTCCACCACAGGTCTTCTCCAAGCGTCATAGCGGAGCGGGCACAAGTAGATGGGCTGCGCGGGCGTCAGTCATTTAGGTGTTTCGGCTGGGGTCTCGGGGGCGATAGGGCTGTTAGCAACTGCTACCTTCCCCTGCCAGGTCATCAGAGACCGCATAGTCTCCAAGACTGACTCGATCGCAGCGGGGTCCACAACCGCACCACCCCCTTTATTCGGGGCAGAGGCTACGGTTGGGTTCTGGACTGGTGTTGGGGCAGTGGCCTGCACTTGTGGTTGTGCTGGTGTTGGGGAAACTCTCGGGCCGTTGGCGACTCGGGCTTGGGCTTGATCTTGGGCTGCGGCGAACACTCTCTCCCTCTTATCCTTCCAAGGATTCCTACAGTCCTTGCGCCAATGACCCTCCTTCCCACACCCGTAACAACTGCTATTTGCTTGGGGATGGCGATTTCCCTCCTGACGCCATTCCTTTTTAGCAGAGGCTGCGGGTCTCACCTCATGCACCTTTCCTTTCACAACAGGCATTTTCTTGCCCTTGTTGTTTCTATAACTGATCGTGAGCTGATCTAGTACTACTTCCTCCGTGGAGCGGGCGTTAGTGGGGTCAAACCATGCTTTGGCCTGTTCCTTCACTACTGGCAGGCAACCTGCTACCAGGCACCGAAGCCAGTGAGCCCTTTGTTCGCCATCCAGCCCGGCCCGGGCCGGCCTGCCCGGGCAGCTGCGCCGATACACTGGCCACAACCTGTCGGCGAAAACCCATGGGGGTTCTCCCTCTAGCTGCACTGTCTTTTCTAAATGGAGGAACGGAGTTCCGTCCCCCTCTCCCATGATCTCCAGAATCTCATCCCGTAGCAACTCATAGTCCCTGTGCCCTCTCTTGCTCTCGTCAGGGAGACACTGGAGGAGCGAACTGTCCAGGGAGAACAGCAGCATTTTAGACTGTTCAACCCCGTCGCAGTCATTGACTGCTGCGGTCTGCTCCACGTCCCTGAAATGCACGGAGGGATCTCCTGACTCGGAGAGTTTTGGGATGTGACTTATCATCTCTCTTAGCTGTCGTGCGCTATGAGGCATTATGATCTGACTCTCAAGGGGTCCGTCATCGCCATTTTCTTCATTTGGACCGATCCTCCGGTGTCTCGTTGGACACATTGGCGCCGACCCCGACTCTACTGTCTGGGGTTGCTCTACCTCAGGGCTCTCTTCCTCTACCGTCTCCATCTCCTGTCCCGGAGTCCAAGACTCCTCATAGGCAGGAGGCGCAGAAGGTTCGGGGGTTGGTACCCCAACTGCCTCTTGTGGAATCGGTCTTTTGGATTCCTTGGCTAGCAACAGCTGACTCGCTGGTGGATTTATGAGACACACCAACCCGTTTGCCTTCGCTAGGGCCTTTCTCAGGTCCTCTAGCTCCCGGCGGCAAGTGCTGTGGTCGGTGTTCTCAGATCTATCCTCCATGGCCATCTTATATGCTGCCCTGGCTCCCAGGAGCTTTTCCTCTTGGGCATCTACTTGTTTGGCTAGACGGGAACACCTCTCTCTCATTCTACCTTCACTGGCCTTGGCCTCAACGACCTGACATTTTAAATATTCTACCCGGGTTTCGTGGCAGCGAATTACAGAGCGGCGTTCCTGGTTCAGCGCGTCAAGCGATTCAATCAGTTTTTGACCTCCCGCAACCTTTTCCTCTACGCCTTTAAGCAAGCCGTTGATCTGGACTGTCTGTGCTGCAACTACCCGGTCCAAAAGCTGGACTTGCTTCTTGTAGCACATCAGCCAGACCGCCTTTTCTACAGATTTCTTATGCTCTCTACCCGCTGTCCACTTGATGGCTGCGTCTAGCGGGCGCCTATCCCTTAGTAGATCAGATATCCATTGTTTTGTGAGGTTGACTTTTCCGAAAACATAATCTGCTATTCTTTCATCCATCACATTTCGTTTATTCAGATCTTGATCTAACACACTACTTTCCTGCTGCCAAGGTCCTGCCGCGGTCGCCATTTCTGTAGGGGGTTTTTTCCTCTCTCTTGCCCGTTCTGGCCCCCTGCCAGGCTTCGTGCAAGAATTACCCTTGAGTGGTTCGACCCACGCCCCCTACGGTTCTAGACCTTGGACTTAGATGCAGAGAACAGTAGTGCAGAGAAGAGGACTCAATAGACCAGGCTGAATAGCACGAAATGGATGCTTTTATTTTTGAACAGTTTGAAGCATTACAAAATACATGTCATAGGCACAGATTAAAGTAACTACAATCATGCACAAATTTATGAACTTGACTCTATGGAAATGGGGAACACACGGCACATCGTAAAACACATTACGATTTCCCTTAACTCCCTCCCCTATACCTAAACTAAGTTTCGACCTGGGGAACCTGGGATCATGCTCACCACTCTCGAAATCACGAGAAAGGGGGTTCGCAGCCTTTTTGGCACCGCTTTCCGTCGTCACGTGGATTTGGAAACTTCTGGCGCAGTCGATATTCTCTCTCTCTCGAAGCGGTGGGGTAGACACAGCCTCGATGAGCGCTCATTAAGGTTGAGATCCACTAAGTCGATTTGGGTTCATGGAGCAGACCTAGATGCAGGTTATGCACATGGGAGAATCTTGTGGCATCGATCGCCGGTTCTCCAGAGGGTTTCTTCTCCGTCGGCCTGGGTCATCGATGATCTCCCGACCCCAGTACCCGGGCCACCCTTGTCGTCTTCTCGTCGTGGCCGAGCCTTGTTTGGCTGAACACCGGCCACGTTGTCCTTTTTCCGAAACCGTCCGTCTTTAAAAAGACGAAAACGTTTTCATCGATTCTGCATCTGCCGAAGTGGAAGAGGCGCCGATCCTGGCCCCGTCCGAAGAAGTTGAAGTCGTCCAAGAAGAAGAAGCAGCCGCCGTCCAGTCAAGTGAAGTTGTTCAAGTAACCCGAAGTCCGAAGTTTTTTAGATGGACTTTCAATCCATAGTTATACTGTTTTGGGACAGTCTTATCTCCCGCCAAATCATAGTCTTGTCTTTGTATTAATTTTGGCGGGCAGAAATCTCTGCAGGGGCGCTTTGTCTTGTAACGGAGCCGGTGATAACTTAAACTGGCCTTCCTGGCCGATAATGTCTGTTAATGTCCTTTGCATTGTCACCGCGGCTCGGTTCGCATATTGATCGGTCCGGACATTTTCCTTGATGGCTGCTAAACGGTTTTTCCTTTGTACGATAAATGGGTATAAGTGTTTTTACATTGTCCGCCCATATCTTGATGGGCCCCATCCTGTACTTATAATCCGTTGAATATGTATGCTGTTGCTCTGAGTTTCGGTTCCCAGATACTGGCTTTCGTGGGCTCACTGTCTTCAATCCACAAGCCTGTCTGGCTTGCAGTAACAGAAATAAAATGGTTCATAAACTGATCACGGGGCCTGGCGGCCATTTTGTATGCCCTTTTTATCAAAGGTGTTTCTGTGCAAGCTTACTTTGGTCAATAAACAGTCTTATTTTGTCCAGTTTTCTTGCGTGATTTTTGCTGAAAATTGCGAATCTTACAGACGGGGCCTCGGTTTAACATCCCCCTGAACAGGGAGACGCGGCCTCGGTTTAACATCCCCCTGAACAGGGAGACGGGACCTCGGTTTAACATCCCCCTGAACAGGGAGACGGGACCTCGGTTTAACATCTCCCCTGAACACGGAGACCGGGCCTCGGATTAACATCCCCCTGAACAGGGAGACGGGGCCTCTGTTAATATCCCCCTGAACAGGGAGACTGGGCCTCGGTTTAACATCCCCCTGAACAGGGAGACAGGGCCTCGGTTTAACATCCCCCTGAACAGGGAGACGGGGCCTCGGTTTAACATCCCCCTGAACAGGGAGGCGGGACCTCGCTTTAACATCCCGCTGAACAGGGAGACGGGGCCTCGGTTTATCATCCCCCTGAACAGAGAGATGGTGCCTCGGTTTAGCATCCCCCTGAACAGGGAGACGGGGCCTCGGTTTTACATCTCCCCTGAACAGGGAGACGGGGCCTCTGTTTAACATCCCCCCTGAACAGGGAGACTGGGCCTCGGTTTAACATCCCCCTGAACAGGGAGACGGGACCTCGGTTTAACATC
Source organism: Somniosus microcephalus (assembly GCF_052327205.1). NCBI lineage: Eukaryota > Metazoa > Chordata > Chondrichthyes > Squaliformes > Somniosidae > Somniosus > Somniosus microcephalus. The sequence goes on from NW_028225181.1 coordinate 53,408,607, forward strand.
CCCCTGAACAGGGAGACGGGGCCTCGGTTTAACATCCCCCTGAATAGGGAAGCGGGACCTCGGTTTAACATCCCCCTGAACAGGGAGACGGGGCCTCGGTTAAACATCCCGCTGAACAGGCAGACGTGGCCTTGGTTTAACATCCCCCTGAACAGGGATACGGGACCTCGGTTTAACAGCCCCCTGAACAGGGAGACGGGGCCTCGGTTTAACATCCCCCTGAACAGGGAGACGGGGCCTCGGTTTAACATCCCCCTGAACAGGGAGACGGGGCCTCGGTTTAACATCCCGCTGAACAGGCAGACGTGGCCTCGGTTTAACATCCCCCTGAGCAGGGAGACGGGGCCTCGGTTTAACAGCCCCCTGAACAGGGAGACGGGGCCTCGGTTTAACATCCCCCTGAACAGGGAGATGGGGCCTCGGTTTAATATTCCCTCTGAACAGGGAGACGGGGCCTCGGTTTAACATCCCCCTGAACAGGGAGACGGGGCCTCGGTTTAACATCCCCCTGAACAGGGAGACGGGGCCTCGGTTTAACATCACCCTGAACAGGGAGACGGGGCCTTGGTTTAACATCCCGCTGAACAGGCAGACGTGGCCTCGGTTTAACATCCCCCTGAACAGGGAGACGGGGCCTTGGTTTAACATCCCGCTGAACAGGCAGACGTGGCCTCGGTTTAACATCCCCCTGAACAGGGAAGCGGGACCTCGCTTTAACATCCCGCTGAACCGGCAGACGGGTCCTCGGCTTAACATCCCCCTGAACAGGGAGACGGGGCCATGGTTTAACATCCCGCTGAACAGGGAGACGGGGCCTCGGTTTAACATTCCCCTGCACCGGGAGACGGGGCCTCGGTTTTACAGCCCCCCTGAACAGGGAGACGGGGCCTCGGTTTAACATCCCCCTGAACAGGGAGAAAGGGCCTCGGTTTAACATCCCCCTGAACAGGGAGACGGGGCCTCGGTTTAACATCCCCCTGAACAGGGAGACGGGGCCTCGGTTGAACATCCCCCTCAACAGGGAAACGGCACCTCGGTTTAACATCCCGCTGAACAGGGAGACGGGGCCTCGGTTTAACATCCCCCTAAAGAGGGAGACGGGGCCTCGGTTTAACATGTCCCCTGAACACGGAGACCGGGCCTCGGTTTAATACCCCCTGAACAGGGAGACGGCGCCTCGGTTTAACATCCCGCTGAACAGGGAGACAGGGCCTCAGTTTAACATCCCCCTGAACAGGGAGGCGGGGCCTCGTTTTATCATCCCCCTGAACAGGGAGACGGGGCCTCGGTTTAACATCCCCCTGAACAGGGAGACGGGGCCTCGGCTTAACAGCCCCCCTGAACAGGGAGACTGGGCCTCGGTTTAACATCCCCCTGAACAGGGAGACGGGGCCTCGGTTTAACATCCCGCTGAACAGGGAGACGGGGCCTCGGTTAAACATGTCCCCTGAACACGGATACCGGGCCTCAGTTTAACACCCCCTGAACAGGGAGACGGCGCCTCGGTTTAACATCCCGCTGAACAGGGAGACAGGGCCTCGGTTTAACATCCCCCTGAACAGGGAGGCGGGGCCTCGTTTTATCATCCCCCTGAACAGGGAGACGGGGCCTCGGTTTAACATCCCCCTGAACAGGGAGACGGGGCCTCGGTTTAACATCCCCCTAAACAGGGAGACGGGGCCTCGGTTAAACATCCCGCTGAACAGGGAGACGGGGCCTCGGTTTAACATCCCCCTGAAGAGGGAGACGGGGCCTCGGTTTAACATCCCGCTGAACAGGGAGACGGGGCCTCGGTTTAACATCCCCCTGAACAGGGCGACGGTGCCTCGGTTTAACATCCCCACTGAACAGGGAAACGGGGCCTTGGTTTAACATCCCCTGAACAGGGAGATGGGGCCTCGGTTTAACATCCCCCTGAACAGGGAGATGGTGCCTCGGTTTAACATCCCCACTGAACAGGGAGACGGGGCCTCGGTTTAACATCCCCCTGAACAGGGAGACGGGGCCTCGGTTTAACTTCCCCACTAAACAGTGTGATGGGGCCTCGGTTTAACATCCCCCTGAACAGGGAGACAGGGCCTCGGTTTAACTTCCCCACTAAACAGTGTGATGGGGCCTTGGTTTAACATCCCCCTGAACAGGGAGACGGGGCCTCGGTTTAACCTCCCCCCTGAACAGGAAGATGGGGACTCGGTTTAACATCCCCCTGAACAGGGAGATGGGGCCTCGGTTTAACATCCCCTGAACAGGGAGACGGGGCCTCGGTTTAACATCGCCCTGAACAGGGAGACGGGGCCTCGGTTAAACATCCCGCTGAACAGGGAGACGGGGCCTCGGTTTAACATCCCCCTGAACAGGGAGAAGGGGCCTCGGTTTAACGTCCCCCTGAACAGGGAGACGGGGCCTCGGTTTAACATCCCCCTGAACAGGGAGGCGGGACCTCGCTTTAACATCCCGCTGAACAGGGAGACGGGGCCTCGGTTTATCATCCCCCTGAACAGGGAGATGGGGCCTCGGTTTAGCATCCCGCTGAACAGGGAGACGGGGCCTCGGTTTAAAATCCCCCTGAACAGGGAGACGGGGCCTCGGTTTATCATCCCCCTGAACAGGGAGATGGGGCCTCGGTTTAGCATCCCGCTGAACAGGGAGACGGGGCCTCGCTTTAACATCCCGCTGAACAGGGAGACGGGGCCTCGGTTTATCATCCCCCTGAACAGGGAGACGGGGCCTCTGTTTAACATCCCCCCTGAACAGGGAGACTGGGCCTCGGTTTAACATCCCCCTGAACAGGGAGACGGGACCTCGGTTTAACATCCCCCTGAACAGGGAGATGGGGCCTCGCTTTAACATCCCGCTGAACAGGGAGACGGGGCCTCGGTTTATCATCCCCCTGAACAGGGAGACGGGGCCTCTGTTTAACATCCCCCCTGAACAGGGAGACTGGGCCTCGGTTTAACATCCCCCTGAACAGGGAGACGGGACCTCGGTTTAACATCCCCCTGAACAGGGAGACGGGGCCTCGGTTTAACATCCCCCTGAATAGGGAAGCGGGACCTCGGTTTAACATCCCCCTGAACAGGGAGACGGGGCCTCGGTTTAACATCCCCCTGAACAGGGAGACTGGGCCTCGGTTTAACATCCCCCTGAACAGGGAGACGGGACCTCGGTTTAACATCCCCCTGAACAGGGAGACTGGGCCTCGGTTTAACATCCCCCTGAACAGGGAGACTGGGCCTCGGTTTAACATCCCACTGACCATGGAGACGGGGCCGTGGTTTAGCATCCCCCCTGAACAGGGAGACGGGGCCTCGGTTTAACCCCCCCCGAACAGGGAGACGGGGCCTCGGTTTAACCCCCCCCGAACAGGGAGACGGGGCCTCGGTTTAACCCCCCCCGAACAGGGAGACAGGGCCTCGGTTTTACATCCCCCTGAACAGGGAGACGGGGCCTCGGTTTAACATCCCCCCTGAACAGGGAGACGGGGCCTCGGTTCAACATCCCCCCTGAACATGGAGACGGGGCCTCGGTTTAACATCCCCCTGAACAGGGAGACGGGGCCTCGGTTTAACATCCCCCTAAACAGGGAGACGGGGCCTCGGTTTAACAACTCCCCAGAACAGGGAGACCGGGCCTCGGTTTAACATCCCCCTGAACAGGGAGACGAGACCTCGGTTTAACATCCCCCTTAACAGGGAGATGGGGCCTCGCTTTAACATCCCCCCTGAACAGGGAGACGGGGCCTCAGTTTAACATCCCCCTGAACAGAGAGACGGGGCCTCGTTTTAACATCCCCCTGAACAGGGAGACGGGGCCTCGGTTTAACATCCCCCTGAACAGGGAGACGGGGCCTCGGTTTAACATCCCCCCTGAACAGGGAGACGGGGCCTCGGTTTAACAACTCCCCAGAACAGGGAGACGGGGCCTCGGTTTAACATCCCCCTGAACAGGGAGACGAGACCTCGGTTTAACATCCCCCTTAACAGGGAGATGGGGCCTCGCTTTAACATCCCCCCTGAACAGGGAGACGGGGCCTCGGTTTAACATCCCCCTGAACAGAGAGACGGGGCCTCGGTTTAACATCCCCCTGAACAGGGAGACGGGGCCTCGGTTTAACATCCCCCTGAACAGGGAGACGGGGCCTCGGTTTAACATCCCCCCTGAACAGGGAGACGGGGCCTCGGTTTAACATCCCCCTGAACAGGGAGACGGGGCCTCGGTTTAACATCCCCCTGAACAGGGAGACGGGGCCTCGGTTTAACATGCCCTTGAACATGAAATCGGACCTCGAGTTAACATCCCCCTGAACAGGGAGACGGGGCCTCGGTTTAACATCCCCCCTGAACAGGGAGACGGGGCCTCGGTTTAACATCCCCCCTGAACAGGGAGCCGGGCCTCGGTTTAACATCCCCCTGAACAGGGAGACGGGGCCTCGGTTTAACATCCCCCTGAACAGGGAGACGGGGCCTCGGTTTAACATCCCCCTGAACAGGGAGACAGGGCCTCGGTTTAACATCCCCCTGAACAGAGAGACGGGGCCTCGGTTTAACATCCCCCTGAACAGGGAGACGGGGCCTCGGTTTAACATCACCCTGAACAGGGAGACGGGGCCTCGGTTTAAAATCCCCTGAACAGGGAGACGGGGCCTCGGTTTAAAATCCCCTGAACAGAGAGACGGGGCCTCGGTTTAACATCCCCCTGAACAGGGAGACGGGGCCTCGGTTTAACATCACCCTGAACAGGGAGACGGGGCCTCGATTTAAAATCCCCTGAACAGGGAGACGGGGCCTCGGTTTAACATCCCCCCTGAACAGGGAGACGGGGCCTCGGTTTAACATCCCCCTGAACAGGGAGACGGGGCCTCAGTTTAACATCCCCTGAACAGGGAGACGGGGCCTCAGTTTAACATCACCCTGAACAGGGAGACGGTACCTCGATATAAAATCCAGCCTGAACTGGGAGACGGGGCATCGGTTTAACATCCCCTTAAACAGGGAGATGGTGCCTCGGTTTAACATCCCCCTGAACAGGGCGACTGGGCCTCGGTTTAACATCCCCCCTGAACAGGGAGACGGGGCCTCGGTTTAATATCCCCCCTGAACAGGGAGACCTGGCCTTGGTTTAACATCCCCCTGAACAGGGAGACGGGGCCTCGGTTTAACAACTCCCCTGAACAGGGAGACGGGGCCTCGGTTTAACATCCCCCATGAACAGAGAGACGGGGCCTTGGTTTAACATCCCCTTGAACAGGGAGATGGGGCCTCGGTTTAACATCCCCCTGAACAGGGAGACGGGGCCTCGGTTTAACATCACCCCTGAACAGGTAGACGGGGCCTCGGTTTAACATCCCCTTGAACATGGAATCGGGCCTCGATTTAACAACGCCCTGAACAGGGAGACGGGGCCTCGGTTTAACATCCCCCTGAACAGGTAGACGGGGCCTCGGTTTAACATCCCCTTGAACATGGAATCGGGCCTCGATTTAACAACGCCCTGAACAGGGAGACGGGGCCTCGGTTTAACATCCCCCTGAACACGGAGACGGGGCCTCGGTTTAACACCCCCCTGAACAGGGAGACAGGGCCTCGGGTTAACATCCCCCATGAACAGGGAGACGGGGACTCAGATTAAAATCCCCCCTGAACAGTGAGACGGCTCCTCTGTTTAACATCCCCCCTGAACAGGGAGACGGGTCCTCGGTTTAACATCCCCCCTGAACAGGGAGACGGGGCCTCGGTTTAACATCCCCCTGAACAGGGAGACGGGGCCTCGGTTTAACATCCCCTGAACAGTGAGACGGGGCCTCAGTTTTGTTAAGTATGTGTATTGTATTGAACAATTAACACAAAGACTTAAACGTATAACTCAAACAGGTCTTTGCTGGTTGGAGGTAGGGACTACACGTAGATCTTTACTTCATGCCCACAGGCGGGAACTGAGGGGAGATCAGTACCCACAGTACTATTTATACCCCTATGGCCAGGAGTGGTACTGCGTATCACTACGCCCTACAAGTAGTGCAGTCCTGTCCATAGGTTCAAAGTATCACACATATTACATACACAACATTCCTCCCTTCCTAGCTTTACAGTCATCTCCCCATTTAACATAACGTAATAACATATATACATATATAACTTCAGGTTTACATAACAGAATAACATAGATACATAGATAACTTCATGTCAAAACAGATCACAGATTCAGTCTCTGCGGAAAACAGTTCACAGATTCAATCTCTGTGGTGTAGTCGGTTCACGTTGCTGGAGTGACTCATTCAATAGTCCTTCCATGGATTTAACAGTTTGAACTTCCGAACTGAATTGGCTCCGTTCGGAGGGACCACGTGTGTGATCTGGTAGAGGTAATAATGGTTCAGATGGGTCATCTTCTGTTTCGACTTTTCCTTTTCTGCTTCTTGGAGACTCTCTGGGCTCCACTGTCAGCTGCCAGCTGCATGCGCAGTTCCTCCTTCTCTTCCTCCTTTTTCCGTAGTAGAGCCACCTTCTCCCGATGTTCCGTAGACTTTCGGTGCTCCTCCATGATTTCTGTATGGTGGGAGTCGAAGTTACAAGTTGGGCAGGACAGGACATAGTAATATTCGGTGTTGTCCTGATCTAGGCCAGCGAGAGGGTCTTCTATTTCCTCCATACCCAGCTGGGCGTTAGCCAGCTTTTGTTCCAAGTCCAGACATCTTTCCTGAAGAGACTTCTTCATGCGTACCTCTTCATCCAGCTTTTTCTGGGCTTTCAGCAAGTCGTTTACTAATGACCTCATTTGAGATTTTACTACTTCAACTTCTTTTGGAGATTGATTGATCGGACTATTCAATCCCTCTACCGGAGCAGCTGTTTCAGCGGTCTGTTGTTCTACGTTGACGTGAGTCAGCGTACTTTTGGCATCCAAGGGCTGCTCTGTTGCAGTCATCTCAGTCTGTGTTGCCACCTCAGCTCTTCCAATAACCTTTGATAGCTCCGAACCCCTTTCGTTTGAATATTGAAGTTCGTGTTCAAGTTTTTCCCATTTCAGAGTCCTGTCCTTCAGCATATGCAGGAGTTGGCTGACCGTTAACTCCTCTGACATCAGACGTTTTGTGTGCTCCTGCTCCATTTTCTCCATCAGCTGCTTCTGTTGTCTTTCCAGATTCTCCAACTCTATATCAAAGAACTCTTTCGTTGCATTTAACTCTTGCTCAAAACGGCGAAGCATTTGTTCTAATTGCTGTTGTAGTTTGAAATGGAGTTGAGTTCGAGCCTGGTGTCCCTCAGAAATGGGCACATCAGTAGACTTGCCAGACTCAGAATCCACAGTTAAACTATGTTGTTGTTGCTCAGTGGAATTCTGTGCTGAAACTTTGTCTTTTGCACCTGAGTTGGGCTTACCATCATCCGTTCCAGAGTCTGGGCCGACTATCTTCACCGAGTTCTCACTCGTTATTGTTTGTAGGAAATGCCAGTCCATATTCATTTTCCTAATCCACTCCCGTCCTAGTAGTGGAGAACCTCCTTCAGATATCACATATAAGTCCATTATTTGACTGTCTTCGCCCTTGTGGACCACTGCAACCTCTATTTTCCCGATGGGGTACACTCTTTGCCCCGTGTATGTTTTCAATATAATCCCCGTATCCTGTAGGGGAATATGTTGGAATAACTTTCCGTAATCTTTCTTATTTATGACCGTCAATGCCGATCCAGTGTCCAATTCCAGTTTTACTTGGACTCCTTCTATCTGAAGAGTGACCCAAATTGTCTGGAGGTCTGCACCCTTACCAGCGTTGAGTACTCTTAAGCTAGCCAGTTCATTACAGCTTAAGCTAGCCAGTTCATTACTGCTAGCGTCTGAATCGGACTCCTGTTCGGTCACCTTGTGTACCTTTGCGTATTTTCCTTGCGGTGACTTCTTGTTGCTGGTCTTCTTCCCTGACCTGCATACTCTAGCTATATGTCCAAGCCTACCACAAGTTCTACATTCTTGGTTTTTAAACCAACACTGGTTCTGATCATGCGTTGTCTTTCCACAACGATAACATTTGCCAGAACTCACACCCAATTTGTGTGCACTGAGCTCCGGTGACCGTAGCTGCATTACTGCCGTGCCTCTCGCTGCGGCTTCGTGTGCTGCTGCCATAGTGACCGCCTTCTCAAGCGTCAGCTCATTCTCCTCGAGCAGTCGCTTTTGTGTATCCTGTTTAAATAAACCACACACAAATTTGTCTCGTAGTGCATCTGTCAGTCCCGTTCCAAACTGGCAATACTTCGCTAATTTACGCAATTCCAGCAAATATTCAGCATTGCTTTCATGCTGTAGCTGCCTTCTGTCGTAAAATTTAAATCGTTCCGCTAGCATCAGCGGCGTAGGGTTTAGATGATCTTTCAGGACAGTAACAATCTCATCGAACGTCTTATCCGCCGGTTCATCTGGTGATAACAGGTGTTTCAATTGCCCGTATGTCTTCGCACCCATTAAATTTAATAATGTTAGAGCTTTATCTTGGTCACGAATTTTATTGGCCTTACAATAATTTTTTACTCTTTCAACATATATGGCCCAATCTTCGAGGTCACTATCAAAGGTGCTAATATTCCCATGTTTAGGCATTGTAGATTTGCAATTTCTCAGATTTTATTTTGTTTACTTGTTATCAAAGATGGCGGCTTCCCGCTCTTGCCGTCGTCCTCCGCCCACAAAATGGCGGTTTTCCCGCGCTTGGCGGTCTTCACCCGTCCCCCGACGCCGTCTCCCTTCAGCCCCCGAGTGCGGCCCTTATCTTCGCCGCGATCGATAGCCCGCGCTGTGCACCGCGGCTCTCGCACCTTGAGCTTCTGCAGCCGCCGCGCCTTTCAGTCCGAGTGCGGCCCTTATCTTTGGTCCCGATCGCTGGCCCGCGCTGCGCCTCGCACTTGAAGCGGCTCCCGGCCTCTGGCTCACCCGCTCGCGCGGCTCTTGCTTGCTCCCTCCCGGGCTCTGGCTTACCCGCTCGCGCGTTTCACCGCGGCTCTTATCAGGGATTGCGATCGCCCTTATCTTCTCCAACTTCCCCAGCCCTGTCTTTGCAGCCAACGCTGCATGGCTTACCCCACCACCTAGGTTGAACAAGGAAACTGCAGAAAGACTTCTGTCAGTCGCTGGAAGCTGTCAGGATTTCTGCTGCCCTTCAGTTTTGAGTGGGGTGTTGAGGATTGAAACCTCTCTTCAACGTCCTGTCTTTGGACGAAGCCGCCGTGGAATAACTGCCGCAGGGTTCGAACCGACTCGTCGCCAATGTTAAGTATGTGTATTGTATTGAACAATTAACACAAAGACTTAAACGTATAACTCAAACAGGTCTTTGCTGGTTGGAGGTAGGAGCTACACGTAGATCTTTACTTCATGCCCACAGGCGGGAACTGAGGGGAGATCAGTACCCACAGTACTATTTATACCCCTATGGCCAGGAGTGGTACTGTGTATCACTACGCCCTACAAGTAGTGCAGTCCTGTCCATAGGTTCAAAGTAGCACACATATTACATACACAACAAGTTTAACATCCCCCCTGAACAGGGAGACGGGGCCTCGGTTTAACATCCCCCTGAACAGGGAGACGGGGCCTTAGTTTAACATCCCCCCTGAAGAGGGAGACGGGGCCTCGGTTTAACATCCCCCTGAACAGGGAGACGGGGACTTGGTTTAACATCCCCCCTGAACAGGGAGACGGGGCCTCTGTTTAAAATCCCCCCTGAACAGGGAGACGGGGCCTCGGTTTAACATCCCCCCTGAACAGGGAGACGGGGCCTCGGTTTAACATCCCCCTGAACAGGGAGACGGGGCCTCGGTTTAACATCCCCCTGAACAGGGAGACGGGGCCTCGGTTTAACATCCCCCTGAACAGGGAGACGGGGCCTCGGTTTAACATCCCCCTGAACAGGGAGACGGGGCCTCGATTTAACATCCCCCTGAACAGGGAGACGGGGCCTCGGTTTAACATCCCCCCCGAACAGGGAGACAGGGCCTCGGTTTAACATCCCCCTGAACAGGGAGCCGGGCCTCGGTTTAACATTCCCCTGAACAGGGAGACGGGGCCTCGGTTTAACATTCCCCTGAACAGGGAGACGGGGCCTCGCTTTAACATCCCCCTGAACAGGGAGACGGGGCCTCGGTTTAACATCCCCCTGAACAGGGAGACAGGGTCTCGGTTTAACATCCCCCTGAACAGGGAGACGGGGCCTCGGTTTAACATCCCCCTGAACAGGGAGACGGGGCCTCGGTTTAACATCCCCCTGAACAGGGAGACGGGGCCTCAGTTTAACATACCCCTAAACAGGGAGACGGGGCCTCAGTTTAACATCCCCCTGAACAGGGAGATGGGGCCTCGGTTAACATCCCCCCTGAACATGGAGACAGGGCCTCGGTTTAACATCCCCTGAACAGGGAGACGGGGCCTCGGTTTAACATCCCCCCTGAACAGGGAGATGGGGCCTCGGTTTAACATCCCCCCTGAACAGGGAGCCGGGCCTCGGTTTAACATCCCCCCTGAACAGGGAGAAAGGGCCTCGGTTTAACATCCCCCTGAACAGGGAGACGGGGCCTCGGTTTAACATCCCCTGAACAGGGAGACAGGGCCTCGGTTTAACATCCCCCTGAACAGGGAGACGGGGCCTCGGTTTAACATCCCCCCTGAACAGGGAGACGGGGTCTCGGTTTAACTTCCCCCCTGAACAGGGAGACGGGGCCTCGGTTTAACATCCCCCTGAACAGGGAGACGGGGCCTCGGTTTAACATCCCCCTGAACAGGGAGACAGGGCCTCGGTTTAACATCCCCCTGAACAGGGAGACGGGGCCTCGGTTTAACATCCCCCTGAACAGGGAGACGGGGCCTCGGTTTAACATCCCTCTGAACAGGGAGACGGGGCCTCGGTTTAACATCCCCCTGAACAGGGAGACGGGGCCTTGGTTTAACATTCCCCTGAACAGGGAGACGGGGCCTCGGTTTAACATCCCCCCTGAACAGGGAGATGTGGCTTCGGTTTAACATCCCCCTGAACAGGGAGACGGGGCCTCGGTTTAACATCCACCCTAAACAGGGAGACGGTGTGATGAGATATATGCCTTCATCACCCCTTGTGTTTTACCTGCTTTCTTTTGTGTGTGTACCGCCCCCTTTTTCCTATTGTGTGTGTTGGCTACGCCCCTGTCTTTTGCCATATAAAGGCCTCAAGAGCTGTATGAGTCATTCTAGCAGGCGAACCCGATGTGTAAAGACCTGCAATGTTCTTAGTGATTAAAAGCCTTTAGTTGAATCTTTTAAACTCCTTGGGCTGGATTTTGCTACGTGGGCGGGTTGGAGGTGGGAAACCCACATTCGGGATTGTTGTCCCACCTCCATGGAGATGTGGCCAACCCACTGGGTTTTCCTCTGATTGACCTTGTTGAGCCCGCCCTGTGGGCTCAGCAGGCCAATTAAGGGCCACCCGGCAACAGGTGACATCAGAGATTGACATTTCATCTGTCAAAAGCTTTTGGCAGATGAAATATCAGTGTTTAACAGCTGTTTGAAGCTGTCAAGCACTGAAAAACTGCTAATTCAGCCTCAGTCCTTTCTCAGGATAACTTTAAAATCATTTTGCTGCAGAAACAAAGAAGCTGATTTTTTTTTAAAAATCGGAGCTTCTGTGATTCTTGCAGCCGACTCCCGACACCGGAATGCAGGACTCCTGTAAAGGTAAGTAAAAGTAAGTTAAACTTATTTAAACACTTTAAACACTTGCAAAACACTTACCTTTGCACTCCTGCACCCCTCACTCACCTGAACACTGGGCATCTCGACCCCTCCAAGACCTCAGACCCACGTCCCGCCTCGAAAACTTTTCGTGGTTTGCAGCTGTCGGGAAGCCCACAAACCAGCAATAAAAATCGCGAATAGGCAAAAAACTACCTGTTAACTACCTGTTAACAGGCAGTTTAATTGCCTTTAATCCCTTCCCGCCTCTGGGAGTCGGGTTCTAGCACTTGTCGGCAACCCGACTCCTATGAAATTGACATGGAGGCGGGTTGGAGGCGGGATGGGGTCGGGAACCCCCGATCTCCGATTTTTATCGCCCGCACGCCTCCAACCCGACTCCAGGGGCTTAGGAAAATCCAGCCCCTTGTCTTTGAGTTATCGATGGCACATCAATTTTAATCACTTAAACAACAAGATGGATCGACTCCTGAAACCAGAGCGCTTGGATCTGGACCCCCATGCCTCAGACGCAGCCACACAGTTCGGGCACTGGTTCCAATGCTTCGAATTTTTCATTGCAAACTCATCCACTGCCATAGCAGCCGCCACCGGAGACGTGAAACTGGGAATCCTGCGAAACTGGGTGAGCCATCGGGTCTCCCCTCTCATCCAAGATGCCACCAGCTACGGGGATGCCTGCACCATTCTGAAGGCCCACTACGTGCGGCCAATAAACGAGGTGTACGCCAGGCATCTTCTGACTACTCGCACGCAGCGGCATGGTGAGTCACTAGAGGACTTTATGCTAAGCCTAAAAGTACTGGGCAGAGACTGTAACTGTAAGGTCGTGTCTGCTACCGTGTACACGGAGGAGCTGATCCGAGACTCCTTTATTGCGGGCCTCAGCTCAAATTACATTCGGCAGAAGCTGTTTGAAAAGGAGGGACTGGACTTAAAACAGGCTATGGGTATAGCGCGATCACTGGATATGGCCCAGAGGAACTCTGAATCCTGTTCCCCAGGCCACGCGGCCCACTCCGCCTCGTGCGCGCCGTAGGGGCCGCCATCTTGGAAGCCATCTTCACCTCCCAGGTCTCAGGCCAGCCCAGCACCATCGGAGCCCCAGCCCCCACCCAGGAGCCCCACTACTGCTGCGATGCATCGGGGCCCGAAATGCTACTTCTGCGGCCAGGACAAGCACTCCAGGCATCTGTGCCCAGCGAAGGGCACCACCTGTTTTAAATGCGGGAAGAAAGGACATTTCAGCAAAGTCTGCAGAGGGAACCCCGCCTCCAACTCCACCACCGCCGCGTGCGCGCCGTGGGAGCGGCCATCTTGGAAGCCATCTTGTCCACCCTCATGGAATCCACCATCTTGCCCCGACTACACGGACCTCCAGGACCCACTGGTGGCCTCGATCACAGTGGATCAATCCAGGCCGCATCCGTTGTCTAAATCGATGATGGACATAGAGGTAAACGGGAACAAGGTTAATTGCTTGATTGACTGCGGGAGCACCGAAAGCTTTATTCATCCTAGCCTGGTAAAACAACTTTCACTAACGATAGTCCCCACACAGGGCAAAATCGCCATGGCTGATAAGACTCATACCTCAAAAATTACAGGTTTCTGCGCGGTTATGCTGTCGGTAAAAGGCACTGATTACAGAGATTTTAAACTATTGATAATGCCAGATCTCTGTGTGAGCGTGACCTTGGGTCTGGACTTCCAGTGCCACCACCAAAGTATCACGCTTACCTACGGTGGGTCCCAGCCGCCCCTCACAGTGTGCGGTCTGGCTACCCTGAAGGTCAAGCCCCCCTCTCTGTTCGCCAACCTCGCACCCAACTGTCGACCCATAGCGACCAAGATTAGGCGGTACAGCTGGGAGGATAGACGGTTCATTGCATCGGAAGTAGAAAGACTCAAGCGGGAGGGTATCATCGAATGCAGTACCAGCCCGTGGCGCGCCCAGGTAGTAGTAGTTAAGGGTAGCGAAAAGAAGCGGATGGTGATAGATTATAGCCAGACGGTTAATCTATACACCCAGCTAGACGCCTACCCTCTGCCCCGCATAGCGGATATGGTTAACCAAATCGCGCAATACCGGGTGTTTTCCACCATCGACCTAAAATCGGCATACCACCAGCTCCCCATTAGGCCGGAGGACCGTCCATACACCGCCTTCGAGGCGAACGGACGCCTCTATAACTTCCTCAGAGTCCCCTTTGGGGTGACGAACGGGGTCTCGGTCTTCCAGCGGGAGATGGACCGCATGGTCGATGAGAACCAGCTAACAGCCACCTACCCATACCTAGACAACGTCACCATCTGCGGCCACGACCAGCAAGACCACGACTCGAACCTCGCGAGATTTCTGAAAACCGCCCTCAGACTCAATCTCACCTACAACGAGGATAAGTGTGTCTTTAGCACCACGTGCCTCTGTATCCTGGGCTGCGTGGTGGAAAACGGGGAAATCGGTCCGGACCCCGACCGATTGCGCCCCCTACGGGAGCTACCCCTACCAAACACTCCCAAGGCCCTGAAAAGGTGCCTGGGGTTCTTCTCCTATTACGCCCAATGGGTCCCCAATTATTCCGACAAGGCCCGTCCCCTCCTGAAATCAACGTCCTTCCCGCTCACGGCCGAGGCCCACGCCGCCTTCAACAGCATTAAACATGACATTGAGAAGGCTGCGCTGCGGGCAGTGGACGAAAACATCCCTTTCCAGGTCGAAAGCGATGCGTCCGACTTCGCCATAGCAGCCACCCTCAACCAGGATGGGCGGCCCGTAGCCTTCTTCTCAAGAACCCTCCAAGGGCCCGAGATCAGGCATTCCTCGGTAGAGAAGGAGGCCCAGGCCATAGTGGAGGCAGTGTGGCACTGGAGGCACTACCTAGCCGGCAAACGCTTCACCCTGGTTACCGACCAGCGGTCGGTAGCCTTCATGTTTAACACCAAACAGAGGGGAAAGATCAAGAACGACAATATTCTCAGGTGGCGGATCGAACTCTCCACATTTGAGTACGACATAATATATAGGCCGGGGGCCCTCAACGAATCCCCCGACGCCCTATCACGAGGGATGTGTGCCACCATCCAGGGGGACAGGCTACAGGGCCTCCACAATGGCCTCTGCCATCCGGGGGTCACCCAGCTATTCCACTTTATAATATCCCGTAACCTGCCCTATTCCATCAAGGAGGTCCGGTCTATGACCAGGGACTGCCGCACCTGTGCGGAATGCAAGCCCCGTTTTTTCAGGCCCGACCGAGCCCACCTGATCAAAGCTACACGGCCATTCGAGCGCCTGAGCTTAGATTTCAAGGGACCACTCCCCTCCACCGACCGCAATGTGTACTTTCTCAACATTGTGGACGAGTACTCCCGCTTCCCATTCACCTACCCCTGCCCAGACATGACCAGTGTCACGGTCATCAAGTGCCTCGGCAACCTGTTTTGCACGTTCGGCATGCCCAACTACATCCACACTGACGGGGGCGTCGTTCATGAGCGACGAACTGCGCCAATACCTGCTGCCGAAGGGGATAGCCACGAGTCGGACCACTAGTTATAACCCCCGGGGTAATGGGCAAGTAGAGAGGGAGAACGCGACAGTGTGGAAGGCCTTAGCACTAAAGTCTAAAGGCCTCCCCACCTCCCGCTGGCAAGAGGTCCTCCCAGACGTGCTCCACTCGATAAGGTCGCTACTGTGTACTGCTACTAACGCCACTCCTCACGAGAAGATGTTTGTTTTTCCCCGCAAATCGACCTCAGGAGTATCCCTACCCTCGTGGCTCTCCACCCCAGGGACCGTCCTATTATGAAAGCATGTGAGGGGCCACAAAACTGATCCACTCGTGGAGGCAGTACACCTACTCCACGCAAACCCACAGTATGCGTACGTCAAGCACGCCGACGGGCGTGAGGACACCGTGTCCATAAAGGACCTCGCCTTGGCGGGAAGCGACGACGACGACGACCTATCACTACCACCCCCAGAAGAATCACCACCACCCCCAGGCTTACCACCCCCAGAAGTACCTGCAACACCCCCAACACATGGGTATGCCAAGGAGGGCATCACGGACACCCGGCCGGAACCCGAGGTACTGTTGCGACGTTCAGGAAGGACTATCACACCCCCGGACAGACTAAATCTGTAGAAGGGGTGAATGTGATGAAATATATGCCTTCATCAGCCCTTGTGTTTTACCTGCTTTGTATTGTGTGTGTACCGCCCCCTCTTTCCTATTGTGTGTATTGGCTACGCCCCTGTCTTTTGCCATATAAAGGTCTCAAGAGCTGTATGAGTCATTCTAGCAGGCGAACCCGATGTGTAAAGACCTGCAAGGTTCTTAGCGATTAAAAGCCTTTAGTTGAATCCTTTAAACTCCTTGTCTTTGAGTTATCGATGGCACATCAGATGGGGCCTCAGTTTAACATCCCCCCCGAACAGGGAGACGGGGCCTCGGTTTAACATGCCCCTGAACAGGGAGACGGGGCCTCGGTTTAACATCCCCCTGAACAGGGAGACGCGGCCTCGGTTTAACATCCCCCTGAACAGGAAGACGGGGCCTCAGTTTAACATCCCCTGAACAGGGAGATGGGGCCTCGGTTTAACATCCCCCTGAACAGGGAGACGGGGCCTCGGTTTAACATCCCCCTGAACAGGGAGACGGGGCCTCGGTTTAACATCCCCCTGAACAGGGAGACGGGGCCTCGGTTTAACATCCCCTTCAACATGGAGACGGGCCTCGATTTAACATCCCCCTGAACAGGGTGTCAGGGCCTCGGTTTAACATCCCCCCTGAACAGGTAGACGGGGCCTCGGTTTAACATCCCCCCTGAACAGGGAGGCGGGGCCTCGGTTTAACATCCCCCCTGAACAGGGAGATGGGGCCTCGGTTTAACATCTCCCCTGAACAGGGAGACGGGGCCTCGGTTTAACATCCCCCTGAACAGGGAGACGGGGCCTCGGTTTAACATCCACCCTGAACAGGGAGACGGGGCCTCGGTTAAACATCCCCCTGACCAGGGAGACGGGGCCTCGGTTTAACATCCCCCTGAACAGGGAGACGGGGCCTCGGTTTAACATCCCCCTGAACGGGGTGTCAGGGCCTCGGTTTAACATCCCCCTGAACAGGGAGACAGGGCCTCGGTTTAAAATCCCCCCTGAACAGGGAGACGGGGCCTCGGTTTAACATCCCCCTGAACAGGGAGACGGGGCCTCGGTTTAACATCCCTCCTGAGCAGGGAGACGGGGCCTCGGTTTAACATCCCCCCCGAACAGGGAGACGGGGCCTCGTTTTAACATCCCCCTGAACAGGGAGACAGGGCCTCGGTTTAACCTTCCCCCTGAACAGGAAGACGAGGCCTCGGTTTAACATCCCCCTGAAGAGGGAGATAGGGCCTCGGCTTAACAACTCCCCTGAACAGGGAGACGGGGCATCGGTTTAACATCCCCCCCCGAACAGGGAGACGGGGCCTCGTTTTAACATCCCCCTGAACAGGGAGACGGGGCCTCGTTTTAACATCCCCCTGAACAGGGAGACGGGGCCTCGGTTTAACCTTCCCCCTGAACAGGAAGACGAGGCCTCGGTTTAACATCCCCCTGAACAGGGAGATAGGGCCTCGGCTTAACAACTCCCCTGAATAGGGAGACGGGGCCTCGGTTTAACTTCGTCTTGAACAGGGAGATGGGGCCTCGGTTTAACATCCCCCTGAACAGGGAGACAGGGCCTCGGTTTAACCTTCCCCCTGAACAGGAAGACGAGGCCTCGGTTTAACATCCCCCTGAACATGGAGACGGGCCTCGATTTAACATCCCCCTGAACATGGAGACGGGCCTCGGTTTGACATCCCCCTGAACAGGGAGACGGGGCCTCGGTTTAACATCCCCCCCGAACAGGGAGACGGGGCCTCGGTTTAACATTCCCCTGAACAGGGAGACGGGGCCTCGGTTTAACATTCCCCTGAACAGGGAGACGCGGCCTCGGTTTAACATCCCCTGAACAGGGAGACGGGGCCTCGGTTTAACATCCCCCTGAACAGGGAGACGGGGCCTCGGTTTAACATCCCCTTAAACAGGGAGATGGTGCCTCGGTTTAACATCCCCCTGAACAGGGAGACGGGGCCTCGGTTTAACATTCCCCTGAACAGGGAGACGCGGCCTCAGTTTAACATCCCCTGAACAGGGAGACGGGGCCTCGGTTTAACATCCCCCTGAACAGGGAGACGGGGCCTCGGTTTAACATCCCCTTAAACAGGGAGATGGTGCCTCGGTTTAACATCCCCCTGAACAGGGAGACGGGGCCTCGGTTTAACATCCCCATAAACAGCGAGATAGGGCCTCAGTTTAACAACTCCCCTGAACAGGGAGACGGGGCCTCGGTTTAATATCCCCCCTGAACAGGGAGACGGGGCCTCAGTTTAACATCCCCCTGAACAGGGAGATGGGGTCTCGGTTTAACATCCCCCCTGAACAGGGAGACGGGGCCTCGGTTTAACATCCCCCTCAACAGGGTGACGGGGCCTCGGTTTAACATCCCCCTGAACAGGGAGACGGGGCCTCGGTTTAATATCCCCCCTCAACAGGGAGACGGGGCCTCAGTTTATCATCCCTCCTGAATAGGGAGACCTGGCCTCGGTTTAACATCCCCCTAAACAGGGAGATAGGGCCTCGGTTTAACAACTCCCCTGAACAGGGAGACGGGGCCTCAGTTTAACATCCCCCTGAACAGGGAGATGGGGCCTCGGTTTAACATCCCCCTCAACAGGGTGACGGGGCCTCGGTTTAATATCCCCCTGAACAGGGAGACGGGGCCTCGGTTTAACATCCCCCTGAACAGGGAGACGGAGTCTCGGTTAACATGCCCCCTGAACATGGAGACAGGGCCTCGGTTTAACAGCCCTGAACAGGGAGACAGGGCCTCGGTTTAACATCCCCCCCCTGAACAGCGAGACGGTGCCTCGCTTTAACATCCCCCTGAACAGGGAGACGGGGCCTCGGTTTATCATTCCCTTGAACAGCGAGACGGGGCCTCGGTTTAAAATCCCCCTGAGCAGGGAGACGGGGCCTCGGTTTAACTGGTGTAATTAGAGGGATTGATTTAATTTAAATCCAATTAATTAAAGGGGATACTAGCATCTGTAATCGGGTAGAGGGTGTCCATAACTAACAATAAATTTTTTCAATTAATTACATAAAATGGAGCAGGTGATGTGTTACTGTTGCGAGATGTGGGAGCCGGTGAACCCCATTGAGGCTAACGGTGATTACATCTGTGACAAGTGTCTGCTGCTACAGGATCTCCAGCTTCGTGTTGATGAGCTGGAGTCTGAGCTTCAGACACTGCGACACATCAGGGAGGGGGAGAAGTACCTGGACTCTGTGTATCAGAAGGTGGTCTCACCTATGAAGTTAATTAATTCAGATGTAGCCCACGATCAGGGACAGGACGGTGTGACTACGAGCAAGGCAGGTACAGGGATCCAGGAGGTAGTGTTGGAGGAGCTGCAGCCCTTGCTCTTGTCCAACAGGTTCGATGTTCTTACTCCCTGTGGGGACGGGAGCAGGGGCTGCAGGGAGGATGAGCAACCTGGCCACAGCACCGTGGAACGGGGGGCCATTCAAGAGGGGGGAGTAAATAGAAATGTTGTAGTGGTAGGGGATAGTATTATTAGGGGGATAGAAAGGGTTCTCTGCAGCCAAGAGCGAGATTCCCGTAGGCTGTGTTGCCTACCCGGTGCCAGGGTTAAGGACATCTCCTCTGGGCTGGAAAGAAACTTACAGTGGGAGGGGGTGGATCCAGTCGTCGTGGTCCATGTTGGTACAAACGACATAGATAGGACTAGGAAGCCGGTTCTGTTAAAGGAGTATGAGCAGCTAGGGGTCAAATAATCTCTGGATTATTACCTGAGCCACGAGCGAATTTGGCTAGGACAAATAAAATAAGAGAGTTAAATGCGTGGCTCAAAGACTGGTGTGGGAGAAATGGGTTTTGCTTCCTGGGACACTGGCACCAGTACTGGGGCAGGAGGGAGCTGTTCCATTGGGACGGGCTTCACTTTGCCAGTGCTGGGACTAGAGTCCTGGCGGATCATATAACTAGGGCTGTAGAGAGGGCTTTAAACTAACTAGTGGGGGGGAGGTTCCTAGAGAACAAATAATAAAAATGACAACAGAGAAGGTCATAGACTTAGGTAGCAGTGGGGAAATTAATAACCAGAGTGTGTCAGGAAGGGGCAGAAGGTATGGAGTAAAAGGTAAAGTAATAAAAAGGGCAAAAGCAGGAACTAAGTGTCACAAAACACATTTGAAAGTTCTCTATCTGAATGCACGTAGCATTCGTAACAAAATAGACGAGTTAATGGCACAAATAGCTACATATGGGTATGATCTTGTGGCCATTACAGAAACATGGCTGCAGGGTGACAATGCCTGGGAATTAAACATACCAGGTTATTTAACAATCGGGAAGGACAGACAGGAAGGAAGGGGAGGTGGGGTGGCTATGTTAATAAAGGAAGGAATCACTGTAATACAGAGAAATGATATTGGGTCAAAGATCAGGATAATGAAACAGTTTGGGTGGAGATAAGGAATAATAAGGGGAAAAAACACTAGTGGGTGTAGTCTATAGGCCTCCGAACAGTTGCAACTCGGTTGGACGGAGTATCAATCAGGAAATAGTTGAGGCTTGTAATAAGGGAACATCTATAATTATGGGGGATTTTAACGATCATATTAATTGGACAAATCAAATTGGGTAGGGCTGCCTTGAGGATGAGTTAATTGAGTGTATTAGGGATGGGTTTCTTGAGCAGTATGAAACTGAACCGACCAGGGGGCAAGCAACCTTAGATCTGGTCCTGTGTAACGAGACAGGATTAATTAAAAATGTCCTAGTAAAGGATCCCCTTGGAATGAATGACCATAACATGGTTGAATTCCATATTCAATTAGAGGGTGAGGAGGTTGGATCTCAAACAAGCGTGCTAAGCTTGAATAAAGGAGACTATGAAGGTATGAGAGCGGAATTGGGTAAAGTGGATTGGGAAAATAGATTAAAGGGTAAGATGATACATGATCAGTGGTGTACATTTAAGGAGTTATTTTACAACTTCCAAAAAAAGTATATTCCACTGAGAAGAAAAGGGTGTAAAAGAAAATACAGCCATCCGTGGCTAAGTAAAGAAATTAAGGATAGTATTCGACTAAAAACAAGGGCATATAAGGTAGCCAAATCTAGTGGGAGGATAGAGGATTGGGAAAACTTGAAAAGACAGCAAAAAATAACAAAAAGATTGATTAAGAAAGGGAAGATAGATTATGAAAGTAAATTAGCAAAAAATATAAAAACAGATAGTAAGAGTTTTTATAGTTATATAAAAAGAAAAAGGGTGGCTAAAGTAAATGTTGGTCCCTTAGAGGATGAGACCGAGAAATTAATGGTGGGAAATATGGAGATGGCAAAAACACTGAATGAATATTTTGTATCAGTCTTTACAGTAGAGGACACCAAGAATATCCCAACACTGGACAAACAGGGGGCTAAAGGGGGGGAGGAGCTAAACACGATCAAAATCACTAAGGAAGTGGTACTCGGTAAAATAATGGGACTCAAGGCGGATAAATTACCTGGACCTGATGGCTTACATCCTAGGGTCTTGAGGGAAGTGGCGGTAGGGATTGTGGATGCATTGGTAATAATTTTCCAAAACTCCCTGGACTCGGCAATGGTCCCGGCAGACTGGAAAACTGCTAATGTAACACCCTTATTTAAAAAGGGCAGTAGACAGAAGGCTGGAAACTATAGACCGGTTAGCCTAACATCTGTGGTAGGTAAAATTTTGGAGTCCATTATTAAGGAGACAGTAACAGGACATTTGGATAATCATAATTTAATAGGACAAAGTCAGCATGGTTTTATGAAGGGGAAGTCATGTTTGACAAATTTGCTGGAGTTCTTTGAGGAAGTAACATATACGGTGGATAAGGGGGAACCAGTGGACGTAGTGTATTTAGACTTCCAAAAGGCATTTGACAAGGTGCCACACAAAAGGTTATTGCTTAAGATAAAAAATCACGGGATTGGGGGTAATATTCTGGCATGGATAGAGGATTGGCTATCTAACAGAAGGCAGAGAGTTGGGATAAATGGTTCATTCTCAGACTGGCAATTAGTAACTAGTGGTGTTCCGCAGGGGTCAGTGCTGGGTCCCCAAATCTTTACAATCTATATTAGCGATTTGGAGGAGGGGACCGAGTGTAACATATCAAAGTTTGCAGATGATACTAAGATGGGGGGGAAAGTAGTGAGTGAGGAGGACATAAAAAACCTTCAAGGGGACATAGACAGGCTAAGTAAGTGGGCAGAGATTTAGCAGATGGAATACAATACTGGAAAGCGTGAGGTTATGCACTTTGGCCGGAAAAATCGTAGAGCAAGTTATTATCTTAATGGCAAGAAACTGGAAAGTACTGACGTACAAAGGGATCTGGGGGTCCTGGTGCACGAAACTCAAAAGGTTAGTATGCAGGTGCAGCAAGTGATTAAGAAGGCCAATGGAATGTTGGCTTTCATTGCTAGGGGGATAGAATATAAAAATAGGGAGGTATTGCTTCAGTTGTACAAGGTATTGGTGAGACCGCACCTGGAATACTGCGTACAGATTTGGTGTCCATACTTAAGAAAGGACATATTTGCTCTCGAGTCAGTACAAAGAAGGTTCACTCGGTTAATCCCGGGGATGAGGGGATGGACATATGAGGAGAGGTTGAGTAGATTGGGACTCTACTCATTGGAGTTCAGAAGAATGAGAGGCGATCTTATTGAAACATATAAGATTGTGAAGGGGTTGGATCGGGTGGATGCAGGGAAGATGTTCCCGATGATGGGTGAAACTAGAACTAGGGGGCATAGTCTTAGAATAAGGGGCTGCTCTTTCAAAACTGAGATGAGGACGAACTACTTCACTCAGAGGGTGGTAGGTCCATGGAATATGCTGCCCCAAAAAACTGTAGAAGCTACATCATTACATAAATTTAAAACAGAAATAGACAGTTTCCTAGAAGTAAAGGGAATTAAGGGTTACAGGGATGGGCAGGAATTTGGCCATGAGTCTAGGTTCAGATCGGTCATGGCCCTGTGGGTAGCGGAGCGGGCCCAGGGGCCATGTAGCCTGATCCTGCTCCTATTTCGTGTGTCTAATTCTGTTAGATGCAGGAGATGGTTCTGTGATAGTGGATTGGCGGTTAGGATCAGATCAGCCATGATCTTATTGAATGGCGGAGCAGGCTCGAGGGGCCGATTGGCCTACTCCTGCTCCTATTTCTTATGCTCTTATATGTTCTTATGTCCTGGTGCACGAAACTCAAAAGGTTAGTATGCAGGTGCAGCAAGTGATTAAGAAGGCCAATGGAATGTTGGCTTTCATTGCTAGGGGGATAGAATATAAAAATAGGGAGGTATTGCTTCAGTTGTACAAGGTATTGGTGAGACCGCACCTGGAATACTGCGTACAGATTTGGTGTCCATACTTAAGAAAGGACATATTTGCTCTCGAGTCAGTACAAAGAAGGTTCACTCGGTTAATCCCGGGGATGAGGGGATGGACATATGAGGAGAGGTTGAGTAGATTGGGACTCTACTCATTGGAGTTCAGAAGAATGAGAGGCGATCTTATTGAAACATATAAGATTGTGAAGGGGTTGGATCGGGTGGATGCAGGGAAGATGTTCCCGATGATGGGTGAAACTAGAACTAGGGGGCATAGTCTTAGAATAAGGGGCTGCTCTTTCAAAACTGAGATGAGGACGAACTACTTCACTCAGAGGGTGGTAGGTCCATGGAATATGCTGCCCCAAAAAACTGTAGAAGCTACATCATTACATAAATTTAAAACAGAAATAGACAGTTTCCTAGAAGTAAAGGGAATTAAGGGTTACAGGGATGGGCAGGAATTTGGCCATGAGTCTAGGTTCAGATCGGTCATGGCCCTGTGGGTAGCGGAGCGGGCCCAGGGGCCATGTAGCCTGATCCTGCTCCTATTTCGTGTGTCTAATTCTGTTAGATGCAGGAGATGGTTCTGTGATAGTGGATTGGCGGTTAGGATCAGATCAGCCATGATCTTATTGAATGGCGGAGCAGGCTCGAGGGGCCGATTGGCCTACTCCTGCTCCTATTTCTTATGCTCTTATATGTTCTTATGTCCTGGTGCACGAAACTCAAAAGGTTAGTATGCAGGTGCAGCAAGTGATTAAGAAGGCCAATGGAATGTTGGCTTTCATTGCTAGGGGGATAGAATATAAAAATAGGGAGGTATTGCTTCAGTTGCACAAGGTATTGGTGAGACCGCACCTGGAATACGGCATACAGTTTTGGTGTCCATACTTAAGAAAAGACATACTTGCCCTCGAGTCAGTACAAAGAAGGTTCACTCGGTTAATCCCGGGGATGAGGGGATGGACATATGAGGAGAGGTTGAGTAGATTGGGACTCTACTCATTGGAGTTCAGAAGAACGAGAGGCGATCTTATTGAAACATATAAGATTGTGAAGGGGTTGGATCAGGTGGATGCGGGGAGGATGTTCCCGATGATGGGTGAAACTAGAACTAGGGGGCATAGTCTTAGAATAAGGGGCAGCTCTTTCAAAACTTTCAAAACTACTTCACTCAGAGGGTGGTAGGTCCATGGAATATGCTGCCCCAAAAGGCTGTCGAAGCTACATCATTACATAAATTTAAAACAGAAATAGACAGTTTCCGAGAAGAAAAGGGAATTAAGGGTTACAGGGAGCGGGCAGAAATTTGGATATGAGCCTTGGTTCGGATCGGTCATGGCCCTGTGGGTAGCGGAGTGGGCCCAGGGGCCGTGTAGCCTGATCCTGCTCCTGTTTCGTGTGTCTAATTCTGTTAGATTCAGGAGATAGTCCTGTCATAGTGGACTGGCGGTTAGGATCAGATCAGCCATGATCTTATTGAATGGCGGAGCAGTCTCGAGGGGCCAATTGGCCTACTCCTGCTCCTATTTCTTATGTTCTTATGTTCTGAAGTTAACATCCCCGAGAACAGGGAGTCGGATCCTCGGCTTAACATCCCCCCTGAACAAGGAGATGGGGCCTCAGTTTAACATCCCCTGAACAGGGAGATAGGACATCGGTTTAACATCCCCTGAACAGGGAGACGGGGCCTCGGTTTAACTTCCCCCTGAACAGGGAGACCGGGCCTCGGTTTAACATCCCTCTGAACAGGGAGACAGGGCCTTCGATTAACATCCCCCCTGAACAGGGAGACGGGGCCTCGGTATAACATCCCCCTAAACAGGGAGACTGGGCCTTGGATTAACAACCCCTGAACAGGGAGACGGTGCCTTGGTTTAACATCCAGCCTGAACAGGGAGACGGGGCCTCGGATTAACACCCCCCTGAACAAGGAGACGGGGCCTCAGTTTAACATCCCCCTGAACAGGGAGACGGGGCCTCGGTTTAACATCCCCCTGAACAGGGAGACGGGGCCTCGGTATAAAATCCTGATTGAACAGGGAGACGGGGCCTCGGTTTAACATTCCCTTAAACAGGGAGATGGTGCCTCGGTTTAACATCCCCCTGAACAGGGAGATGGGGCCTCGGTTTAACATCCCCCTGAACAGGGAGATGGGGCCTCAGTTTAACATCCTCTGAACAGGGAGATAGGGCCTCAGTTTAACATCCCCTGATAAGGGAGACGGGGCCTCGGTTTAACATCCCCCTGAACAGGGAGACCGGGCCTCGGTTTAACATCCCCCTGAACAGGGAGACAGGGCCTTCGATTAACATCCCCCCTGAACAGGGAGACTGGGCCTTGGATTAACATCCCCTGAACAGGGAGACGGTGCCTCGGTTTAACATCCAGCCTGAACAATGAGACGGGGCCTCAGTTTAACATCCCCTGAACAGGGAGGCGGTACCTCGGTATAAAATCCAGATTGAACAGGGAGACGGGGCCTCGGTTTAACATCCCCTTAAACAGGAAGATGGTGCCTCGGTTTAACATCCCCCTGAACAGGGAGACAGGGCCTCGGTTTAACATCCCCCTGAACAGGGAGACGGGCCTCGGTTTAACATCCCCAATGAACAGAGAGACGGGTCCTTGGTTTAACATCGTCTTGAACAGGGAGACGGGGCCTCGGTTTAACATCCCCCTGAACAGAGAAATGGGCCTCGGCTTAACATCACCCTGAACAGGGAGACGCGGCCTCGGTTTAACACTCCCCTGAACAGGGAGACGGGGTCTCAGTTTAACATCCCCTGAACAGGGAGACGGTACCTCGGTATAAAATCCAGATTGAACAGGGAGGCGGGGCCTCGGTTTAACATCCCCTTAAACAGGGAGATGGTGCCTCGGTTTAACATCCCCCTGAACAGGGAGACGGGGCCTCGGTTTATCATCCCCCTGAACAGGGAGATGGGGTCTCGGTTTAACATCCCCCATGAACAGAGAGACGGGTCCTTGGTTTAACATCCCCCTGAACAGGGAGACGGGGCCTCGGTTTAACATCGTCTTGAACAGGGAGACGGGACCTCGGTTTAACATCCCCCTGAACAGGGAGACGGGGCCTCGGTTTAACATCCCCCCTGAACAGGGAGACGGGGCCTCGGTTTAACATCCCCCCTGAACAGGGAGACGGGGCCTCGGTTTAACATCCCCCTGAACAGGGAGACGGGGCCTCGGTTTAACATCCCCCCTGAACAGGGAGACGGGGCCTCGGTTTAACATCCCCCTGAACAGGGAGACGGGGCCTCGGTTTAACATCCCCCTGAACAGGGAGACGGGGCCTCGGTTTAACATCCCCCTGAACAGGGAGACAGGGCCTCGGTTTAACATCCCCCTGAACAGGGAGACGGGGCCTCGGTTTAACATCCCACTGAACAGGGAGACGGGGCCTCGGTTTAACATCCCCCTGAACAGGGAGACGGGGCCTCGGTTTAACATCCCCCTGAACAAGGAGACAGGGCCTCGGTTTAACATCCCCCTGAACAGGGAGACGGGGACTCTGTTTAACATCCCCCTGAACAGGGAGACGGGGCCTCGGTTTAACATCCCACTGAACAAGGAGACGGGGCCTCGGTCTAACATCCCCCTGAACAAGGAGACAAGGCCTCGGTTTAACATCCCACTGAACAGTGAGACGGGGCCTCGGTTTAACATCCCCCTGAACAGGGAGACGGGGCCTCGGTTTAACATCCCCCCTGAACAGGGAGACGGGGCCTCGGTTTAACATCCCCCCTGAACAGGGAGACGGGGCCTCGGTTTAACTTCCCCACTAAACAGTGAGATGGGGCCTTGGTTTAACATCCCCTGAACAGGGAGACGGGGCTTCGGTTTAACATCCCCCCTGAACAGGGAGACGGGGCCTCGGTTTAACATCCCCCTGAACAGGGAGACGGGGCTTCGGTTTAACATCCCCCTGAACAGGGAGACGGGGCCTCGGTTTAACATCCCCCTGACCAGGGAGAGGGGGCCTCGGTTTAACCTCCCCCCTGAACAGGGAGATGGGGCCTCGGTTTAACATCCCCCTGAACAGGGAGACGGGGCCTCGGTTTAACATCCCCCTGAACAGAGAGACGGGGCCTTGGATTAACATCCCCCTGAACAGGGAGACGGGGCCTCGGTTTAACATCCCCCTGAACAGGGAGACGGGGCCTCGGTTTAAAATCCTCCCTGAACAGGGAGACGGGGCCTCGGTTTAACATCCCCCTGAACAGGGAGTTGGGACCTCGGTTTAACATCCCCCTGAACAGAGAGACGGGGCCTTGGATTAACATCCCCCTGAACAGGGAGACGGGGCCTCGGTTTAACATCCCCCTGAACAGGGAGACGGGGCCTCGGTTTAACATCCCCCTGAACAGGGAGACGGGGCCTCGGTTTAACATCCCACTGAACAGGGAGACGGGGCCTCGGTTTAACATCCCCCCTGAACAGGGAGACGGGGCCTCGGTTTAACATCCCCCTGAACAGGGAGACCGGGCCTCGGTTTAACATCCCACTGAACAGGGAGACGGGGCCTAGGTTTAACATCCCCCTGAACAGGGAGACCGGGCCTCGGTTTAAAATCCCCCTGAACAGGGAGACGGGGCCTCGGTTTAACATCAGCCCCCGAACAGGGAGACGGGCCTCGGTTTAACATCCCCCTGAACAGGGAGACGGGGCCTCGGTTTAACATCCCCCCTGAACAACGAGACGGGCCTCGGTTTAACATCCCCTGAACAGGGAGACAGGGACTCGGTTTAACATCTCCCTGAAGAGGGAGACGGGGCCTCGGTTTAACATCCCACTGAACAAGGAGACGGGGCCTCGGTTTAACATCCCCCTGAACAGGGAGAGGGGCCTCGGTTTAACACGCCCCCTGAACAGGGAGACAGGGCCTCGGTTTAACATCCCCCCTGAACAGGGAGACGGGGCCTCGGTTTAACATCCCACTGAACAGGGAGACGGGACCTCGGTTTAACATCAGCCCCCGAACAGGGAGACGGGGCCTCGGTTTAACATCCCCCCCTGAACAGGGAGACGGGGCCTCGGTTTAACATCCCCCTGAACAGGGAGACTGGGCCTCGGTTTAACATCCCCCCTGAACAGGGAGACGGTGCCTCGGTTTAACATCCCCCCTGAACAGGGAGACGGGGTCTCGGTTTAACATCCCCCTGAACAGGGAGACGGGGCCTCGGTTTAACATCCCACTGAACAGGGAGACGGGGCCTCGGTTTAACATCCCCCTGAACAGGGAGATGGGGCCTCGGTTTACCATCCCCCTGAACAGGGAGACGGGGCCTCGGTTTAACATCCCCCTGAACAGGGAGACGGGGCCTCGGTTTAACATCCCCCTGAACAGGGAGACGGGGCCTCGGTTTAACATCCCCCTGAACAGGGAGACGGGGCCTCGGTTTAACATCCCCCTGAACAGGGAGACGGGGCCTCGGTTTAACATCCCCCTGAACAGGGAGACGGGGCCTCGGTTTAACATCCTCCCTGAACAGGGAGACGGGGCCTCAGTTTAACATCCCCCTGAACAGCGAGACGGGGCCTCGGTTTAACAACTCCCCTGAACAGGGAGACGGGGCCTCGGTTTAACATCCCCCCTGAACAGTGAGACGGGGCCTCGGTTTAACATCCCCCTGAACAGGGAGACGGGGCCTCGGTTTAACATCCCCCCTGAACAGGGAGACAGGGCCTCGGTTTAACATCCCCCTGAACAGAGAGACGGGGCCTTGGATTAACATCCCCCTGAACAGGGAGATGGGGCCTCGGTTTAACATCCCACTGAACAGGGAGACGGGGCGTCGGTTTAACATCCCCCCTGAACAGGGAGACGGGGCCTCGGTTTAACATCCCCCTGAACAGGGAGACCGGGCCTCGGTTTAACATCCCCCTGAACAGGGAGACGGGGCCTCGGTTTAACATCCCCCTGAACAGGGAGACGAGGCCTCGGTTTAACATCCCCCTGAACAGGGAGACAGGGACTCGGTTTAACATCCCCCCTGAACAGGGAGACGGGGCCTCAGTTTAACATCCCCCCTGAACTGGGAGACGGGGCCTCGGTTTAACATCCCCCTGAACAGGGAGAAGGGGCCTCGGTTTAACATCCCCCTGAACAGGGAGACGGGGCCTCGGTTTAACATCCCCCCTGAACAGGGAGACGGGGCCTCGGTTTAACATCCACCCTGAACAGGGAGACGGGGCCTCGGTTTAGCATGCCCCTGAATAGGGAGACGGGGCCTCGGTTTAGCATGCCCCTGAACAGGGAGACGGGGCCTCGGTTTAACATCCCCCCTGAAGAGGGAGACGGGGCCTCGGTTTAACATCACCCTTGAACAGGGAGACGGGGCCTCGGTTTAACATCCCCCCTGAACAGGGAGACGGGGCCTCGGTTTAACATCCCCCTGAACAGGGAGACGGGGCCTCGGTTTAACATCCCCCCTGAACAGGGAGACGGGGCCTCGGTTTAACATCCACCCTGAACAGGGAGACGGGGCCTCGGTTTAGCATGCCCCTGAATAGGGAGACGGGGCCTCGGTTTAGCATGCCCCTGAACAGGGAGACGGGGCCTCGGTTTAACATCCCCCCTGAAGAGGGAGACGGGGCCTCGGTTTAACATCACCCTTGAACAGGGAGACGGGGCCTCGGTTTAACATCCCCCCTGAACAGGGAGACGGGGCCTCGGTTTAACATCCCCCCTGAACAGGGAGACGGGGCCTCGGTTTAAAATCCCCCCTGAACAGGGAGACGGGGCCTCATTTTAACATCCCCCTGAACAGGGAGACGGGGCCTCGGTTTAACATCCCCCTGAACAGGGAGACGGGGCCTCGGTTTAACATCCCCCTGAACAGGGAGACGGGGCCCCGGTTTCACATCCCCCTGAATAGGGAGACGGGGCCTCGGTTTAACATCCCCCTGAACAGAGAGACGGGGCCTCGGTTTAACATCCCCCTGAAAAGGGAGACGGGGCCTCGGTTTAACATCCCCCTAAACAGGGAGATAGGGCCTAGGTTTAACATCCCCCCTGAACAGGGAGACGGGGCCTCGGTTTAACATCCCCCTGAACAGGGAGACGGGGCCTCGGTTTAACATCCCCCTGAACAGGGAGACGGGGCCTCGGTTTAACATCCCCCCCGAACAGGGAGACGGGACCTCGGTTTAACATCCCCCTGAACAGGGAGACGTGGCCTCGGTTTAACATCCCCCTGAACAGGGAGACGGGGCCTCGGTTTAACATCCCCCTGAACAGGGAGACGGGGCCTCGGTTTAACATCCCCCTGAACAGGGAGACAGGGCCTCGGTTTAACATTCCCCTGAACAGGGAGACAGGGCCTCGGTTTAACATCCACCCTGAACAGGGAGACGGGGCCTCGGTTTAACATCCACCCTGAACAGGGAGACGGGGCCTCGGTTTAACATCCCCCAGAACAGGGAGACAGGGCCTCGGTTTAACATCCACCCTGAACAGGGAGACGGGGCCTCGGTTTAACATCCCCACTGAACAGGGAGACGGGGCCTCGGTTTAACATCACCTCTGAACAGGGAGACGGGGCCTCAGTTTAACATCCCCCTGAACAGGGAGACGGGGCCTCGGTTTAACATCCCCCTGAACAGGGAGACGGGGCCTCGGTTTAACATCCCCCTGAACAGGGAGACGGGGCCTCGGTTTCACATCCCCCTGAACAGGGAGACGGGGCCTCGGTTTAACATTCCCCCTGAACAGGGAGACGGAGCCTCGGTTTAACATCCACCCTGAACAGGGAGACGGGGTCTCGGTTTAACATTCACCCTGAACAGGGAGACGGGGCCTCGGTTTAACATCCACCCTGAACAGGGAGACGGGGTCTCGGTTTAACATTCACCCTGAACAGGGAGACGGGGCCTCGGTTTAACATCCACCCTGAACAGGGAGACGGGGCCTCGGTTTAACATCCACCCTGAACAGGGAGATGGGGCCTCGGTTTAACATCCACCCTGAACAGGGAGACGGGGCCTCGGTTTAACATCCACCCTGAACAGGGAGACTGGGCCTCGGTTTAACATCCACCCTGAACAGGGAGACGGGGCCTCGGTTTAACATCCCCCTGAACAGGGAGACGGGGCCTCGGTTTAACATCCCCCTGAACAGGGAGACGGGGCCTCGGTTTAACATCCACCCTGAACAAAGAGACAGGGCCTCATTTTAACATCCACCCTGAACAGGGAGACGGGTCCTCGGTTTAACATCCCCCTGAACAGGGAGACGGGGCCTCGGTTTAACATCCCCCTGAACAGGGAGACGGGGCCTCGGTTTAACATCCCTCTGAACAGCGAGACGGGGCCTCGGTTTAACATCCCCCTGAACAGGGAGACGGGGCCTCGGTTTAACATCCCCCCTGAACAGGGAGACGGGGCCTCGGTTTAACATCACACCTGAACAGGGAGACGGGGCCTCGGTTTAACATCCACCCTGAAAAGGGAGACGGGGCCTCGGTTTAACATCCCCCTGAACAGGGAGACAGGGCCTCGGTTTAACATCCCCCTGAACAGGGGGACGGGGCCTCGGTTTAACATCCCCCTAAACAGGGAGACGGGGCCTCGGTTTAACTTCCCCCCTGAACAGGGAGACGGGGCCTCAGTTTAACATCCCCCTGAACAGGGAGACGGGGCCTCAGTTTAACATCCCCC
The DNA here is from genome assembly GCF_052327205.1 of Somniosus microcephalus. Classification (NCBI taxonomy): domain Eukaryota; kingdom Metazoa; phylum Chordata; class Chondrichthyes; order Squaliformes; family Somniosidae; genus Somniosus; species Somniosus microcephalus. Next base: position 53,440,497 of record NW_028225181.1, read on the forward strand.
TGAACAGGGAGACGGGACCTCGGTTTAACATCCCCCTGAACAGGGAGACGGGGCCTCGGTTTAACATCCACCCTGAACAGGGAGACGGGGCCTCGGTTTAACATCCACCCTGAACAGGGAGACGGGGCCTCGGTTTAACATTCCCCTGAACAGGGAGACAGGGCCTCGGTTTAACATCCCCCTGAACAGGGAGACGGGGCCTCGGTTTAACATCCCCCTGAACAGGGAGACGGGACCTTGGTTTCACATATCCCTGAACAGGGAGACGGGGCCCCGGTTTCACATCCCCCTGAATAGTGATACAGGGCCTTGGTTTAACATCCCCCTGAACAGGGAGACGGGGCCTCGGTTTAACATCCGCCCTGAACAGGGAGACGGGGTCTCGGTTTAACATTAACCCTGAACAGGGAGACGGGGCCTCGGTTTAACATCCACCCTGAACAGGGAGACGGGGCCTCGGTTTAACATCCACCCTGAACAGGGAGACGGGGCCTCGGTTTAACATCCACCCTGAACAGGGAGCTGGGGCCTCGGTTTAACATCCACCCTGAACAGGGAGACGGGGCCTCGGTTTAACATCCCCCTGAACAGGGAGACGGGGCCTCGGTTTAACATCCCCCTGAACAGGGAGACGGGGCCTCGGTTTAACATCCCCCCTGAACAGGGAGACGGGGCCTCGGTTTAACATCCCTCTGAACAGCGAGACGGGGCCTCGGTTTAACATCCCCCTGAACAGGGAGACGGGGCCTCGGTTTAAAACCCCCACTGAACAGGGAGACGGGGCCTCGTTTTAACATCCCCCTGAACAGGGAGACGGGGCCTCGGTTTAACATCCCCCTGAACAGGGAGACGGGGCCTCGGTTGAACATCCTCCTGAACAGGGAGACGGGGCCTCGGTTTAACATCCCCCCTGAACAGGGAGACGGGGCCTCGGTTTAACATCCCCCTGAACAGGGAGACGGGGCCTCGGTTTAACATCCCACTGAACAGGGAGACGGGGCCTCGGTTTAACATCCCCCCTGAACAGGGAGACAGGGCCTCGGTTTAACATCCCCCTGAACAGGGAGACGGGGCCTCGGTTTAACATCCCCCTGAACAGGGAGACGGGGCCTCGGTTTAGCATCCCCCTGAACAGGGAGACAGGGCCTCGGTTTAACATCCCCCCTGAAGAGGGAGACGGGGCCGCGGTAAACATCCCCCTGAACAGGGAGACGGGGCCTCGGTTTAACATCCCCCTGAACAGGGAGACGGGGCCTCGGTTTAACATCCCCCTGAACAGGGAGGCGGGGCATCGGTTTAACATCCCCCTGAACAGGGAGACGGGGCCTCGGTATAAAATCCCCCTAAACAGGGAGACAGGGCCTTGGATTAACATCCCCCCTGAACAGGGAGACAGGGCCTTGGATTAACATCCCCCTGAACAGCGAGACGGGGCCTCGGTTTAACATCCCTCTGAACAGGGAGACAGGGCCTCGGTTCAACATCCCCCTGAAAAGGGAGACGGGGCCTCGGTTTAACGTCCCTCCTGAACAGGGAGACGGGCCTCGGATTAACATCCCCCCTGAACAGGGAGACGGTGCCTCGGTTTAACATCCCCCTGAACAGGGAGACGGGCCTCGGATTAACATCCCCCCTGAACAGGGAGACGGGGCCTCGGTATAACATCCCCATAAACAGGGAGACTGGGCCTTGGATTAACATCCCCTGAACAGGGAGACGGTGCCTCGGTTTAACATCCCCCTGAACAGGGAGACGGTACCTCGGTATCAAATCCAGATTGAACAGGGAGACGTGGCCTTGGTTAAACATCCCCTTAAACAGGGAGATGGTGCCTCGGTTTAACATCCCCCTGAACAGGGAGACGGGGCCTCGGTTTAACATCCCCCTAAACAGGGGGACGGGGCCTCGGTTTAACAACTCCCCTGAACAGGGAGATGGGGCCTCGGTTTAACATCCCCCATGAACATAGAGATGGGGCCTTGGTTTAACATCCCCCTGAACAGGGAGCCGGGGCCTCAGTTTAACATCGTCTTGAACAGGGAGACGGGGCATCGGTTTAACATCCCCCTGAACAGGGAGACGGGGCCTCGGTATAAAATCCCCCTAAACAGGGAGACAGGGCCTTGGATTAACATCCCCCCTGAACAGGGAGACAGGGCCTTGGATTAACATCCCCCTGAACAGCGAGACGGGGCCTCGGTTTAACATCCCTCTGAACAGGGAGACAGGGCCTCGGTTCAACATCCCCCTGAAAAGGGAGACGGGGCCTCGGTTTAACGTCCCTCCTGAACAGGGAGACGGGCCTCGGATTAACATCCCCCCTGAACAGGGAGACGGTGCCTCGGTTTAACATCCCCCTGAACAGGGAGACGGGCCTCGGATTAACATCCCCCCTGAACAGGGAGACGGGGCCTCGGTATAACATCCCCATAAACAGGGAGACTGGGCCTTGGATTAACATCCCCTGAACAGGGAGACGGTGCCTCGGTTTAACATCCCCCTGAACAGGGAGACGGTACCTCGGTATCAAATCCAGATTGAACAGGGAGACGTGGCCTTGGTTAAACATCCCCTTAAACAGGGAGATGGTGCCTCGGTTTAACATCCCCCTGAACAGGGAGACGGGGCCTCGGTTTAACATCCCCCTAAACAGGGGGACGGGGCCTCGGTTTAACAACTCCCCTGAACAGGGAGATGGGGCCTCGGTTTAACATCCCCCATGAACATAGAGATGGGGCCTTGGTTTAACATCCCCCTGAACAGGGAGCCGGGGCCTCAGTTTAACATCGTCTTGAACAGGGAGACGGGACCTCGGTTTAACATCCCCCTGAACAGGGAGACAGGGGCCTCGGTTTAACATCCCCCTGAACAGGGAGAAGGGGCCTCGGTTTAACATCCCCCTGAACAGGGAGATGGGGCCTCGGTTTAACATCCCCCTGAACAGGGAGAAGGGGCCTCAGTTTAACATCCTCCTGAACTGGGAGACGGGGCCTCGGTTTAACATCCCCCTGAACAGGGAGACGGGGGCCTCGGTTTAACATCCCCCTGAACAGGGAGACGGGGCCTCGGTTTAACATCCCCCTGAACAGGGAAACGGGGCCTCGGTTTAACATCCCCCTGAACAGGGAAACGGGGCCTCGGTTTAACATCCCCCCTGAACAGGGAGACGGGGCCTCGGTTTAACATCCCCCTGAACAGGGAAACGGGGCCTCGGTTTAACATCCCCCTGAACAGGGAGACGGGGCCTCGGTTTAACATCCCCCTGAACAGGGAAACAGGGCCACGGTTTAACATCCCCCCTGAACAGGGAAACGGGGCCTCGGTTTAACATCCCCCTGAACAGGGAAACGGGGCCTCGGTTTAACATCCCCCTGAACAGGGAGACGGGGCCTCGGTTTAACATCCCCCCTGAACAGGGAGACGGGGCCTCGGTTTAACATCCCCCTGGACAGGGAGACGGGGCCTCGGTTTAACATCCTCCTGAACAGGGAAACGGGGCCTCGGTTTAACATACCCCCTGTAGTAACCTGGGACGTTATGAGTAACCTGATCCACCAGGTGGTGCTGTGGCAATTGCTCTCCTGAGTTAAGTCTGATCTGTACTGTTGTACTCTTTGTTTTGGCTGCCTCATGGCAGAAGCTTTTATGTGCAGGTGTTGATTAAACCATGTTAAGGAGTTAACCTGTGTCCGCCTCCATCTATGGCCACCTCAAGATACCACATATGGCGACGAGAATAAAGGACGGAAGAGTTTTGGAGTATTCGGAAGAGGTGCTCGGGTTGGTTAGCAAACTAGTCGGAAAAGCACGAGGCTAGGCCGCGGGAGTCAAAACGGAGTTTTATTTTTTGGCTGAAGTGACCGGACTCCAAGGATGGCAGGAACGGTAGGCTCCGTGGCACCTTTTAACAGCAAGTCGCAGTCTTGGGAGGAGTATATTGAAATACTGAGCCATTTCTTTATGGCAAACGAGGTGGACAGTGCTGAAAAGAAAAGGGCCATTTTACTGAGTTGTGTGGGAGCGCAAACCTATACACGGATGAGGAATCTGCTGAGCCCGGAGCGGCCAGGAGAAAAATCTTTTGACGAGTTGGTGAGTCTACTAAAGAATCATTTCAATCCGAAACCTAGTGAAATAGTACAGAGATGGAAATTCAATTCGAGGATTAGGAGGCCGGAAGAAAGCGTTACCGAGTATGTGGAGGAGCTTCGGAAGCTCGCACAGGACTGTAATTTTGGAAATGCACTCACAGTCATGTTAAGGGACAGACTAGTATGCGGAGTTAACGATGACAGTGTACAGCAAAGGTTACTGTCAGAAGAAGGATTAACGTTTGAGACGGCACTTAAAAAAGCACAAGCCATGGAGACGGCTAACAAGGACATTAAGGACTTAAATAGTATGAGCAAGGAGAAATGGAGTAAACCAGTGGGAGGAGCTGTTTTCAAGATGGAAGCTGGCGCGAAAAGTCCATCAGTCGGGGTTGGGGATTGCTACCGATGTGGCGGGATGAGCCATTATGCAAAGGACTGCAGGTTTGCAAAGACAAAGTGCCACAATTGTGGAAAAATAGGGCACTTAAAGAAAGTCTGTAAAAGGGCAGTGAGTGAGAGAAGCAGTGCTAAAGGGGCAAGGCATGCTAAAGGGGGGAGGGAGAAGTACACAAAGCGGGCAAATTACATACAAGAGGAGGAAGAGTCTAGTGAGTCTAGTGAGGAGGTTTTCACTGTATACAGTATAGACACTTCAAGGCCCAACGTACCCCCTCTCACTCAGTATTTGATAGTGAACGGAGGTCAAGTAAAGTTTGAGATTGACACCGGATGTAGTGTAACCATAATGTCGCAGACTGAGTACGCCAAGCTATGGGGGGAAGCAAAAGTACCAGAGCTAGGTACATGCCCCATTAATCTCAAAACCTACACAGGACAGAAGGTGGACATTTTGGGGGCGGCCGAAGTACAAGTGGAACACAAAGGAGTCACCAAAGAGCTTACGGTGGTAGTGGTAGCAGGGTCAGGGCCAAACCTGTTAGGGCGAGGGTGGATCAGTGAGTTGAGTGTGTACTGGCAGGCAATGAATAAAATGGAGGACAGTACAGAGGCACTGCAAGAAGTGCTGATGAAGCATGAGTTAGTGTTCAAGGACGAACTGGGCACCTTAAGGGGAGCCACAGCCAAGATTCATGTAGCCAGTGATGCCACGCCTCGTTTCTTTAAACCAAGGTCGGTACCTTTTGCAATGAAAACCAAGGTTGAGGCGGAACTAGATCGCCTGCTAAGGGACAAAGTAATAGAACCAGTGAAATTTTCAGACTGGGCGGCACCAATAGTCCCGGTATTGAAGCCCGACGGTAACGTAAGGGTGTGTGGTGACTATAAGTTAACAGTGAACAGAGTATCATCACTGGAACAGTACCCCATTCCGAGAATGGAGGACATGTTAACATCGCTCGCTGGGGGAGAAAGATTCAGCAAACTGGACATGAGTCATGCGTATCAGCAGATATTGCTAGATGAAGAATCAAAAAAGTTTGTCACGGTGAACACGCGCAAGGGGCTGTTCACGTATGCCAGGTTACCATTTGGTGTCAGTTCTAGCCCAGCAATATTCCAACGGACTATGGAGGGCATTCTGCAGGGCATTCCAAAGGTGGCCGTGTACTTTGATGATATTCTGCTAGCAGGAAGTGACGATCAGGATCACTTAAAAACACTGGACAAAGTGCTACAGCGGCTGGAAGAGGCGGGGCTATGCCTGAAACGGAGTAAGTGTAGTTTCATGGAGAAGGAAGTTACATTCCTGGGACATCGGGTGGATGCCACAGGCCTCCATCCATTACCGGGGAAAGTGCGGGCAGTGCAGGATGCACCGGCACCCACCTCAGTGACTGAACTGAAAGCCTATCTAGGGCTCCTGAATTATTATAACCGGTTTCTTCCAAACTTATCGATGCTGCTGGCACCCCTGCACAAACTGCTGAGAAAGGAGGAGCCATGGCGTTGGGGGCCAGAGCAAGCGAAAGCGTTTCAGCAGTCAAAGGAGCTACTTCAGTCCAGCAGGGTGTTAGCGCATTACGACGAGAAGAAGGAGCTGATAATGTCCTGCGACGCATCACCCTATGGAGTGGGGGCAGTGTTGGCCCACCGCATGCCAGATGGAGCGGAAAGGCCTATCGGGTTTGTTTCATGCACGCTCACAGCTGCAGAAGAGAACTATTCACAGCTTGATAAAGAGGGGTTAGCCATTATATTTGGAGTAAAGAAATTCCATAAGTACATATATGGGAGGAAGTTTGTAACCAGTACTGACCACAAGCCTCTTACTGGCTTACTGAATGAGATGAAAGCGGTGCCTCAAATGGCATCACAGAGAATAATGAGATGGGCAGTAATACTAAGAGCCTATGAATATGTGATCACGTACAGAGCCGGCAAGGAAAACGGGAACGCGGATGCTCTCAGCCGCCTGCCCCTCTCAAAATCTCCTCGCAGTACTTCCCCTGAGGAGCACGTCCTGATGCTGAATCAGGAGATCAGTCCCCTGATGACTTCAGCGCAAATCCAGGGCTGGACAGCCAAGGACCCCGTTCTGTCACGGGTCCGTGAGTATGTGTTGAAAGGCTGGCCAGATCACCGTGAGGGACCGGAGTTCGCGCCGTACAGACAGAGACAGCACGAGCTCAGTGTCCAAGATGGATGTGTGCTATGGGGAGCACGCATCATAGTCCCAGAGCGGGGACACTCTACTTTGATGGAACAGTTGCATCAATCGCACCCAGGAATGACTAGAATGAAAGGACTGGCTAGGAGCTACCTGTGGTGGCCTAACTTGGATGCTGAAATTGAGTCAACGGTAAAGTCATGCACTATATGTCAGGAACAGGGGAAAGCACCTGCCGGGGCACCACTCCATCCCTGGGAGTGGCTCAGCAAACCCTGGAGGAGAATTCACATAGACTATGCGGGATCTTTTATGGGCAAAATGTTTTTGGTGCTGGTTGACGCTCACTCAAAGTGGATCGACGTTTATCCAGTGAGCTCTGCAACGACTGATGCCACACTGAATTGTCTCAGGAACAGCTTCAGCACGCATGGTATTCCAGAAATGATTGTATCCGACAATGCACAGTGTTTTGTTAGTGAAGGGAGCAAAGAATTCATGGTAAGGAATGGAATCACACATGTCACTTCGGCTCCATATCACCCAGCCTCAAATGGGTTGGCTGAGCGAGCCGTGCAGACTTTTAAGGAGCTCATGAGGAAGAGCTCAGGTGACACCCTGGAGACCAAGCTCAATAGAGCCTTGTTTAGTTATCGTATAACACCCCAAGCTACCACGGGGCTTTCTCCGGCTGAGTTGATGATGGGGAGAAAGTTGCGGTGCACGTTAGACCTGATACACCCAGATCTCAAAAGCAAGGTTGAGACAAAACAAACAAACCAAAAACCGTACCATGACAAACATACTAAAGCTCGCCATTTTGCCATAGGGGACTCTGTGTACACCCGGAACTTCGGTTATGGGCCGAAAGGGATACCAGGACTAATCCAGGACATTACAGGACCTGTGTCATACTCCGTGTTACTAGGGGATGGTCGAGGGGTTTGTCGGCATGTGGATCAGCTTTTCAGCCGGCAGCAGGGGGAACTGCCTCAGATGGAACAAAGGGCAGTAGAGGAGGCTGTTCCAGGACCCAGCATGGCTTATAAGGTGCCAGTGGACACTGGTACTGCCAGGCCACAGCGGGACAGAGTAAAACCAACATCAGAGACGACTCCAATCTCAAATGCGAATGAATCTGAGAATCCACCACAAGTGGAATTAAGAGGTTCACAAAGGATTCGCAAGCAACCAGAAAGACTTATACAAACCTGTTAAATTAGTCAGGGGTTAACCATGGTTAGAGCATACTGGTTAATTAAAATGTAGTACCTAGTAAGGGTTATTGTTTAAGAATTGCATATGGCAATCTTAAGGGGGGAGGAGTGTAGTAACCTGGGAGGTTATGAGTAACCTGATCCACCAGGTGGTGCTGTGGCAATTGCTCTCCTGAGTTAAGTCTGATCTGTACTGTTGTACTCTTTGCTTTGGCTGCCTCATGGCAGAAGCTTTTATGTGCAAGAGTTGATTAAACCATGTTAAGGAGTTAACCTGTGTCCGCCTCCATCTATGGCCACCTCAAGATACCACACCCCCTGAACAGGGAGACTGACCTCAGTTTAACATCCCCCTGAACAGGGAGACGGGGCCTCGGTTTAACATCCCCCTGAACAGGGAGACGGGGCCTCGGTTTAACATCCCCCCTGAACAGGGTGACAGGGCGTCGGTTTAACATCCCCCTGAACAGGGAGATGGGGCCTCGGTTTAACATCCCCCCTGAACAGGGAGACGGGGCCTCGGTTTAACATCCCCCTGAACAGGGAGACGGGGCCTCGGTTTAACATCCCCCTGAACAGGGAGACGGGGCCTCGGTTTAAAATCCCCCTGAACAGGGAGACGGGGCCTCGGTTTAACATCCCCCCTGAACAGGCAGATGGGGCCTCGGTTTAAAATCCCCCTGAACAGGGAGGCGGGGCCTCGGTTTAACATCGCCCCTGAACAGGGAGACGGGTCCTCGGTTTAACATCCCCTAGAACAGGGAGATGGATCCTCGGTTTAACATCCCCCCTGAACAATGAGACGGGGCCACGGTTTAACATCCCCCTGAACAGGGAGACGGGGCCCCGGTTTAACATCCCCTGAACAGGGAGACGGGGCCTCGGTTTAACTTCCCCCTGAACAGTGAGACCGGGCCTCGGTTTAACATTCCCCTGAACAGTGAGACAGGGCCTTCGATTAAAATCTCCCCTGAACAGGGAGATGGGGCCTTGGTTTAACATCCCCCCTGAACAGGGAGACAGGGCCTCGGTTTAACATCCCCCCTGAACAGGGAGACGGGGCCTCGGTTTAACATCCCCCCTGAACAGGGAGACGGGGCTTCGGTTTAACATCCCCCTGAACAGGGAGACGGGGCTTCGGTTTAACATCCCCCTGAACAGGGAGACGGGGCCTCGCTTTAACATCCCCCTGAACAGGGAGACAGGGCCTCGGATTAACATCCCCCTGAACAGGGAGACGGGGCCTCGGTTTAACATCCCCCTGAACAGGGAGACGGGGCCTCGGTTTAACATCCCCTGAACAGAGAGACGGGGCCTCGGTTTAACATCGGCTTGAACAGGGAGACGGGGCCTCGGTTTAACATCCCCTGAACAGGGAGACGGGGCCTCGGTTTAACATCCCCCTGAACAGGGAGACGGGGCCTCGGTTTAACATCCCCTGAACAGGGAGACGGGGCCTCGGTTTAACATCCCCCTGAACAGGGAGACGGGGCCTCGGTTTAACATCCCCCTGAACAGGGAGACGGGGCCTCGGTTTAACATTGGCTTGAACAGGGAGACGGGGCCTCGGTTTAACATCCCCCTGAACAGGGAGACGGGGCCTCGGTTTAACATCCCCCTGAACATGGAGAAGGGGCCTCGGTTTAACATCCCCCCTGAACAGGGAGACGGGGCCTCGGTTTAACATCCCCCGGAACAGCGACACGGGGCCTCGGTTTAACATCAACCTGAACAGGGAGATGGGGCCTCGGTTTAACATCCCCCTGAACAGGGAGACGGGGCCTCGGTTTAACAGCCCCCTGAACAGGGAGACGGGGCCTCGGTTTAACATCCCCCTGAAGAGGGAGATGGGGCCTCGGTTTAACATCCCCCTGAACAGGGAGACGGGGCTTCGGTTTAACAGCCCTGTAAGAGCCATAAAAGCTTAAGAAAATACTTTAAAATAGTGGCTAAATGGCATAATACAGTTAATTTACCTGAATGACTTATTGTATTAAGAAACCCCCTATTTTCTTGCTCCAGTGGTGTAGTCCGACACCCCCTTCATTCTTGCCACAATGGAACAGTCCCTAAGCCACACATGGGTGCAGCCATTTCACAGTTTAAACTGCACGTGGTGAAAGAGGCAGAAGCTGTGAGGTTTGGAGCAGTACAGTTTTTGACCGTGTTCGTTTATACGTGTTTGCTTTGTAATTCTGTTTGTTAAGTGTTATAGTAAACAGTTTAAAAGACAAAGCTACGTTTGGGAACGTTTTATTTCGACACGCGTCTACTCGTTGTTAAAGGCCCCACAGCTCAGTGGCCTGCCTGTTTGGAAACTAAGGAGCGCCACTACATTAGTCAAAAACTAGCTCCCTAAGAAGGAAGGGACGGAATCGTCGGCGAACGTATACATGAATGGTCACGGAGCCAGACGACAATTTAAGAAAGCGAAGGTACAGTGACTGTTACTTGCTTTGTTCATTCTGTTGAGAAGCTAAATAAGAGCTGCGGGTAAAATGGCCGAGGCCTTAAGGAGCCAGGAGCTTCCCCCAGCCAGAAGGATTGCTGGCCAAAAGAGGGAAATAAAGCTCACCCCAAAGGCAAGGGAAGAGAAGTTACATAGAAGCATAGGTGCAAGGAAGGCTAAATTAGTTCAGATAACTGGAAAAATGAAGATAATTGATCGTCTCATGGAAGATAATGCTAATATTAAGAAAGCTGAAGACATGATGTATTACGATTTCTCCAAGCTGCATGAAGAATTTAATATACTCAATGAAGATGTATTAGCACTTCTGTCTGAAGAAGAGGGAAACACTGATCAGCACGACTGGTTTGATCTTAAATCAACCAGCATTAAGGACTATATCAAGGCCACGGAGCAGTGGATGTTAAAAATTCGTCAAGATGCTGATACAGCAGAGAAAGATAAGGTTGACGATGAAGTCGGACCAGACGATAGCATTTCAGAGACTTCCGCCAGACCGAGCAAAAATCGAAAAGAAGGTAGCTCTGTTTCTGGACGCAGGTCAGTCGCTTCTACCACAAGCTCGGCGCGACGCATGAGAGCGGAGGCTGAACGGGCAGCGTTGATGGCGCGCGCAGCATCTTTAGATGAGAAGCAAGCTCTTGAACGGGAAGAGGCCCAACTGCAGGTCCAAGAGGCCCAACTGCAGGCCCAACTGCAGGCCCAAGTGCAGGCCCAACAGGCCCAAGTGCAGGCCCAGTGGGCCCAGGTGCAGGCAAAGAAAGAACGGCTGGAGATGAAAACAGCTATCGAGGTCTCAGATGCCAGGTTGAGTGCGTACGAAGATTATGAAGGCTCACGGGACGGCGGGAGCCACTGCCAGTCAACGTTGCCACATAGAGTTGGATCCAGGGCACCTTCAAGAGTTACAACAGAGCCCGAAAGCAATTCCCCGGCATTACAGCATGGAAGAGTGGCCTCTCCACTAACAGGAGCACGTGATGCTACCCCAGACGTCAGACGGTCTAGACTAGACCCTGCTGATGACCACCAGAGGCCTGAAGACACAGGGAGAAGCCTATACCGAGTGATGCAACGTCAGAACGAAATTACAGAGATGCTTGTAAAACAACAGAATCTGTTTCGACTCCCTCAAAGAGACATACCAGTGTTCCAAGGCGACCCACTCAAATATAAGCCCTTCATCAGATCCTTTGAACAAGCCATTGACTCCAAGACAGAGAGCAGCAGTGATAAGTTGTACTACCTGGGACAGTACACCAGTGGTAAACCACAAGACCTGGTCAGAAGCTGTGAACACATGAGACCGGATCGGGGATACATAGAAGCCAGGAAGTTGCTGCAGGAGCACTATGGTAACGAGCTGAAGATAGCCACTGCATATATCGAAAAGGCTACCAAGTGGCCACAGATCAGATCGGAAGATGGAGAGGCATTGAACGCATATGTTCTCTTCCTCATAGGATGTCGCAACACCATGGAGGATGTTGAATTCATGGAAGAGATGGACAATCCTACGACTATGAGAATCGTCATCTCTAAGCTTCCTTACAGGATGAGAGAACAATGGAGAAGAACAGCCTTTGAGATAATGGAGAGACGGAAAAGTAGAGCCAGGTTTGCAGACTTAGTGAATTTCATAGACAAACAGGCTAAAATTGCTAGGGACCCATTGTTTGGAAACATCCAGGATGTCAGCCCGACCACCGATGGAAGAGTGAAAGCCAAGCCTGCTGAATCAAAGACTCTCAGGAAAGGTGGTTCCAGGGGAAGCAGCTTTGCAACTATCGTCACTCAGGCCGAGGAAGAAAGGCCCCAGAACTCATCTCCCAAAAAGAGCAGCACAGTGACGCCTGCTAATGCCTTTCAGAAGCCATGCTTATTCTGCCAGAAGAATCATACATTGGATTTCTGCAGCGACATCAAAGCACAGCCACATAAGGACAGAATCGAATTCCTGAAGTACAACGGCCTATGTTTTGGATGTCTCTCTCAGGGGCACCTGAGTAGAAACTGTAAGCAAAGAACAACATGCAGAGAGTGCACTCGGAAACATCCCAGTCTGCTGCATATCCATAAAGAAGAACAAGTCTCTAAGAAGAGTGAAGAAAACAATACCGACGAGAAGGTTGTTTCAAGTGCTCTGGTGTCGCTAGAACCAGAGACTTGTGGACTCACTGGGGCCGGTGACAGTGACTGTATTCTTGCCATCGTACCAGTAAGGATCAAGTCTAAGAGGAGTGAGAAGGTTGTCGAGACTTACGCCTTCATGGATCCAGGCAGTTCAGCAACGTTCTGCACAGAATCACTCATGCGACAGCTGAATGTTAGAGGCAGAAGAACAGAAATCCTATTACGCACCATGGGTCATGAGAAGTCAATGCAAAGTTATATCCTGTCAGACCTAGAAGTGTGTGGACTTGAAGAGAAGGACTTCATAGACCTGCCTAATGTTTTCACACAGAGGGAGATTCCTGTTAGAATAGGGAACCTAGCCCTGCAGAAGGATGTGGATAGATGGCCCTACCTAGAAAAGGTGCGTCTCCCATACATTGAAGCAGAAATTGGCCTATTAATTGGAACCAATGCCTACAAAACTATGGAGCCATGGCAGGTGATAAACAGCAAGGATGACGGACCCTACGCCGTCAGGACAACCCTTGGATGGGTAATCAATGGACCGGTAAGGAGAGATGATGGCCACAAGTCGAACAAGGAGGAACGACAAAACGTCACAGTTAATCGCATCTCTATCGCAAGCATTGAAGAGCTGTTGATACAGCAGTTCAACGCAGACTTCTCAGAACGCAGCTGTGAGGAAAAGACAGAGATGTCACAAGAAGACCATCAGTTCATGGGTTTGATGACAAGGTCTACACAGTTCATTGATGGCCACTATCACATTGGTTTGCGACTGAGAAGACAGACCGCGAAGATGCCGAACAATCGCTGCATAGCAGAGCAACGCGCCACCAGTCTAAAGAGAAAGCTGAACAAGAACCCCGACTTTCACGAAGACTACAAAGACTTCATGAGAAACATCATAGCGAAAGGCTATGCTGTAAAAGTGCCCGAAGAACAGTTGAACAGAGACGATGGAAGGGTCTGGTACATTCCTCATCACGGGGTGTATCACCCAAAGAAGAAAAAGATCCGTGTAGTGTTTGACTGCACCGCCTCATTCAGAGGAACTTCATTGAATGACCAGCTGCTTCAAGGTCCTGATCTTACTAATACCCTCATTGGCGTCTTGACTAGGTTTAGACAAGAGCTCGTTGCCATGATGGCAGACATAGAATCAATGTTCTACCAAGTCAGAATCCCTGACGAAGATGCTGATCTTCTGCGTTTCCTTTGGTGGCCAGATGGCGACGTTAGTGAAGCGATGGTGGAATGTAGAATGGCCGTACACCTGTTTGGAGCCACATCATCTCCCAGCTGTGCAAGCTACGCTCTCAGAAAAACTGCAGAAGATGGCAAGGGCAAAGCACCATCCGAGGCTGTGGAGACAATCTTCAGAAACTTTTATGTCGATGACTGTCTGAAGTCCGTGTCAACAGAAGACGATGCCATCGCACTGTCACGAGACCTTAGAACTCTGTGTTCGAATGGAGGATTCCATCTGACTAAGTGGATAAGCAACAGCAGAGCAGTTCTAGCTTCTATCCCAGAAAAGGAAAGAGCCACTGAAGTCAAAGATCTGGACCTGAGCCACGATGTCCTTCCTATCGAGAGAGCTCTTGGTGTACAATGGTGCATCGAGTCAGACACGCTGAACTTCAGGATAATGGTGAACGAAAGACCATCCACAAGATGAGGGATTCTCTCCGTGGTCAGTTCCATCTACGACCCTCTCGGATTCCTGGCACCACTCATTCTGCCGGTGAAGCTGATGCTACGAGAGCTGTGTAGAGACAAGAGAGGATGGGATGAAGATATCCCAGAAGGTCAAGCTCAGAGATGGCACAGATGGCTGACAGATTTGCAACAACTTTCTAGCTTCAACGTCAGTAGATGCATCAAGCCCGCGAGTTTTGGAGTTACAAAGATGGCTCAACTACATCATTTCTCGGACGCCAGTGAGGACGGCTATGGCACGGCTACCTACCTCTTGCTGACAAATCAACAGGGCCAGAAACATTGTGCCTTCCTCATGGGAAAATCCAGGGTGGCTCCGCTGAAGCAGGTCACCATCCCGAGACTGGAATTGACGGCAGCGGTTGTTGCAGTTAAAGTTGACCAGGTGAGGCGTAAAGAGTTACAGCTCCCATTAGAAGAATCTGTCTTCTGGACGGATAGCACGACGGTGCTGAAGTATATAGAGAATGAGAAGATACGCTTCAAGACCTTCGTAGCAAACAGAATCTCATCCATTAGAGAAGCTACACAACCATCTCAATGGAGGTATGTAAACACCTCATTAAACCCAGCAGATCAAGCCTCACGGGGATTGAAGGCTGAAAACTTCATGAGGAGTGAAACTTGGATACAAGGCCCAAGTTATCTGCTGGAAACAGAGAGATCATGGCCAGAAAGACCAGATATGCCAAGTCAGATTACTGAAGACGACGTCGAAGTCAAGAGATCAGTCACAGTAAATTTCATAACTACGAAAGAGAACTTTGACACAGTGAACAAGCTTGTTAACCATTTCTCAGGATGGCACCAGTTGAGGAAAGCAGTTGCATGGTTTCTAAGGTTGAAAGAGTTGCTGCTACACCTGAGCGGTAAGAGAAAAGAGTACCGAGCCACTATCAGTCAGTCTGAAAGTAACCCTGATAAGCAGAGAATGCTTCTACAGCAGTATATGCATCAGCACAAGACCACATTGAGCAAGAATTCATTGACCGTGGAGGATTTGGCCAAGGCTGAGAAGGAGATAGTTTGCTTCAGTCAAAGACAAAGATACCCAGAAGAAACCGAAGCTCTACAGCAAAATACTCCAATCAAGAAAGGTAGTCATATCTACAAGCTGGACCCTACACTGCAAGATGGAGTACTGAGGGTGGGAGGGAGACTAAACAAATCTGCTATGCCAGAGGAGGCCAAGCATCCTGCTATCCTTTCTAAGGACCTCCGGGTTGCTACTCTCATTCTTCAACATATACACCAGAGTATTGGACACAGTGGGAGGAATCACGTGCTTGCGAAGCTAAGACAAAGATACTGGATTCCAGGAGCTAATTCCGTAATAAGAAAAATACTCTCTGAATGCATTGTTTGCAGACGGTTACACGCTAGAGCTGGGGAGCAGAAAATGGCAGACCTGCCTGAAGACCGTTTGTTACCAGACAAGCCCCCATTTACAAACGTAGGGGTGGACTATTTCGGGCCTTTCGAGGTAAAGCGAGGACGGAGCCTTGTCAAGAGATATGGTGTGCTTTTCACTTGTTTGACCATCAGAGCAGTTCATATTGAGGTGGCACACACGCTTGACACTGATTCCTGTATTAACGCCTTGCGGCGCTTCGTCTGTAGAAGAGGACAGGTGTCCATTATGCGTTCTGATAATGGCACTAATTTCGTCGGAGCGGAGAGAGAACTACGGGAAGCTATTGAAGGTTGGAATCAGCTTAAAATACAGGAAGCCACGATGCAAACAGGAATTAAGTGGATCTTCAATCCTCCGGCTGCATCCCACCATGGAGGTGTCTGGGAAAGACAGATACGCACCGTAAGAAAACTACTCAGTTCTGTACTGAAGCAGCAAGCGCTGGACGACGAGGGACTCCAAACCGTTCTGTGCGAGGTCGAAGCCATCATTAATGACCGACCGATAACTAAGACATCAGACGATCCCAATGACCTCGAAGCCCTGACTCCGAACCACCTGTTGTTGTTGAAAACACAGCCAGCCATGCCCCCGGGAGTCTTCAAAAAGGAAGATCTGTATGCCCGTCGGAAGTGGAGGCAAGTTCAGTATATGTCAGACCTCTTCTGGACCAGATGGACAAGAGAATACTTACCTCTGCTACAGGAGCGTCAAAAATGGTCCAAAATAAAGAGGAACTTCATCGTTGGAGACATTGTCTTAATTGTGGATGATTCAGCCCCTAGAAATTCTTGGTTGATGGGAAAAATAATTAAGACCATGCCAGACTCCAGAGGCGTCGTTTGTCGCGTCTGTTTGCAAACCAAGACCAGTACCCTGGAGAGACCGATCACAAAGCTCTGCCTGCTACAAGAAGCAGCGTGAAAAGCTCCTGAACGAAAGAAAAAAGTGGACACTTGTATTGTAAATATGTTGAACTCATTAGTTTATGACTCTTAATGTTTGAGTAATTGATATGCTTCATGTGCCTAGTCAGTTGGGGGCCGGAATGTAAGAGCCATAAAAGCTTAAGAAAATACTTTAAAATAGTGGCTAAATGGCATAATACAGTTAATTTACCTGAACGACTTATTGTATTAAGAAACCCCCTATTTTCTTGCTCCAGTGGTATAGTCCGACACCCCCTTCATTCTTGCCACAATGGAACAGTCCCTAAGCCACACATTGGGTGCAGCCATTTCACAGTTTAAACTGCACGTGGTGAAAGAGGCAGAAGCTGTGAGGTTTGGAGCAGTACAGTTTTTGACCGTGTTCGTTTATACGTGTTTGCTTTGTAATTCTGTTTGTTAAGTGTTATAGTAAACAGTTTAAAAGACAAAGCTACGTTTGGGAACGTTTTATTTCGACACGCGTCTACTCGTTGTTAAAGGCCCCACAGCTCAGTGGCCTGCCTGTTTGGAAACTAAGAAGCGCCACTACAAGCCCCCTGAACAGTGAGACGGGGCCTCGGTTTAACATCCCCCTGAACAGGAAGACGGGGCCTCGTTTTAACATCACCCTGAACAGGGAGCTGGGCCTCAGTTTAACATCCCCCTGAACAGGGAGACGGGGCCTCGGTTTAACATCCCCCTGAACAGGGAGACGAGGCCTCGGTTTAACATCCCCCTGAACAAGGAGACGGGGTCTCGCTTTAACATCCCCCTGAACAGGGAGACGGGGCCTCGGTTTAACATCCCCCTGAACAGGGAGATGGGGCCTCGGTTTAACATCCCCCTGAACAGGAAGACGGGGCCTCGTTTTAACATCACCCTGAACAGGGAGCTGGGCCTCGGTTTAACATCCCCCTGAACAGGGAGACGGGGCCTCGGTTTAACATCCCCCTGAACAGGGAGACGAGGCCTCGGTTTAACATCCCCCTGAACAAGGAGACGGGGTCTTGCTTTAACATCCCCCCTGAACAGGGAGATTGGGCCTCGGTTTAACATCCCCCTGAACAGGGAGACGGGGTCTCGCTTTAACATCCCCCTGAACAGGGAGCTGGGCCTCGGTTTAACATCCCCCTGAACAGGGAGACGGGGCCTCGGTTTAACATCCCCCTGAACAAGGAGACGGGGTCTCGCTTTAACATCCCCCTGAACAGGGAGACGGGGCCTCGGTTTAACATACCCCCGGAACAGGGTGACAGGGCGTCGGTTTAACATCCCCCTGAACAGGGTGACAGGGCGTCGGTTTAACATCCCCCTAAACAGGGAGACGGGGCCTCGGTTTAAAATCCCCCCTGAACAGGGAGACGGGGCCTCAGTTTAACATCCCCCCTGAACAGGGAGACGGGGCCTCGGTTTAACATTCCCCTGAACAGGGAGACGGGGCCTCGGTTAAATATAACCCTGAACAGGGAGACGGGGCCTCGGTTTAACATCCCCCTGAAAAGGGAGACGGGGCCTCGGTTTAACATCCCCCTGAACAGGGAGACGGTACCTCGATATAAAATCCAGCCTGAACTGGGAGACGAGGCATCGGTTTAATATCCCCTTAAACAGGGAGACGGGGCCTCGGTTCAAAATCCCCCCTGAACAGGGAGACGGGGCCTCGGTTTAACATCCCCCTGAACAGGGAGACGGGGCCTCTGTTTAAAATCCCCCCTGAACAGGGAGACGGGGCCTCGGTTTAACATCCCCCTGAACAGTGAGACGGGGCCTCGTTTAAAATCCCCCTGAACAGGGAGACGGGGCCTCGGTTTAACATCCCCTAGAACAGGGAGACGGGGCGTCGGGGTAACATCCCCCCTGAACAGTGAGACAGGGCCTCGGTTTAACATCCCCCCTGAACAGGGAGACGGGGCCTCGGTTTAACATCCCCCCTGAACAGGGAGACGGGGTCTCGGTTTAACATCCCCCCTGAACAAGGAGACGGGGCCTCGGTTTAACATCCCCCTGAACAGGGAGACGGGGCCTCGGTTTAACATCCCCCTGAACAGGGAGACGGGGCCTCGGTTTAACATCCCCCCTGAACAGGGAGACGGGGCCTCGGTTTCACATCCCCCCTGAACAGGGAGACGGGGCCTCGGTTTCACATCCCCCCTGAACAGGGAGACGGGGCCTCGGTTTAACATCCCCCTGAACAGGGAGACGGGGCCTCGGTTTAACATCCCCCTGAACAAGGAGACGGGGCCTCGGTTTAACATCCCCCCTGAACAAGGAGACGGGGTCTCGGTTTAACATCCCCCTGAACAGGGAGACGGGGTCTCGGTTTAACATCCCCCTGAACAGGGAGACGGGGCCTCGGTTTAACATCCCCCTGAACAGGGAGACGGGGCCTCGGTTTAACATCCCCCCTGAACAAGGAGACGGGGTCTCGGTTTAACATCCCCCTGAACAGGGAGACGGGGCCTCGGTTTAACATCCCCCTGAACAGGGAGACGGGGCCTCGGTTTAACATCCCCCTTGAACAGTGAGACAGGGCCTCGGTTTAACATCCCCTGAACAGGGAGACAGGGCCTCGGTTTAACATCCCCCTGAACAGGGAGACGGGGCCTCGGTTTAACATCCCCCTGAACAGGGAGACAGGGCCTCGGTTTAACATCCCCCTGAACAGTGAGACGGGGCCTCGGTTTAACATCCTCCTGAACTGGGAGACGGGGCCTTGGTTTAACATTCCCCTGAACAGGGAGACGGGGCCTCGGTTTAACATCCCCCCTGAACAGGGAGACGTGGCTTCGGTTTAACATCCCCCTGAACAGGGAGACGGGGCCTCGGTTTAACATCCCCCTGAACAGGGAGACAGGGCCTCGGTTTAACATTCCCCTGAACAGGGAGACGGGGCCTTGGTTTAACATCCCCCTGAACAGGGAGACGGGGCCTCGGTTTAACATCCCCCCTGAACAGGGAGACGTGGCTTCGGTTTAACATCCCCCTGAACAGGGACACGGGGCCTCGATTTTACATCCCCTGAACAGGGAGACATGGCCTCGGTTTAACATCCCCGCTGAACAGAGAGACGGGGCCTTGGTATAACATCCCCCTGAACAGGGAGACGGGGCCTCGGTTTAACATCCCCTGAACAGGGAGATGAGGCCTCGGTTTAACATCCCCCTGAACAGGGAGACGGGGCCTCGGTTTAACAACTCCCCTGAACAGGGAGACGGGGCCTCGGTTTAACATCCCCCCTGAACATGGAGACAGGGCATCGGTTTAACATCCCCTGAACAGGGAGACGGGGCCTCGGTTTAACATCCCCCTCAACATGGAGACGGGGCCTCGGTTTAACATCCCCCTGAACAGGGAGACGGGGCCTCGGTTTAACATCCCCCTGAACAGGGAGACGAGACCTCGGTTTAACAACTCCCCTGAACAGGGAGACGGGGCCTCGGTTTAACATCCCCCTCAACATGGAGACGGGGCCTCGGTTTAACATCCCCCTGAACAGGGAGACGGGGCCTCGGTTTAACATCCCCCTCAACATGGAGACGGGGCCTCGGTTTAACATCCCCCTGAACAAGGAGACAGGTCCTCGGTTTAACATCCCCCTTAACAGGGAGATGGGGCCTCGCTTTAACATCCCCCTCAACATGGAGACGGGGCCTCGGTTTAACATCCCCATGAACAGGGAGACGGGGCCTCGGTTTAACATCCCCCTGAACAAGGAGACGAGACCTCGGTTTAACATCCCCCTTAACAGGGAGATGGGGCCTCGCTTTAACATCCCCCCTGAACAGGCAGACGGGGCCTCAGTTTAACATCCCCCTGAACAGAGAGACGGGGCCTCGGTTTAACATCCCCCTGAACAGGGAGACGGGGCCTCGGTTTAACATCCCCCTGAACAGGGAGACGGGGCCTCGGTTTAACATCCCCCTGAACAGGGAGACGGGGCCTCGGTTTAACATCTCCCCTGAACAGGGAGACGGGGCCTCGGTTTAACATCCCCCCTGAACAGGGAGACGTGGCTTCGGTTTAACATCCCCCTGAACAGGGACACGGGGCCTCGATTTTACATCCCCTGAACAGGGAGACATGGCCTCGGTTTAACATCCCCGCTGAACAGAGAGACGGGGCCTTGGTATAACATTCCCCTGAACAGGGAGATGAGGCCTCGGTTTAACATCCCCCTGAACAGGGAGACGGGGCCTCGGTTTAACAACTCCCCTGAACAGGGAGACGGGGCCTCGGTTTAACATCCCCCCTGAACATGGAGACAGGGCATCGGTTTAACATCCCCTGAACAGGGAGACGGGGCCTCGGTTTAACATCCCCCTCAACATGGAGACGGGGCCTCGGTTTAACATCCCCCTGAACAGGGAGACGGGGCCTCGGTTTAACATCCCCCTGAACAGGGAGACGAGACCTCGGTTTAACAACTCCCCTGAACAGGGAGACGGGGCCTCGGTTTAACATCCCCCTCAACATGGAGACGGGGCCTCGGTTTAACATCCCCCTGAACAGGGAGACGGGGCCTCGGTTTAACATCCCCCTCAACATGGAGACGGGGCCTCGGTTTAACATCCCCCTGAACAAGGAGACAGGTCCTCGGTTTAACATCCCCCTTAACAGGGAGATGGGGCCTCGCTTTAACATCCCCCTCAACATGGAGACGGGGCCTCGGTTTAACATCCCCATGAACAGGGAGACGGGGCCTCGGTTTAACATCCCCCTGAACAAGGAGACGAGACCTCGGTTTAACATCCCCCTTAACAGGGAGATGGGGCCTCGCTTTAACATCCCCCCTGAACAGGCAGACGGGGCCTCAGTTTAACATCCCCCTGAACAGAGAGACGGGGCCTCGGTTTAACATCCCCCTGAACAGGGAGACGGGGCCTCGGTTTAACATCCCCCTGAACAGGGAGACGGGGCCTCGGTTTAACATCCCCCTGAACAGGGAGACGGGGCCTCGGTTTAACATCTCCCCTGAACAGGGAGACGGGGCCTCGGTTTAACATCCCCCTGAACAGGTAGAAGGGGCCTCGGTTTAACATCCCCTTGAACATGGAATCGGGCCTCGATTTAACATCTCCCTGAACAGGGAGACAGGGCCTCGGTTTAACATCCCCCTGAACAGGGAGACGGGGCCTCGGTTTAACATCCCCCTGAACAGGGAGACAGGGCCTCGGTTTAACATCCCCCATGAACAGGGAGACGGGTCCTCGGTTTAAAATCCCCCCTGAACAGGGAGAAGGCTCCTCTGTTTAACATCCCCCCTGAACAGGGAGACGGGGCCTCGGTTTAACATCCCCGCTGAACAGGGAGACGGGGCTTCGGTTTAACATCCCCCCTGAACAGGGAGATGGGGCCTCGCTTTAACATCCCCCCTGAACAGGGAGACGGGGCCTCAGTTTAACATCCCCCTGAACAGAGAGACGGGGCCTCGGTTTAACATCCCCCTGAACAGGGAGACGGGGCCTCGGTTTAACATCCCCCTGAACAGAGAGACGGGGCCTCGGTTTAACATCCCCTGAACAGGGAGACGGGGCCTCGGTTTAACATCCCCCTGAACAGGGAGACGGGGCCTCGGTTTAACATCCCCCTGAACAGGGAGACTGGGCCTCGGTTTAACACCCCCCTGAACAGGGAGACGGGGCCTCGGTTTAACATCCCCCATGAAGAGGGAGACGGGGCCTCGGTTTAACATCCCCCTGAACAGGGAGACAGGGCCTCGGTTTAACATCCCCCTGAACAGGGAGACGGGTCCTCGGTTTAACATCCCCCTGAACAGGGAGACGGGGCCTCGGTTTAACATCCCCCTGAACAGGGAGACGGGGCCTCGGTTTAACATCCCCCTGAACAGGGAGACGGGGCCTCGGTTTAACATCCCCCTGAACAGGGAGACGGGGCCTCGGTTTAACATCCCCCTGAACAGGGAGACGGGGCCTCGGTTTAACATCCCCCTGAACAGGGAGACGGGGCCTCGGTTTAACATCCCCCTGAACAGGTAGAAGGGGCCTCGGTTTAACATCCCCTTGAACATGGAATCGGGCCTCGATTTAACATCTCCCTGAACAGGGAGACAGGGCCTCGGTTTAACATCCCCCTGAACAGGGAGACGGGGCCTCGGTTTAACATCCCCCTGAACAGGGAGACAGGGCCTCGGTTTAACATCCCCCATGAACAGGGAGACGGGTCCTCGGTTTAAAATCCCCCCTGAACAGGGAGAAGGCTCCTCTGTTTAACATCCCCCTGAACAGGGAGACGGGGCCTCGGTTTAACATCCCCGCTGAACAGGGAGACGGGGCTTCGGTTTAACATCCCCCCTGAACAGGGAGACGGGGCCTCGGTTTAACAGTCCTCCCGAACAGGGAGACGGGGCCTCGGTTTAACATTCCCCTGACCAGGGAGACACGGCCTCGGTTTAACATCCCCTGAAAAGTGAGACGGGGCCTCAGTTTACCATCCCCCCTGAACAGGGAGACGGTACCTCGATATAAAATCCAGCCTGAACTGGGAGACGAGGCATCGGTTTAACATTCCCTTAAACAGGGAGATGGTGCCTCGGTTTAACATCCCCCTGAACAGGGAGACTGGGCCTCGGTTTAACATCCCCCTGAACAGGGAGACTGGGCCTCGGTTTAACATCCCCCTGAACAGGGAGATAGGGCCTCGGTTTAACATCCCCCTGAACAGGGAGACGGGGCCTCGGTTTAACATCCCCCTAAACAGGGAGACGGGGCCTCGGTTTAAGAACTCCCCTGAACAGGGAGACGGGGCCTCGGTTTAACATCCCCCCTGAACATGGAGACAGGGCATCGGTTTAACATCCCCTGAACAGGGAGACGGGGCCTCGGTTTAACATCCCCCTCAACATGGAGACGGGGCCTCGGTTTAACATCCCCCTGAACAGGGAGACGGGGCCTCGGTTTAACATCCCCCTGAACAGGGAGACGAGACCTCGGTTTAACATCCCCCTTAACAGGGAGATGGGGCCTCGCTTTAACATCCCCCCTGAACAGGGAGACGGGGCCTCAGTTTAACATCCCCCTGAACAGAGAGACGGGGCCTCGGTTTAACATCCCCCTGAACAGGGAGACGGGGCCTCGGTTTAACATCCCCCTGAACAGGGAGACGGGGCCTCGGTTTAACATCCCCCTGAACAGGGAGACTGGGCGTCGGTTTAACATCCCCCCTGAACAGGGAGACGGGACCTCGGTTTAACATCCCTCCTGAACAGGGAGACGGGGCCTCGGTTTAACATCCCCCTGAACAGGGAGACGGGGCCTCGGTTTAACATCCCCCTGAACAGGGAGACGGGGCCTCGGTTTAACATCCCCCTGAACAGGGAGACTGGGCCTCGGTTTAACATCCCCCTGAACAGGGAGACGGGGCCTCGGTTTAACATCCCCCTGAACAGGGAGACGGGGCCTCGGTTTAACATCCCCTGAACAGGGAGACGGGGCCTCGGTTTAACATCCCCCTGAACAGGGAGACGGGGCCTAGGTTTAACATTCCCCCTGAACAGGGAGACGGGGCCTCGGTTTAACATCCCCTGAACAGGGAGACGGGGCCTCGGTTTAACATCCCCCTGAACAGGGAGACGGGGCCTCGGTTTAACATCCCCCTGAACAGGGAGACTGGGCCTCGGTTTAACACCCCCCTGAACAGGGAGACGGGGCCTCGGTTTAACATCCCCCATGAAGAGGGAGACGGGGCCTCGGTTTAACATCCCCCTGAACAGGGAGACAGGGCCTCGGTTTAACATCCCCCTGAACAGGGAGACGGGTCCTCGGTTTAACATCCCCCTGAACAGGGAGACGGGGCCTCGGTTTAACATCCCCCTGAACAGGGAGACGGGGCCTCGGTTTAACATCCCCCTGAACAGGGAGACGGGGCCTCGGTTTAACATCCCCCTGAACAGGGAGACGGGGCCTCGGTTTAACATCCCCCTGAACAGGGAGACGGGGCCTCGGTTTAACATCCCCCTGAACAGGGAGACGGGGCCTCGGTTTAACATCCCCCTGAACAGGGAGACGGGGCCTCGGTTTAACATCCCCCTGAACAGGGAGACGGGGCCTCGGTTTAACATCCCCTGAACAGGGAGACGGGGCCTCGGTTTAACATCCCGCTGAACAGGGAGACGGGGCCTCTGTTTAACATCTCCCCTGAACAGGGAGACGGGGCCTCGGTTTAACATCCCGCTGAACAGGGAGACGGGGCCTCGGTTTAACATCTCCCCTGAACAGGGAGACGGGGCCTCGGTTTAACATCCCCCTGAACAGGGAGACGGGGCCTCGGTTTAACATCCCCCTGAACAGGGAGACGGGGCCTCGGTTTAACATCCCCCTGAACAGGGAGACGGGGCCTCGGTTTAACATCCCCCTGAACAGGGAGACGGGGCCTCGGTTTAACATCCCCCTGAACAGGGAGACGGGGCCTCGGTTTAACATCCCCCTGAACAGGGAGACGGGTCCTCGGTTTAACATCCCCCCTGAACAGGGAGACGGGGCCTCGGTTTAACATCCCCCTGAACAGGGAGACGGGGCCTCGGTTTAACATCCCCCTGAACAGGGAGACGGGGTCTCGGTTTAACATCCCCCTGAACAGGGAGACGGGGCCTCGGTTTAACATCCCCCTGAACAGGGTGACGGGGCCTCGGTTTAACATCCCCCTGAACAGGGAGACGGGGCCTCGGTTTAACATCCCCCCCTGAACAGGGAGACGGGGCCTCGGTTTAACATCCCCCTGAACAGGGAGACGGGGACTCGGTTTAACATCCCCCTGAACAGGGAGACGGGGCCTCGGTTTAACACCCCCCTGAACAGTGAGACGGGGCCTCGGTTTAACATCCCCCTGAACAGGGAGACTGGGCCTCGGTTTAACATCCCACTGAACAGGGAGACGGGGCCTCGGTTTAACATCCCCCTGAACAGGGAGACGGGGCCTCGGTTTAACACCCCCCTGAACAGGGAGACGGGGCCTCGGTATAACATCCCCCTTGAACAGTGAGACAGGGCCTCGGTTTAACATCCCCCTGAACAGGGAGACGAGACCTCGGTTTAACATCCCCCTGAACAGGGAGACGAGACCTCGGTTTAACAACTCCCCTGAACAGGGAGACGGGGCCTCGGTTTAACATCCCCCTGAACAGGGAGACGAGACCTCGGTTTAACAACTCCCCTGAACAGGGAGACGGGGCCTCGGTTTAACATCCCCCTGAACAGGGAGACGAGACCTCGGTTTAACAACTCCCCTGAACAGGGAGACGGGGCCTCGGTTTAACATCCCCCTGAACAGGGAGACGAGACCTCGGTTTAACAACTCCCCTGAACAGGGAGACGGGGCCTCGGTTTAACATCCCCCTCAACATGGAGACGGGGCCTCGGTTTAACATCCCCCTGAACAGGGAGACGGGGCCTCGGTTTAACATCCCCCTCAACATGGAGACGGGGCCTCGGTTTAACATCCCCCTGAACAAGGAGACAGGTCCTCGGTTTAACATCCCCCTTAACAGGGAGATGGGGCCTCGCTTTAACATCCCCCTCAACATGGAGACGGGGCCTCGGTTTAACATCCCCCTGAACAGGGAGACGAGACCTCGGTTTAACATCCCCCTTAACAGGGAGATGGGGCCTCGCTTTAACATCCCCCCTGAACAGGCAGACGGGGCCTCAGTTTAACATCCCCCTGAACAGAGAGACGGGGCCTCGGTTTAACATCCCCCTGAACAGGGAGACGGGGCCTCGGTTTAACATCCCCCTGAACAGGGAGACGGGGCCTCGGTTTAACATCCCCCTGAACAGGGAGACGGGGCCTCGGTTTAACATCTCCCCTGAACAGGGAGACGGGGCCTCGGTTTAACATCCCCCTGAACAGGTAGAAGGGGCCTCGGTTTAACATCCCCTTGAACATGGAATCGGGCCTCGATTTAACATCTCCCTGAACAGGGAGACAGGGCCTCGGTTTAACATCCCCCTGAACAGGGAGACGGGGCCTCGGTTTAACATCCCCCTGAACAGGGAGACAGGGCCTCGGTTTAACATCCCCCATGAACAGGGAGACGGGTCCTCGGTTTAAAATCCCCCCTGAACAGGGAGAAGGCTCCTCTGTTTAACATCCCCCCTGAACAGGGAGACGGGGCCTCGGTTTAACATCCCCGCTGAACAGGGAGACGGGGCTTCGGTTTAACATCCCCCCTGAACAGGGAGACGGGGCCTCGGTTTAACAGTCCTCCCGAACAGGGAGACGGGGCCTCGGTTTAACATTCCCCTGACCAGGGAGACACGGCCTCGGTTTAACATCCCCTGAAAAGTGAGACGGGGCCTCAGTTTACCATCCCCCCTGAACAGGGAGACGGTACCTCGATATAAAATCCAGCCTGAACTGGGAGACGAGGCATCGGTTTAACATTCCCTTAAACAGGGAGATGGTGCCTCGGTTTAACATCCCCCTGAACAGGGAGACTGGGCCTCGGTTTAACATCCCCCTGAACAGGGAGACTGGGCCTCGGTTTAACATCCCCCTGAACAGGGAGATAGGGCCTCGGTTTAACATCCCCCTGAACAGGGAGACGGGGCCTCGGTTTAACATCCCCCTAAACAGGGAGACGGGGCCTCGGTTTAAGAACTCCCCTGAACAGGGAGACGGGGCCTCGGTTTAACATCCCCCCTGAACATGGAGACAGGGCATCGGTTTAACATCCCCTGAACAGGGAGACGGGGCCTCGGTTTAACATCCCCCTCAACATGGAGACGGGGCCTCGGTTTAACATCCCCCTGAACAGGGAGACGGGGCCTCGGTTTAACATCCCCCTGAACAGGGAGACGAGACCTCGGTTTAACATCCCCCTTAACAGGGAGATGGGGCCTCGCTTTAACATCCCCCCTGAACAGGGAGACGGGGCCTCAGTTTAACATCCCCCTGAACAGAGAGACGGGGCCTCGGTTTAACATCCCCCTGAACAGGGAGACGGGGCCTCGGTTTAACATCCCCCTGAACAGGGAGACGGGGCCTCGGTTTAACATCCCCCTGAACAGGGAGACTGGGCCTCGGTTTAACATCCCCCCTGAACAGGGAGACGGGACCTCGGTTTAACATCCCCCCTGAACAGGGAGACGGGGCCTCGGTTTAACATCCCCCTGAACAGGGAGACGGGGCCTCGGTTTAACATCCCCCTGAACAGGGAGACGGGGCCTCGGTTTAACATCCCCCTGAACAGGGAGACTGGGCCTCGGTTTAACATCCCCCTGAACAGGGAGACGGGGCCTCGGTTTAACATCCCCCTGAACAGGGAGACGGGGCCTCGGTTTAACATCCCCTGAACAGGGAGACGGGGCCTCGGTTTAACATCCCCCTGAACAGGGAGACGGGGCCTAGGTTTAACATTCCCCCTGAACAGGGAGACGGGGCCTCGGTTTAACATCCCCTGAACAGGGAGACGGGGCCTCGGTTTAACATCCCCCTGAACAGGGAGACGGGGCCTCGGTTTAACATCCCCCTGAACAGGGAGACTGGGCCTCGGTTTAACACCCCCCTGAACAGGGAGACGGGGCCTCGGTTTAACATCCCCCATGAAGAGGGAGACGGGGCCTCGGTTTAACATCCCCCTGAACAGGGAGACAGGGCCTCGGTTTAACATCCCCCCTGAACAGGGAGACGGGTCCTCGGTTTAACATCCCCCTGAACAGGGAGACGGGGCCTCGGTTTAACATCCCCCTGAACAGGGAGACGGGGCCTCGGTTTAACATCCCCCTGAACAGGGAGACGGGGCCTCGGTTTAACATCCCCCTGAACAGGGAGACGGGGCCTCGGTTTAACATCCCCCTGAACAGGGAGACGGGGCCTCGGTTTAACATCCCCCTGAACAGGGAGACGGGGCCTCGGTTTAACATCCCCCTGAACAGGGAGACGGGGCCTCGGTTTAACATCCCCCCTGAACAGGGAGACGGGGCCTCGGTTTAACATCCCCCTGAACAGGGAGACGGGGCCTCGGTTTAACATTCCCCTGAACAGGGAGACGGGGCCTCGGTTTAACATCCCCCTGAACAGGGAGACGGGGCCTCGGTTTAACATTCCCCTGAACAGGGAGACGGGGCCTCGGTTTAACATCCCCCTGAACAGGGAGACGGGGCCTCGGTTTAACATCCCCCTGAACAGGGAGACGGGGCCTCGGTTTAACATCCCCCTGAACAGGGAGACGGGGCCTCGGTTTAACATCCCCCTGAACAGGGAGACGGGGCCTCGGTTTAACATCCCCCTGAACAGGGAGACGGAACCTCGGTTTAACATCCCCCCTGAACAGGGAGACGGGGCCTCGGTTTAACATCCCCCTGAACAGGGAGACGGAACCTCGGTTTAACATCCCCCCTGAACAGGGAGATGGGGCCTCGGTTTAACATCCACCCTGAACAGGGAGACGGGGCCTCGGTTTAACATCCCCCTGAACAGGGAGACGGGGCCTCGGTTTAACATCCCCCTGAACAGGGAGACGGGGCATCGGTTTAACATCCCCCTGAACAGGGAGACGGGGCCTCGGTTTAACATCCCCCCTGAACAGGGAGACGGGGCCTCGGTTTAACATCCCCCTGAACAGGGAGACGGGGCCTCGGTTTAACATCCCCCTGAACAGGGAGACGGGGCCTCGGTTTAACATCCCCCTGAACAGGTGGACGGGGCCTCCGTTTAACATCCCCTTGAACAGGGAGACGGGGCCTCGGTTTAACATCCCCCTGAACAGGGGGACGGGACCTCGGTTTAACATTCCCCCTGAACAGGGGGACGGGGCCTCGGTTTAACATCCCCCCTGAACAGGGAGACGGGGCATCGGTTTAACATCCACCTGAACAGGGGGACGGGGTCTCGGTTTAACATCCCCCTGAACAGGGAGACGGGGCCTCGGTTTAACATCCCCCCTGAACAGGGAGACTGGGCCTCGGTTTAACATCCCCCCTGAACAGGGAGACGGGGCCTCGGTTTAACATCCCCCTGAACAGGGAGACGGGGCCTCGGTTTTACATCCCCCTGAACAGGGAGACTGGGCCTCGGTTTAACATCCCCCCTGAACAGGGAGACGGGGCCTCGGTTTAACATCCCCCTGAACAGGGAGACGGAGCCTCGGTTTAACATCGCCCTGAACAGGGAGACGGGGCCTCGGTTTAACATCCCCCTGAACAGGGAGACGGGGCCTCGGTTTAACATCTCCCTGACCAGGCAGACGGGGCCTCGGTTTAACATCCCCCTGAACAGGGAGACGGGGCCTCGGTTTAACATCTCCCTGAACAGGGAGACGGGGCCTCAGTTTAACATCCCCCTGAACAGGGAGACGGGTCCTCGGTTTAACATCCCCCTGAACAGGGAGACGGGGCCTCGGTTTAACATCCCCCTGAACAGGGGGACGGGACCTCGGTTTAACATTCCCCCTGAACAGGGGGACGGGGCCTCGGTTTAACATCCCCCCTGAACAGGGAGACGGGGCCTCGGTTTAACATCCACCTGAACAGGGGGACGGGGTCTCGGTTTAACATCCCCCTGAACAGGGAGACGGGGTCTCGGTTTAACATCCCCCTGAACAGGGAGACGGGGCCTTGGTTTAACATCCCCCCTGAACAGGGAGACGGGGCCTCGGTTTAACCTCCCCCCTGAACAGGGAGACGGGGCCTCGGTTTAACATCCCCCCTGAACAGGGAGACGGGGCCTCGGTTTAACATCCCCCCTGAACAGGGAGACTGGGCCTCGGTTTAACATCCCCCTGAACAGGGAGACGGGGCCTAGGTTTAACATCCACCTGAACAGGGAGACGGGGCCTCGGTTTAACATCCCTGAACAGGGAGACGGGGCCTCGGTTTAACATTCCCCCTGAACAGGGAGAACATAAGAACATAAGAACGTAAGAAATAGGAGCAGGAGTAGGCCAATCGGCCCCTCGAGCCTGCTCCGCCATTCAATATGATCATGGCTGATCTGATCCTAACTGCCAATCCACTATCACAGAACCATCTCCTGCATCTAACAGAATTAGACACACGAAATAGGAGCAGGATCAGGCCACACGGCCCTTGGGCCCGCTCCGCTACCCACAGGGCCATGACCGATCCGAACCTAGACTCATGTCCAAATTCCTGCCCGCTCCCCGTAACCCTTAATTCCCTTTACTTCTATTTCTGTTTTAAATTTATGTAATGATGTCGCTTCTACAGCTTTTTGGGGCAGCATATTCCATGGACCTACCACCCTCTGAGTGAAGTAGTTCCTCCTCATCTCAGTTTTGAAAGAGCAGCCCCTTATTCTAAGACTATGCCCCCTAGTTCTAGTTTCACGCATCATCGGGAACATCTTCCCCGCATCCACCCGATCCAACCCCTTCACAATCTTATATGTTTCAATAAGATCGCCTCTCATTCTTCTCAACTCCAATGAGTGGAGTCCCAATCTACTCAACCTCTCCTCATATTTCCATCCCCTCATCCCCGGGATTAACCAAGTGAACCTTCTTTGTACTGACTCGAGAGCAAGTATGTCCTTTCTTAAGTATGGACACCAAAACTGTACGCAGTATTCCAGGTGCGGTCTCACCAATACCTTGTACAACTGAAGCAATACCTCCCTATTTTTATATTCTATCCCCCTAGCAATGAAAGCAAACATTCCATTGGCCTTCTTAATCACTTGCTGCACCTGCATACTAACCTTTTGAGTTTCGTGCACCAGGACCCCCAGATCCCTTTGTACTTCAGTACTTTCCAGTTTCTTGCCATTAAGATACTAACTTGCTCTACGATTTTTCCTGCCAAAGTGCATAACCTCACACTTTCCAGTATTGTATTCCATCTGCTAAATCTCTGCCCACTTACTTAGCCTGTCTATGTCCCCTTGAAGGTTTTTTTATGTCCTCCTCACTCACTACTTTCCCCCCCATCTTAGTATCATCTGTAAACTTTGATATGTTACACTCGGTCCCCTCCTCCAAATCGTTAATATAGATTGTAAAGAGTTGGGGACCCAGCACTGCCCCCTGCGGAACACCACTAGTTACTGATTGCCAGTCTGAGAATGAACCATTTATCCCAACTCTCTGCCTTCTGTTAGATAGCCAATCCTCTATCCATGCCAGAATATTACCCCCAATCCCGTGATTTTTTATCTTAAGCAATAATCTTTTGTGTGGCACCTTGTCAAATGCCTTTTGGAAGTCTAAATACATTCCATTCACTGGTTCCCCTTTATCCACCCTATATGTTACTTCCTCAAAAAACTCCAGCAAATTTGTCAAACATGACTTCCCCTTCATAAAACCATGCTGACTTTGTCCTATTAAATTATGATTATCCAAATGTCCTGTTACTGTCTCCTTAATAATGGACTCCAAAATTTTACCTACCACAGATGTTAGGCTAACCGGTCTATAGTTTCCAACCTTCTGTCTACTGCCCTTTTTAAATAAGGGTGTTACATTTGCAGTTTTCCAGTCTGCCGGGACCATTGCCGAGTCCAGGGAGTTTTGGAAAATTATTACCAATGCATCCACAATCCCTACCGCCACTTCCCTCAAGACCCTAGGATGTAAGCCATCAGGTCCAGGTGATTTATCCGCCTTGAGTCCCATTATTTTACCGAGTACCACTTTGATCGTGTTTAGCTCCTCCTCCCCCCTCCCCCCCTATAGCCCCCTGTTTGTCCCGTGTTGGGATATTCTTAGTGTCTTCCACTGTAAAGACTGATGTAAAATATTCATTCAGTGTTTTTGCCATCTCCATATTTCCCACCATTAATTTCCCGGTCTCATCCTCTAAGGGACCAACATTTACTTTAGCCACCCTTTATCTTTTTATACAACTATAAAAACTCTTACTGTCTGTTTTTATATTTTTTGCTAATTTACTTTCATAATCTATCTTCCCTTTCTTAATCAATCTTTTTGTTATTTTTTGCTGTCTTTTAAAGTTTTCCCAATCCTCTATCCTCCCAGTAGATTTGGCTACCTTATATGCCCTTGTTTTTAGTCGAATACTATGTAAGATTCGAAATTTTCAGCAATAATCACGCAAGAAAACAGGATAAAATAAGACAGTTTATTGACCAAAGTAAGCTTGCACAGAAAAACCTTTGATAAAAGGGCATACAAAATGGCCGCCGGGCCTCGTGATCAGTTTTCTGGACCGTTTGATTTCTGTTACTGCAAGCCAGACAGGCTTGTGGATTGAAGACAGTAAGCCCGCGAAAGCCAGTATCGGGGAACCGAAACTCAGGGAAACAGCATATATATTCAATGGATTCTAAGTACAGGATGGGGCCCATCAAGATATGGGCGGACAATGCACGAACACTTATACCCATTTAATGTACAAAGGAGAAACCGTTTAACAGCCATCAAGGGAAATCTCCAGACCGATCAATATGCGAACCGAGTCACGGTGACAATGTAAAAGACATTAAAAGACATTATCGGCCAGGAAGGCCAGTTAAGTTATCACCGGCTCCCGTTACAAGACAAAGCGTCCCTGCAGAGATTTCTGCCCGCCAAAATTAATACAAAGACAGGACTATGATTTGGCGGGAGATAAGACTGTCCCAAAAGGGTATAACTATGGATTGAAAGTCCATCAATGTTACGGACGGTGACGGTTACACAGATCCAGGATCAAGCGCGCCTCTTCTACCTCGGTAGCTTCGGAATCGATCAAGATGCTTCGTCTTTTTAAAGACGCTTCGGACGGACAATTTCGGTGAAAAGACGACGTGGTCGGTGTTCAGCCAGACAAGGCTCGGTGACGACGGGAAGACGACGAGGGTGGCCCGGGTGCTGTTGTCGGGAGATCATCGACGACCCAGGCCGAAGGAGAAGACACCCTCTGGAAAGCCACCGAGCCAGGCGGGAGCGAGAAAGGTCCTCGACATACCATTCGGCCAGAGACCTTCAGATTCTCCCATTTGCATCCAGTTCTTCAACAGCTTTTAGCTGATCCAACCATGACGAGCGCTCATCGAGGCTGTATCTACCGCCCCATCGCCTGAGAGAAAAACAAGCTGCGCCAGAAGTTTCCAAATCCACGTGACGACGGAAAGCTGTGCCAAAAGGCTGCGAACCCCTTTTTGCGATTTTGAGAGTGGTGAGCATGATCCCGAGTTCCTCAGGTCGAAACTTAGTTTAGGTATAGGGGAGGGAGTTAAGGGTAATCGTAATGTGTTTTCCCTTTTACGATGTGCCGTGTGTTCCCCATTTCCATAGCGTCAAGTTCATAAATTTGTGCATGATTGTAGTTACTTTAATCTGTGCCTATGACATGTATTTTGTAATGCTTCAAACTGTTTAAAAATAAAAGCATCCATTTCGTGCTATTCAACCTGGTCTATTGAGTCCTTTCCCTGCACTACAGTTCTCTGCATCTAAGTCCAAGGTCTAGAACCGTAGGGGAGAGTGGGTCGAACCACTCAAGGGTAATTATTGCACAAAGCCTGGCAGGAGACCAGAACGAGCAAGAGAAACCCCCTACAACTATCCTTAATTTCTTTACTTAGCCACGGATGGCTGTCTTTTCTTTTACACCCTTTTCTTCTCAGTGGAATAAATATTTTTTGGAAGTTGTAAAATAACTCCTTAAATGTACACCACTGATCATGTATCGTCTTACCCTTTAATCTATTTTCCCAATCCACTCTACTCAATTCCGCTCTCATACCTTCATAGTCTCCTTTATTCAAGCTTAGCACGCTTGTTTGAGATCCAACCTTCTCACCCTCTAATTGAATATGGAATTCAACCATGTTATGGTCACTCATTCCAAGGGGATCCTTTACTAGGACATTTTTAATTAATCCTGTCTCGTTACACAGGACCAGATCTAAGGTTGCCTGCCCCTGGTCGGTTCAGTTACATACTGCTCAAGAAACCCATCCCTAATACACTCAATGAACTCATCCTCAAGGCAGCCCTGCCCAATTTGATTTGTCCAATTAATATGATAGTTAAAATCCCCCATAATTATAGATGTTCCCTTATTACAAGCCTCAACTATTTCCTGATTGATACTCCGTCCAACAGAGTTGCCACAGTTCGGAGGCCTATAGACTACGCCCACTAGTGTTTTTTTACCCTTATTATTCCTTACCTCCACCCAAACTGTTTCATTATCCTGATCTTTTGACCCAATATCATTTCTCTGTATTACAGTGATTCCTTCCTTTATTAACATAGCCACCCCACCTCCCCTTCCTTCCTGCCTGTCCTTCCTGATCGTTAAATAACCTGGTATGTTTAATTCCCAGGCATTGTCACCCTGCAGCCATGTTTCTGTAATGGCCACAAGATCATACCCATATGTAGTTATTTGTGCCATTAACTCATCTATTTTGTTACGAATGCTATGTGCATTCAGATAGAGAACTTTCAAAGATGTTTTGTGACACTTAGTTCCTGTTTTTGCCCTTTTTATTACTTTACCTTTTACTCCATACCTTCTGCCCCTTCCTGACATGCTCTGGTTTTTAATTTCCCCACTGCTACCTAATCTATGACCTTCCCTGTTGTCATTTGTATTATTTGCTCTCAAGGAACCTCCCCCCCACTAGTTAGTTTAAAGCCCTCTCTACAGCCCTAGTTATATGATCCACCAGGACTCGAGTCCCAGCACTGGCCAAGTGAAGCCCGTCCCAATGGAACAGCTCCCTCCTGCCCCAGTACTGGTGCCAGTGTCCCAGGAAGCAAAACCCATTTCTCCCACACCAGTCTTTGAGCCACGCATTTAACTCTCTAATTTTATTTGTCCTAGCCAAATTCGCTCGTGGCTCAGGTAATAATCCAGAGATTATTACCCTTGTGGTTCTGCTTTTTAATTTGGCCCCTAGCTGCTCAAACTCCCTCAGCAGAACCTCCTTCCTTGTCCTATCTATGTCGTTGGCACCAACATGGACCACGACAACTGGATCCTCCCCCTCCCACTCCAAGTTTCTCTCCAGTCCAGAGGAGATGTCCTTAACCCTGGCACCGGGCAGGCAACACAGCCTTCGGGACTCTCGCTCTCGGCTGCAGAGAACTCTATCTATCCCCCTAATGATACTATCCCCTACCACTACAACATTTCTTTTAACTCCCCCCACTTGAATGGCCCCCCGCTCCACGGTGCTGTGGCCAGGTTGCTCATCCTCCCCGCAGTCCCTGTTCCCATCCTCACAGGGAGTAAGAGCCTCGAACCTGTTGGACAAGTGCAAGGGCTGCGGCTCCTCCAACACTACCTCCTGGATCCCCGTACCTGCCTCACTTCTAGTCACACCATCCTGACCCTGGCCACGGACTACATCTGAATTAATTAATCTAATTGGTGTGACTACCTCGTGATACACAGAGTCCAGGTAACTCTCCCCCTCCCTGATGTGTCTCAGTGTTTGAAGCTCGGACTCCAGCTCTTCAACACGGAGCCGGAATTCCTCGAGCAGCCAACACTTACTGCAAATGTGATCACCGTGAGCATCAATGGTGTCCACCAGCTCCCACATATTGCAGCAGCAACATATCGCCTGATCTCCCATTCTATGTAATTAATTAAATTTATTAATATTCTTAAATACCCTCGGCCTCGATTCTAGATGGTGAATATCACACCTTAGAAACTATAAACCAAGGAGATTTAAGCTTAAAAAGGGAGAAATACTTACCAACCAATCACTTACCCGCTTTGTAGTGACGTCACACCTTGAATACTTTTTACCTCTCTCCTTCCCTGAGATTGGAGATTGGGAAGCCTCTGGGGCCTCTTGTAGTCGCTCTGCCGCTCAGCTCCGCCTCCACCCGCTGCCGATGCCGCACTGGGGCCTACCTGAGCCTCTGGGGCCTCTTGTAGTCGCTCTGCCGCTCAGCTCCGCCTCCACCCGCTGCCGATGCCACACTGGGGCCTACCTGAGCCTCTGGGGCCTCTTGTAGTCGCTCTGCCGCTCAGCTCCGCCTCCACCCGCTGCCGATGCCGCACTGGGGCCTACCTGAGCCTCTGGGGCCTCTTGTAGTCGCTCTGCCGCTCAGCTCCGCCTCCACCCGCTGCCGATGCCGCACTGGGGCCTACCTGAGCCTCTGGGGCCTCTTGTAGTCGCTCTGCCACTCAGCTCCGCCTCCACCCGCTGCCGATGCCGCACTGGGGCCTACCTGAGCCTCTGGGGCCTCTTGTAGTCGCTCTGCTGCTCAGCTCCGCCTCCACCTGCTGCCGATGCCGCACTGGGGCCTACCTGAGCCTCTGGGGCCACTTGTCGTCGCTCTGCCGCTCAGCTCCGCCTCCACCCGCTGCCGATGCCGCACTGGGGCCTACCTGAGCCTCTGGGGCCTCTTGTAGTCGCTCTGCCGCTCAGCTCCGCCTCCACCCGCTGCCGATGCCCCACTGGGGCCTACCTGAGCCTCTGGGGCCTCTTGTAGTCGCTCTGCCGCTCAACTCCGCCTCCACCCGCTGCCGATGCCGCACTGGGGCCTACCTGAGCCTCTGGGGCCTCTTGTAGTCGCTCTGCCGCTCAGCTCCGCCTCCACCCGCTGCCGATGTCGCACTGTGGCCTACCTGAGCCTCTAGGGCCTCTTGTAGTCGCTCTGCCGCTCAGCTCCGCCTCCACCCGCTGCCGATGCCGCACTGGGGCCTACCTGAGCCTCTGGGGCCTCTTGTAGTCGCTCTGCCGCTCAGCTCCGCCTCCACCCGCTGCCGATGCCGCACTGGGGCCTACCTGAGCCTCTGGGGCCTCTTGTAGCCGCACTGCCGCTCAGCTCCGCCTCCACCCGCTGCCGATGCCCCACTGGGGCCTACCTGAGCCTCTGGGGCCTCTTGTAGCCGCACTGCCGCTCAGCTCCGCCTCCACCCGCTGCCAATGCCGCACTGGGGCCTACCTGAGCCTCTGGGGCCTCTTGTAGTCGCTCTGCCGCTCAGCTCCGCCTCCACCCGCTGCCGATGCCGCACTGGGGCCTACCTGAGCCTCTGGGGCCTCTTGTAGTCGCTCTGCCGCTCAGCTCCGCCTCCACCCGCTGCCGATGCCGCACTGGGGCCTACCTGAGCGTCTGGGGCCTCTTGTAGTCGCTCTGCCGCTCAGCTCCGCCTCCACCCGCTGCCGATGCCGCACTGGGGCCTACCTGAGCCTCTGGGGCCTCTTGTAGTCGCTCTGCCGCTCAGCTCCGCCTCCACCCGCTGCCGATGCCGCACTGGGGCCTACCTGAGCCTCTGGGGCCTCTTGTAGTCGCTCTGCCGCTCAGCTCCGCCTCCACCCGCTGCCGATGCCGCACTGGGGCCTACCTGAGCGTCTGGGGCCTCTTGTAGTCGCTCTGCCGCTCAGCTCCGCCTCCACCCGCTGCCGATGCCACACTGGGGCCTACCTGAGCCTCTGGGGCCTCTTGTAGTCGCTCTGCCGCTCAGCTCCGCCTCCACCCGCTGCCGATGCCGACGGGGCCTCGGTTTAACATCCCCCTGAACAGGGAGACAGGGACTCGGTTTGACATTCCCCCTGAACAGGGAGACGGGGCCTCGGTTTAACATCCCCCTGAACAGGGAGACGGGGCCTTGGTTTAACATCCCCCTGAACAGGGAGACGGGGCCTCGGTTTAACATCCCCCTGAACAGGGAGACGGGGCCTCGGTTTAACATCCTCCCTGAACAGGGAGACGGGGGCCTCGGTTTAACATCCCCCTGATCAGGGAGACAGGGTCTCGGTTTAACATCCTCCCTGAACAGGGAGAAAGGGCCTCGGTTTAACATCCCCCTGAAAACGGAGACGGGGCCTCGGTTTAACATCACTGGACTGGGAGACGGGGCCTCGATTTAACATCCCCCTGATCAGGGAGACGATGCCTCGGTTTAACATCCCCCTGAACAGGGAGACGGGGCCTCGGTTTAACATCCCCTGAACAGGGAGACGGGGCCTCGGTTTAACATCCCCCTGAACAGTGAGACGGGGCCTCGGTTTAACATCCCCCTGAACAGGGAGACGGGGCCTCGGTTTAACATCCCCCTGAACAGGGAGACGGGGCCTCGGTTTAACATCCCCTGAACAGGGAGACGATGCCTCGGTTTAACATCCCCCTGAACAGGGAGACGGGGCCTCGGTTTAACATCCCCTGAACAGGGAGACGGGGCCTCGGTTTAACATCCCCTGAACAGGGAGACGGGGCCTCGGTTTAACATCCCCCTGAACAGGGAGACGGGGCCTCGGTTTAACATCCCCTGAACAGGGAGACGGGGCCTCGGTTTAACATCCCCCTGATCAGGGAGACGGGGCCTCCTTTAAACATCCCCCTGAGCAGGGAGACAGGGCCTTGGTTTAACATCCCCTGAACAGGGAGACGGGGCCTCGGTTTAACATCCCCCTGAACAGGGAGACGGGGCCTCGGTTTAACATCCCCCTGAACAGGGAGACGGGGCCTCAGTTTAACATCCCCCTGAACAGGGAGACGGGGCCTCGGTTTAACATCCCCTGAACAGGGAGACGGGGCCTCGGTTTAACATCTCAATTGAACAGTGAGACGGGGCCTTGGTTTAACATCCCCCTGAACAGGGAGACGGGACCTCGGTTTAACATCTCAATTGAACAGTGAGACGGGGCCTTGGTTTAACATCCCCTGAACAGGGAGACAGGGCCTCGGTTTAACATCTCAATTGAACAGGGAGACGGGGCCTCGGTATAACAGCCCCTGAACAGGGAGACGGGGCCTCGGTTTAACATCTCAATTGAACAGGGAGACGGGGCCTCGGTATAACAGCCCCTGAACAGGGAGACGGGGCCTCGGTTTAACATCCCCTGAACAGGGAGACGGGGCCTCGGTTTAACATCCCCTGAACAGGGAGACGGGGCCTCGGGTTAACATCCCCCCTGAACAGGGAGACGGGGCCTCGGCTTAACATCCACCCTGAACAGGGAGACAGGGCCTCGGTTTAACATCCCCCTGAACAGGGAGATGGGGCCTCGGTTTAACATCCCCCTGAACAGGGAGATGGGGCCTCGGTTTAACATCCCCCCCGTACAGGGAGATGGGGCCTCAGTTTAACATCCTGTGAACAGGGAGATAGGGCCTCGGTTTAACTTCCCCCTGAACAGGGAGACCGGGCCTCGGTTTAACATCCCCCTGAACAGGGAGACCGAGCCTCGGTTTAACACCCCCCTGAACAGGGAGACAGGGCCTTCGATTAACATCCCCCCTGAACAGGGAGACGGGACCTCGGTTTAACATCCCCCCTAAACAGGGTGACTGGGCCTTGGATTAACATCCCCTGAACAGGGAGACGGTGCCTCGGTTTAACATCCAGCCTGAACAGGGAGACGGGGCCTCGGTTTAAAACCCCCTGAACAGGGAGACGGGGCCTCGGTTTAACATCCCCCTGAACAGGGAGACGGGGCCTCGGTTTAACATCCCCCTAAACAGGGAGACGGGGCCTCGGTTTAACATCCCCCTAAACAGGGAGTTAGGGCCTCGGTTTAACAACTCCCCTGAACAGGGAGACGGGGCCTCAGTTTAACATCCCCCTAAACAGGGAGACGGGGCCTTGGTTTAACATCCCCCATGAGCAGAGGGACGGGGCCTTGGTTTAACATCCCCCTGAACAGGGAGACGGGGCCTCGGTTTAACATCCCCCTGAACAGGGAGATAGGGCCTCGGTATAACATCCCCCTGAACAGGGAGACGGGGCCTCGGTTTAACATCCCCCTGAACAGGGAGACGGGGCCTCGGTTTAACATCCCCCTGAACAGGGAGACGGGGCCTTGGTTTAACATCCCCCCAGAACAGGGAGACGGGGCCTCGGTTTAACATCCACCCTGAACAGGGAGACGGGGCCTCGGTTTAAAATCCCAACTGAACAGGGAGACGGGTGATGTGCCATCGATAACTCAAAGACAAGGAGTTTAAAGGATTCAACTAAAGGCTTTTAATCACTAAGAACATTGCAGGCCTTTACACATCGAATTCGTCTGATAGAATGACTCATACAGCTCTTGAGACCTTTATATGACAAAAGACAGGGGCGTAGCCAATACACACAATAGGAAAGAGGGGGCGGTACACACACAATACAAAGCAGGTAAAACACAAGGGCTGATGAAGGCATAGATTTCATCACATTCACCCCTTCTACAGATTTAGTCTGTCCGGGGGTGTGATAGTCCTTCCTGAACGTTGCAACAGTACCTCGGGTTCCGACCGGGAGTCCGTGGTGCCCTCCTGGGCATACCCATGTGTTGGGGGTGTTGCAGGTACTTCTGGGGGTGGTGAGCCTGGGGATGGTGGAGGTTCTTCTGGGGGTGGTAGTGATGGGTCGTCGTCGCTTCCTGCCGAGGCGAGGTCCTTTATGGACACGGTGTCCTCACGCCCGTCGGTGTGCTTGACGTACGCGTACTGTGGGTTTGCGTGGAGTAGGTGTACTGCCTCCACGAGTGGATCCGTTTTGTGGCCCCTCACATGCTTTCATAATAGGACGGTCCCTGGGGTGGAGAGCCACGAGGGTAGGGACACTCCTGAGGTTGATTTGCGGGGAATAACAAACATCTTCTCGTGAGGAGTGGCTTTAGTAGCAGTACACAGTAGCTACCTTATCGAATGGAGTACGTCTGGGAGGACCTCTTGCCAGCGGGAGGTGGGGAGGCCTTTAGACCTTAGTGCTAAGGTGACCGCCTTCCACACTGTCGTGTTCTCCCTCTCCACTTGCCCATTACCCCGGGGGTTATAACTAGTGGTCCGACTCGGGGCTATCCCCTTCGACAGCAGGTATTGGCGCAGTTCGTCGCTCATGAACGACGCCCCCCTGTCAGTGTGGATGTAGTTAGGCATGCCGAACGTGCAAAACAGGTTGCCGAGGCACTTGATGACCGTGGCACTGGTCATGTCTGGGCAGGGGTAGGCGAATGGGAAGCGGGAGTACTCGTCCACAATGTTGAGAAAGTACACATTGCGGTCGGTGGAGGGGAGTGGTTCCTTTGAAATCTAAGCTTAGGCGCTCGAATGGCCGTGTAGCTTTGATCAGGTGGGCTCGGTCGGGCCTGAAAAAACGGGGCTTGCATTCCGCACAGTTGCGGCAGTCCCTGGTCATAGACCGGACCTCCTCGATGGAATAGGGCAGGTCACGGGATTTTATAAAGTGGAATAGCCGGGTGACCCCCGGGTGGCAGAGGCCATTGTGGAGGCCCTGTAGCCTGTCCCCCTGGATGGTGGCACACATCCCTCGTGATAGGGCGTCGGGGGATTCGTTGAGGGCCCCCGGCCTATATATTATGTCATACTCAAACGTGGAGAGTTCGATCCGCCACCTGAGAATTTTGTCGCTCTTGATCTTCCCCCTCTGTTTGTTGTTGAACATGAAGGCTACCGACCGCTGGTCGGTAAGCAGGGTGAAGCGTTTGCCGGCTAGGTAGTGCCTCCAGTGCCGCACTGCCTCCACTATGGCCTGGGCCTCCTTCTCTACCGAGGAGTGCCTGATCTCGGGCCCTTGGAGGGTTCTTGAGAAAAAGGCTACGGGCCGCCCATCCTGGTTGAGGGTGGCTGCTATGGCGAAGTCGGACGCATCGCTTTCGACCTGGAAAGGGATGTTTTCGTCCACTGCCCGCAGCGCGGCCTTCTCAATGTCGTGTTTAATGCTGTTGAAGGCGGCGTGGGCCTCGGCCGTGAGCGGGAAGGACGTTGATTTCAGGAGGGGACGGGCCTTGTCGGAATAATTGGGGACCCATTGGGCGTAATAGGAGAAGAACCCCAGGCACCTTTTCAGGGCCTTGGGAGTGTTTGGTAGGGGTAGCTCCCGTAGGGGGCGCAATCGGTTGGGGTCCCGACCGATTTCCCCGTTTTCCACCACGCAGTCCAGTATACAGAGGCGCGTGGTGCTAAAGACACACTTATCCTCGTTGTAGGTGAGATTGAGTCTGAGGGCGGTTTTCAGAAATCTCGCGAGGTTCGAGTCGTGGTCTTGCTGGTCGTGGCCGCAGATGGTGACGTTGTCTAGGTATGGGTAGGTGGCTGTTAACTGGTTCTCATCGACCATGCGGTCCATCTCCCGCTGGAAGACCGAGACCCCGTTCGTTACCCCAAAGGGGACTCTGAGGAAGTCGTAGAGGCGTCCGTTCGCCTCGAAGGCGGTGTATGGACGGTCCTCCGGCCTAATGGGGAGCTGGTGGTATGCCGATTTTAGGTCGATGGTGGAAAACACCCAGTATTGTGCGATTTGGTTCACCATATCCGCTATGCGGGGCAGAGGGTAGGCGTCTAGCTGGGTGTATAGATTAACCGTCTGGCTATAATCTATCACCATCCGCTTCTTTTCGCTACCCTTAACTACTACTACCTGGGCGCGCCACGGGCTGGTACTGCATTCGATGATACCCTCCCGCTTGAGTCTTTCTACTTCCGACGCAATGAACCGTCTATCCTCCCAGCTGTACCGCCTACTCTTGGTCGCTATGGGTCGACAGTTGGGTGCGAGGTTGGCGAACAGAGAGGGCGGCTTGACCTTCAGGGTAGCCAGACCGCACACTGTGAGGGGCGGCTGGGACCCACCGTAGGTAAGCGTGATACTTTGGTGGTGGCACTGGAAGTCCAGACCCAAGATCACGCTCACACAGAGATCTGGCATTATCAATAGTTTAAAATCTCTGTAATCAGTGCCTTTTACCGACAACATAACCGCGCGGAAACCTGTAATTTTTGAGGTATGAGTCTTATCAGCCATGGCGATTTTGCCCTGTGTGGGGACTATCGTTAGTGAAAGTCGTTTTACCAGGCTAGGATGAATAAAGCTTTCGGTGCTCCCGCAGTCAATCAAGCATTTAACCTTGTTCCCGTTTACCTCTATGTCCATCATCGATTTAGACAACGGATGCGGCCTGGATTGATCCACTGTGATCGAGGCCACCAGTGGGTCCTGGAGGTCCGTGTAGTCGGGGCAAGATGGTGGATTCCATGAGGGTGGACAAGATGGCGTCCAAGATGGCCGCTCCCACGGCGCGCACGCGGCGGTGGTGCAGTTGGAGGCGGGGTTCCCTCTGCAGACTTTGCTGAAATGTCCTTTCTTCCCGCATTTAAAACAGGTGGTGCCCTTCGCTGGGCACAGATGCCTGGAGTGTTTGTCCTGGCCGCAGATGTAGCATTTCGGGCCCCGATGCATCGCGGCAGTAGTGGGGCTCCTGGGTGGTGGCTGGGGCTCCGATGGTGCTGGGCTGGCCTGAGACCTGGGAGGTGAAGATGGCTTCCAAGATGGCGGCCCCCACGGCGCGCACGAGGCGGAGTGGGCCGCGTGGCCTGTGGAACAGGATTCAGAGTTCCTCTGGGCCATGTCCAGCGATCGCGCTATACCCATAGCTTGTTTTAAGTCCAGTCCCTCCTTTTCAAACAGTTTCTGCCGAATGTAATTTGAGCTGAGGCCCGCAATAAAGGAGTCTCGGATCAGCTCCTCCGTGTACACGGTGGCAGACACGGCCTTACAGTTACAGTCTCTGCCCAGTACTTTTAGGCTTAGCATAAAGTCCTCTAGTGACTCACCATGCCGCTGCGTGCGAGTAGTCAGAAGATGCCTCGCGTACACCTCGTTTATTGGCCGCACGTAGTGGGCCTTCAGAATGGTGCAGGCATCCCCGTAGCTGGTGGCATCTTGGATGAGAGGGGAGACCTGATGGCTCACCCAGTTTCGCAGGATTCCCAGTTTCACGTCTCCGGTGGCGGTTGCGGCTGCTATGGCGGTGGATGAGTTTGCAATGAAAAATTCGAAGCATTGGAACCAGTGTCCGAACTGTGTGGCTGCGTCTGAGGCATGGGGGTCCAGATCCAAGCGTTCTGGTTTCAGGAGTCGATCCATCTTGGTGTTTTAGTGATTAAAATTGATGTGCCATCGATAACTCAAAGACAAGGGCCTAGAAATTCATTGACGCCACTTTTGGGGCGCTAAAGTGGGGCGTCCGCTAAAGTTAGCGGCCGCCTCCAAATCTAGGCCACTTCTCCGATATTCATTAGCTTCGCCCTACTAGTTCGGGCGAGCGCTAAAACTGCTGTTGGACGCCTCTCTTTGGGCGCTAAGCTGGAGGTGGTGATCGATAGCGCCGAGGCCGGGCGCAGTGCAGGTGCGGCCATCTCGTGACTGACAGCAGACACCCTGGCGCCGGCCAGCTCTTA
This sequence comes from Somniosus microcephalus, assembly GCF_052327205.1. Taxonomy (NCBI): domain Eukaryota; kingdom Metazoa; phylum Chordata; class Chondrichthyes; order Squaliformes; family Somniosidae; genus Somniosus; species Somniosus microcephalus. Next base: position 53,485,126 of record NW_028225181.1, read on the forward strand.
AGGGGGAAGGGTCGACTGTGTCTGCTGCCACGCCCTGGATAGTGGAGCCCTCCAGCTAGGCCTGAACACTGCTGCTGGACCCAAATAGCGCCTGAAGACATGGAGAAGGCCCGTGAACGTGCGCAGCGCTTCTCAGAGCGTGATCTGAGTGTGCTGCTTGCTGCTGTGGAGAAGAGGCGCCATGTTTTGTACCCGGACAATGGCAAGAAGGCGACGGTCCGCGTCTACAGGAGAGCCTGGAGGCATGTCGCCAGCAAGCTGTCAGCCAACAGCGACGTCCCCAGGACCGGTGCCCAATGCCGCAAAATGTTAAATGACCTCACACGTATTGTCAGGGTGAGTACCCTTTCCAATGACCTCCTCATCCTTGCATGTGCACCTCACATTATGGGCAAAGGGACCTGAAAGCTCTAATGGCCAGCCTTCATCCAGCAGCTATGGCACAGGCATGAGCATCAATTGCACATTCTGCACTGAACACACTGGCCAAGGTATTCCACCATGGGAGGCAGTGCACACCAGATCATGGCGACACACTGGCCAGGCTATTCCACCATGGGAGGCAGTGCACACCAGATCATGGCGACACACTGGCCAGGCTATTCCACCATGGGAGGCAGTGCACACCAGATCATGGCGACACACTGGCCAGGCTATTCCACCATGGGAGGCAGTGCACACCAGATCATGGCGACACACCGGCCAGCCTATTCCACCATGGGAGGCAGTGCACACCAGATCATGGCGACACACTGGCCAGGCTATTCCACCATGGGAGGCAGTGCACACCAGATCATGGCGACACACTGGCTAGGCTATTCCACCATGGGAGGCAGTGCACACCAGATCATGGCGACACACTGGCCAGGCTATTCTACCATGGGAGGCAGTGCACACCAGATCATGGCGACACACTGTACTTAGAGGCCGTCCTTTCTCTTGCAGGCCAAGCTGGTGAATAATCGCAGGAGCCGGACTGCGACCGGGGGAGGACGACCCCATATCCAGCCACTCACCGAGCTGCAACATCGCGTGGAGCACCTCATGGGTGGCCGGGTGATTGGGCCCGTTGCATGTGGAGATGCCGACCCTGTTCTGGGAAGCAATGGTAAGGACATCACCTTTTGCACCTCTCTCATCCCACTTGCGCATCAGATCTACATCCTTTGCCACTGTCCGACCAATGCGCTGAATGCCACCACTCATGCATCCCGCACTGACGCCCTCTCCTCACTCTAAAGCTACTCTTGTGCCTTCCTGCTTTCAGATGGTCAAGAGGAGGTCCCTCAACTTGCCAGTGACAGACCCTCCGAGGAGGAGCAGGAGGAGGAGCAAGAGGAAGGCGGCCCATCAGGGGAACCCTCAGCCGCGGACACCCAGGCCAATGTAGGGGACACGTCTTCCCTGGAGGGCAGCGTGGCGGAAGTGTCGAAGGGGAGGGGAGCTCCTGGGACCTGCGTGTTGCAGAAAGGCGGGAGGGGGGTGGAAGGTCGGCGGCCTTCTCCCCAGAGGGGGGATGCGTCGGAGGGGAGTCCAATTGCTGGGCCCAGCGGCCTCCAGCAATGCAGGAAGGGTCGGCCAGCTCAGCGGCCTTCTCCCCAGAGGGAGAGTCCGGCCTCCAGTCAGGAGATGCTCTTCGCCGAGGAGATGGAAGGCCTCGAAGACTTGTCCGCGGACTCGGAGCGCCGGCACACGGAGCTCATGGCGGTAGTGTCACGGTTGCCCGAGTCCACCGATTCCCTCTCTCGGAGTGTGGCCGAGTTCGGGCCCTTAGAGGCCACCAGTCGGGCGGAATACCGGGCAGATCTTGCAGCGACTGGCCAGGTGATTAGTGGTGCCGTCCAGTCACTGGCTGCTCTGCTGCGGTCAGTGAACAGGTCAACACGGGCACTCACTGCTGCCACACTCGCTGTGTCAGCCAGGCATCGCCAGGGCACCCGGCGCGCTGCAGCAGCACATCGGTCTGTCCCTCGGCAGATTGGTGCGCATGCTGCAGTGCTGGCCCGGGCGAGTGCCAGTGTCTCAGGCGACCAGCGAGCGCCTGCCATCTGCCAGCTTGCCGCCATTCCTCCAGCCGCCACTGCCACTCCCCCAGTGGAGCTGCCAGGAGCTGCTGCAGCGACTGATGCTGGCCAGCCACAGCTGCAGCAATCAACAGCCGGCCGCTCGACGGCCAGACCTCGACTAGGCCGACCCCCAAGGGCATCTGCCATCACGACATGTGCCCCTCAGGAGCCTGCCCCCAGCCTTGCAGCAGCCAATGGCCTTACTTTGAGGCGGAGCAGCAGGGCGGGCAGGGGCCACCCAAAGATGGCCAAGGCATCGCCCTAGCGGGCCAAATAGTCGACTGTGTGGCCATTTGTGTTTGTTTCTTGAGGCCGAGAATTGGATGTTAGTTTTTTGAAGGCCGATGATGTGATGTTTGTTTTGGACGAAGGCCGACAATGACGGCCATTTTAGTTGCCCTATTTTGTTAATCCTCCCCAGGTTGTGGGAGCGAGTAATGTGTTTGAGTGTTTTTTGGGGGTTTCCTCTGTTTTTGGTTTTCATGTGGGAAGGGCCCAGAGTTTGTACAATAAAGCATTTTATTTATTCACATTGTCCATGTTTGATCTTTGAAGTGTTTGTTGCCTTAACCGGCTGAGGGCTTGCGGAGCGGCTGCAATCATGTTCTATCATTGGCACAAGCCATTCCCTGACAGGGGGCCTAGAAGTGACGTTCAATAAGCCGACGACGGGCGGCCCTTGGACCTTGTGCGTCCCTCCTGGGCTGGTACTCCTCGTCCTCGTCGTCCTCATGCTCCTCCTGCTCCTCCTCCTGAGGTGGTGGTCCAACGTGAAGTGGCAGTGCCTGAGTCCTGCGGATAGCCAGGTTGTGCAGCATGCAGCAAACGACGACGAATTGGGAGACTCGATCCTGCGAATACTGGAGGGCTCCCCCGGAGCGATCGAGACAGCGGAACCATTGCTTGAGCACGCCGATTGTTTGTTCTATGAGGTTCCTCGTCGCTTGATGGCTCTCGTTGTATGCCTCTTCAGCAGGGGTCATGGGCGCGCGGAGCGGGGTCATGAGCCAGGTACACAAAGGATAGCCTTTGTCCCCAATAAGCCATCCTCTTGGGGGAGGCTGTGCCTGGAACATGTCAGCCACAGTTGTCTGTCGCAGGATAAAGGCATCGTGGCTGCTGCCTGGAAAGCGGGCATTGACAGCTAGGATGCGCTGCCTGTGGTCACACACCAGCTGTACGTTGAGGGAATGGTAGCCCTTCTGGTTGCGGTAATCCTCGGCATGCTCAAGAGGTGCCCGCAAAGCCACATGCGTGCAGTCAATGGCGCCCTGCACCATGGGGAAGCCCGCTATTCTTGCAAACCCCACTGCACGCTGCTGCTGCTTGTCCAGGGTCATGGGGAAGGAGATGAATTGATGTCTCCTTCTGAAAAGGGCTTCGGTCACCTGGCGGATGCAGCAATGCATGGCGAACTGGGAGATGTTAGCGATGTCCCCAGTAGCGGATTGGAAGGAGCCGGAGGCATAGAAGTTGAGAGCCACCGTCACCTTCACTGCCACCGACAGAGACGTCCTGCTCCTCAGCTGTGGCTGCAGATCTCTCTGAAGCAGCCGGCAGATGTCTGCAACCACCTCCCTTTGGAATCGCAGCCTCCTAACACACATCGCGGCAGACATGGTCAGATAGGAGGTCTGCTGGCGGTATACCCTGCGTGGGTAAGGCCTCAGTTGGCGACGCCTGTTGCCCCCTCTGCGTCTAGCCAGGGCTGCCACTCTCTCACGGCGTCTGTAAGCCCTTCTGGCATAAGGCTGAAATTCAGCGTTGCCACCCAATGCAGCCCCCATTATATGCTGGCAAACACTGAGCTCTGAATGAAGGCTAAGATAATTGGTAAGCTCTGGCCTGAGCCAAAAATACCTGTCCAAGTGTTGGTCCAAACCAGTAAACTCTCCTCCTTGGTCTCTGTCCAAAAAACCGTTGCACAAGAGTGAATGCTGCAAAATGGCTGGCCTTTATACTGCTGGGTAAGTGCCCTTTAATTTGCGCTCCCCGCGGCCCGGCTGGCCTGTGTACCGTTCCACATCACAGTTGCTCGGGCCGCCCGGCGCACAATGGGCCGGCGCGAGTGAAGTTCCGGTTTGGGGCACACAAAGGGCGTTGCACTATTATATGACGTCATGATCTGCGTGCGCAGCAGGGCGCACGCTAAGACTTTGCGCCGGCGCTAAATGTGTCCTGAAGTTGGGGAGAGGCGCAGATCGTGCTGCGCCCGGGCGATAAGCGCCTAGCGCTCGAGATCTACTCCCCCTAAGGCGCTAACGGCTGGCGCGCCCAACTGAATTTCTAGGCCAAGGAGTTTAAAGGATTCAACTAAAGGCTTTTAATCACCAAGAACATTGCAGGTCTTTACACATCGAGTTCGTCTGATAGAATGACTCATACAGCTCTTGAGACCTTTATATGACAAAAGACAGGGGCGTAGCCAATACACACAATAGGAAAAAGGGGGCGGTACATGTGATGAAATATTCCATTCATCACTGCCTGTGACTGTGGTTGGTTTCAGGTTCCCCCTTACCATTGTATTGCCTGTGACTGTGGTTGGTTTCAGGTTTCTCCAATTGTATATTGGAATGTATGGAATGTGTTGTGTGTAGGGCTCCGCCCATACCTGGCCTCTATGTAAGCCAGCTCAGTCTGGCCTCATATATCCAGTACTGCAGAGCTCCAGATGGAAGATACCTCTCTCCACTGCGTGTTATCTTCTAAGTTAATAAAAGCCTTGTTTTGTTTTGTTAACATCGAGTCTCGGAATTATTGAGGCACATCAATTTTATTAACTTATTTTTCAACACAATGGATCAACTCCTGAAACCCGAACGTTTGGATTTGGATCAGCATGCTCCGGACGCATCAGCATGCTTCGGACACTGGTTTATGTGTATGGAATTCTTCCTGGACAATTCCGCAGCCGTCAAAGACGCTACGGACGCTGCGAGTATGAAACTCGGAATTCTGCGGAATTGGGTAAGCCACCGGGTTTACCCCCTCATCCAAGACGCCGACACGTACCTGGCCGCCTGCGACATCTTAAAGGCGCATTACCAGCAGCCTACGAATGAGGTGTACGCTAGGCATCTGCTCGCCACTCGCGCACAGCGACCTGGGGAATCGGTGGAGGAGTTCCTAGGCACCCTGAAAATGCTTGGCAAAGACTGCAAGTGCCGAGATGTAAAAGCCGCAGTGTACACCGACGAGCTTGTTCGCGATACCTTTATCACAGGCCTCAGCTCCACTTACATCCGGCAAAGACTGCTGGAAAAAACGGGATTGGACCTGAAACAGGCTGCGGACACTGCGCGATCCCTGGATGTGGCCCAGAGAAACTCGGACGCCTACTCTTCAGCCCGCGCCATCCACGCCGCCACGTGTGCACCGAGGGCGCCGCCATCTTGGAAGGCATCTTCCCCGCCCGGCAGCCCGACACCGTCGGGGCCCCGCTCTCCCCCCAGAAGCCCTACGACAGCCGCGACGCGTCGGGGACCCAACTGCTACTTCTGCGGGCAGCCAAAGCACACCAGAAACCCATGCCCAGCGAAAGGCACCACCTGCTTTAAGTGCGGTAAGAAGGGGCACTTCGGGAAGGTGTGCAGAGGGAACCCCGCCGGAAAACCAAAACCCGCCACCGCGTGTGTGCGCCGTGGGAGCGGCCACCTTGGACGCCATCTTGCCCGACCTCGTGGGGTCCGCCATCTTGTGAGCAGACAGCGTGGACGCCATCTTGTCTCGATCAGGGCCCTACAGTGGCATCGGTCACAGTGGACCAGACCAGGCCCCACCCGCTATCCAAATCAATGGTGGACATCGAGGTAAACGGGTGCGGGGTTAAATGTTTAATTGACAGTGGAAGCACGGAGAGTTTTATCCACCCTGAACTGGCATGACAACTCTCCCTAAAGGTGGTCCCTACTCGGGGTACCATCTCTATGGCTGATAAAACCCAGACATCGACCATTCTGGGTTACTGCACGGTACAATTGTCCGTTAACGGGACTGTATACGATAATTTTAAAGTGTTAATCATGAAGAATCTATGCGCGAGCGTGATCTTGGGCCTGGATTTCCAGTGCAACCACCAAAGCATCACGCTCAAGTACGGTGGGTCCCAGCCGCCCCTCACAGTGTGCGGCCTGGCTACCCTGAAGGTAAAGCCACCTTCGCTATTCGCGAACCTTACCCCTAACTGCCGGCCAATAGCGACCAAAAGCAGGAGGTACAGCTGGGAGGACAGGCGGTTTATCGCGACCGAGGTAGACAGGCTCCTGAAAGAGCGCATTATTGAATGCAGCAATAGCCCGTGGCGCGCCTAAGTGGTGGTGGTAAGGGGTAGCGAGAAGAAACGGATGGTGATCGACTATAGCCAAACGATCAACAGGTACACCCAACTAGATGCCTACCCGCTACCCCGCATATCAGAAATGGTGAACCAAATCGCCCAATACCGGGTGTTCTCCACCATCGACCTCAAGTCAGCGTACCACCAGCTCCCTATCAGACCAGAGGACCGCCCGTACACCGCCTTCGAGGCGAACGGACGCCTCTACCAATTCCTCAGAGTCCCCTTTGGGGTGACGAATGGGGTCTCGGTCTTCCAGAGGGAGATGGATCGCATGGTCGATGACCACCACTTGCAGGCAACCTTCCCCTACCTCGACAACGTCACCATCTGCGGTCACAACCAGCAGGATCACGACTCGAACCTCGAGAGGTTCCTGAAAACCGCACAAAAACTCAACCTCACCTACAACGAGGACAAGTGCGTTTTCAACACCACGCGCCTCTGCATAATAGGCAGCGTGGTGGAGAATGGGGAAATCGGACCAGACCCCGACCGATTGCGCCCCCTACGGGAGCTGCCCCTGCCCAACACTCCCAAAGCCCTGAAAAGGTGCCTGGGGTTATTTTCTTATTATTCCCAATGGGTCCCCAACTACTCCGACAAAGCCCGCCCCCTCTTGAAAGCATCCTCTTTTCCGCTCTCTGCTGAGGCCCACGCCGCCTTCAAAAGCATTAAGCAGGATATTGAGCGGGCCACGCTACAGGCAGTGGACGAGAACACTCCATTTCAAGTGGAAAGTGATGCGTCTGACTTTGCCTTGGCGGCCACCCTCAACCAGGCAGGGCGGCCCGTAGCTTTCTTCTCGAGGACCCTCCAAGGGCCCGAGATCAGACACTCCTCCGTGGAAAAGGAGGCCCAAGCCATCGTGGAGGCAGTGCGCCACTGGTGCCACTACCTAGCCGGCAAACGCTTCACCCTACTTACCGACCAGCGGTCGGTAGCGTTTATGTTCAATAATAAACAGAGGGGGAAGATCAAAAATGATAAGATTCTTAGGTGGCGGATCGAGCTCTCCACCTTCGAGTATAACATCATTTACCGGCCAGGGGCCCTTAACGAATCCCCAGATGCCCTCTCACGAGGGACGTGTGCCAGCGCCACCGGGGATCAGCTACAGACCCTCCACAACAACCTCTGCCACCCAGGGGTCACGCGGCTGTTCCACTTCATAAAGTCCCGCAACTTACCCTACTCGATTGAGGAAGTTCGGTCTCTGACCAGGAACTGCCGCACTTGCGCTGAGTGTAAGCCTCGGTTCTACCACCCTGATAGAGCCCACTTAATCAAAGCTACACGGCCCTTTGAGCGGCTCAGCTTAGATTTCAAGGGCCCCCTCCCGTCCATCGACCGCAATGTTTACTTCCTGAACATTGTGGACGAATACTCCCGGTTCCCATTCGCCTTCCCCTGCCCAGACATGACCAGCGCCACGGTCATTAAATGCCTCAACAGCCTGTTCTGCCTGTTCGGTATGCCGAGCTACATCCACACGGATAGGGGGGCGTCCTTCATGAGTGAAGAGCTACGCCAGTACATGCTGTCCAGGGGTATCGCCACGAGCCGTACCACCAGCTACAACCCCCGGGGTGACGGCCAAGTGGAGCGAGAGAATGGGACAGTATGGAAAGCAGTCACTCTAGCTCTAAGGACCAAGGGCCTCCCTATCTCCCGCTGGCAGGAAGTCCTCTCAGATGTGCTCCATTCGATACGGTCGCTATTGTGTACTGCCACTAATGCCACGCCTCATGAACGAATGTTTAGCTTTCCCCGGAAATCCACCTCAGGCGTATCCATGCCGTCATGGCTCTCCACCCCAGGTCCGGTATTCGTGCGAAGGCATGTGAGGGGCCATAAGACGGACCCTCTCGTGGAGCCAGTGCACCTACTCCACGCCAACCCCCAATATGCGTATGTCCGGCACGCCGACGGAAGGGAGGACACCGTGTCAATAAAAGACGTCGCCCCAGCCGGTAACAACAACTACCACGGCAATAGCAGCAACAACGACCACTGCAACTCTTACGCACCCACTACTCTTTCATCACCCCCGGAAGAACATCGACCAACGGCACCCCCACCAACTACCCCTTCAACAACCCTGGCGGCACCCCCGGCAGAGACCCAGGAGGCCACCGGGGACACCCAGCCGACACCCGTGACACCACAACAGCCACGTCGGTCGCAGAGGACTACCAAACCCCCGAACAGACTAAATCTATAGAAGGGGTGAATGTGATGAAATATTCCATTCATCACTGCCTGTGACTGTGGTTGGTTTCAGGTTCCCCCTTACCATTGTATTGCCTGTGACTGTGGTTGGTTTCAGGTTTCTCCTATTGTATATTGGAATGTATGGAATGTGTTGTGTGTAGGGCTCCGCCCATACCTGGCCTCTATGTAAGCCAGCTCAGTCTGGCCTCATATATCCAGTACTGCAGAGCTCCAGATGGAAGATACCTCTCTCCACTGCGTGTTATCTTCTAAGTTAATAAAAGCCTTGTTTTGTTTCGTTAACATCGAGTCTCGGAATTATTGAGGCACATCAGTACACACAATACAAAGCAGGTAAAACACTGGGGCTGATGAAGGCATATATTTCATCACAACGGGGCCTCGGTTTAACATCCCCCTGAACAGGGAGACAGGGCCTCAGTTTAACATCGCCTCTGGACAGGGAGACGGGGCCTCGGTATAATGTCCCCCTGAACAGGGAGACGGGGCCTTGGTTTAACATCCCCTGAACAGGGACACTGGGTCTCGCTTTACCTTCCCCCCCGAACAGGGAGACAGGGCCTGGGTTTAAAATCCCCCTGAACAGGGAGATGGGGCCTCGTTTTAACATCCCCCTGAACAGGGAGACGGGGCCTGGGTTTAAAATCCCCCTGAACAGGGAGATGGGGCCTCGTTTTAACATCCCCCTGAACAGGGAGATGGGGCCTCGGTTTAACATCCCCCCTGAACAGGGAGACGGGGCCTTGGTTTAACATCCCGCTGAACAGGCAGACGGGGCCTCGGTTTAACATCCCCCTGAACAGGGAGACGGGGCCTCGGTTTAACATCCCCCTGAACAGGGAGACGGGGCCTTGGTTTAACATCCCGCTGAACAGAGAGACGGGGCCTCGGTTTAACATCCCCCTGAACAGGGAGACGGGGCCTCGGTTTAACATCCCCCTGAACAGGGAGACGGGGCCTCGGTTTAACATCTCCCCTGAACAGGGAGACGGGGCCTCGGTTTAACATCTCCCCTGAACAGGGAGACGGGGCCTCGGTTTAACATCCCCCTGAACAGGGAGACGGGGCCTCGGTTTAACATCTCCCCTGAACAGGGAGACGGGGCCTCGGTTTAACATCCCCCTGAACAGGGAGACGGGGCCTCGGTTTAACATCCCCCTGAACAGGGAGACGGGGCCTTGGTTTAACATCCCGCTGAACAGAGAGACGGGGCCTCGGTTTAACATCCGGCTGAACTGGGAGACGGGGCCTCGGTTTAACATCCCCCCTGAACAGGGAGACGGGGCCTTGGTTTAACATCCCCCTGAACAGGGAGACGGGGCCTCGGTTTAACATCCCCCCTGAACAGGGAGATGGTGCCTCGGTTTAACATCCCCACTGAACAGGGAGACGGGGCCTCGGTTTAACATCCCCCTGAACAGGGAGACGGGGCCTTGGTTTAACATCCCCCTGAACAGGGAGACGGGGCCTCGGTTTAACACCCCCCTGAACAGGGAGACGGGGCCTCGGTTTAACATCCCCCTTGAACAGTGAGACAGGGCCTCGGTTTAACATCCCCCTGAACAGGGAGACGGGGCCTCGGTTTAACATCCCCCTGAACAGGGAGACAGGGCCTCGGTTTAACATCCCCCTGAACAGGGAGACAGGGCCTCGGTTTAACATCCCCCTTGAACAGTGAGACAGGGCCTCGGTTTAACATCCCCCTGAACAGGGAGACGAGACCTCGGTTTAACATCCCCCTGAACAGGGAGACGAGACCTCGGTTTAACAACTCCCCTGAACAGGGAGACGGGGCCTCGGTTTAACATCCCCCTGAACAGGGAGACGAGACCTCGGTTTAACAACTCCCCTGAACAGGGAGACGGGGCCTCGGTTTAACATCCCCCTGAACAGGGAGACGAGACCTCGGTTTAACAACTCCCCTGAACAGGGAGACGGGGCCTCGGTTTAACATCCCCCTGAACAGGGAGACGAGACCTCGGTTTAACAACTCCCCTGAACAGGGAGACGGGGCCTCGGTTTAACATCCCCCTCAACATGGAGACGGGGCCTCGGTTTAACATCCCCCTGAACAGGGAGACGGGGCCTCGGTTTAACATCCCCCTCAACATGGAGACGGGGCCTCGGTTTAACATCCCCCTGAACAAGGAGACAGGTCCTCGGTTTAACATCCCCCTTAACAGGGAGATGGGGCCTCGCTTTAACATCCCCCTCAACATGGAGACGGGGCCTCGGTTTAACATCCCCCTGAACAGGGAGACGGGGCCTCGGTTTAACATCCCCCTGAACAAGGAGACGAGACCTCGGTTTAACATCCCCCTTAACAGGGAGATGGGGCCTCGCTTTAAAATCCCCCCTGAACAGGCAGACGGGGCCTCAGTTTAACATCCCCCTGAACAGAGAGACGGGGCCTCGGTTTAACATCCCCCTGAACAGGGAGACGGGGCCTCGGTTTAACATCCCCCTGAACAGGGAGACGGGGCCTCGGTTTAACATCCCCCTGAACAGGGAGACGGGGCCTCGGTTTAACATCTCCCCTGAACAGGGAGACGGGGCCTCGGTTTAACATCCCCCTGAACAGGTAGAAGGGGCCTCGGTTTAACATCCCCTTGAACATGGAATCGGGCCTCGATTTAACATCTCCCTGAACAGGGAGACAGGGCCTCGGTTTAACATCCCCCTGAACAGGGAGACGGGGCCTCGGTTTAACATCCCCCTGAACAGGGAGACAGGGCCTCGGTTTAACATCCCCCATGAACAGGGAGACGGGTCCTCGGTTTAAAATCCCCCCTGAACAGGGAGACGGGGCCTCGGTTTAACATCCCCGCTGAACAGGGAGACGGGGCTTCGGTTTAACATCCCCCCTGAACAGGGAGACGGGGCCTCGGTTTAACAGTCCTCCCGAACAGGGAGACGGGGCCTCGGTTTAACATTCCCCTGACCAGGGAGACACGGCCTCGGTTTAACATCCCCTGAAAAGTGAGACGGGGCCTCAGTTTACCATCCCCCCTGAACAGGGAGACGGTACCTCGATATAAAATCCAGCCTGAACTGGGAGACGAGGCATCGGTTTAACATTCCCTTAAACAGGGAGATGGTGCCTCGGTTTAACATCCCCCTGAACAGGGAGACTGGGCCTCGGTTTAACATCCCCCTGAACAGGGAGACTGGGCCTCGGTTTAACATCCCCCTGAACAGGGAGATAGGGCCTCGGTTTAACATCCCCCTGAACAGGGAGACGGGGCCTCGGTTTAACATCCCCCTAAACAGGGAGACGGGGCCTCGGTTTAAGAACTCCCCTGAACAGGGAGACGGGGCCTCGGTTTAACATCCCCCCTGAACATGGAGACGGGGCCTCGGTTTAACATCCCCCTCAACATGGAGACGGGGCCTCGGTTTAACATCCCCCTGAACAGGGAGACGGGGCCTCGGTTTAACATCCCCCTGAACAGGGAGACGAGACCTCGGTTTAACATCCCCCTTAACAGGGAGATGGGGCCTCGCTTTAACATCCCCCCTGAACAGGGAGACGGGGCCTCAGTTTAACATCCCCCTGAACAGAGAGACGGGGCCTCGGTTTAACATCCCCCTGAACAGGGAGACGGGGCCTCGGTTTAACATCCCCCTGAACAGGGAGACGGGGCCTCGGTTTAACATCCCCTGAACAGGGAGACGGGGCCTCGGTTTAACATCCCCCTGAACAGGGAGACGGGGCCTAGGTTTAACATTCCCCCTGAACAGGGAGACGGGGCCTCGGTTTAACATCCCCCTGAACAGGGAGACGGGGCCTCGGTTTAACATCCCCCTGAACAGGGAGACGGGGCCTCGGTTTAAAATCCCCCTGAACAGGGAGACGGGGCCTCGGTTTAACATCCCCCTGAACAGGGAGACGGGGCCTCGGTTTAACATCCCCCCTGAACAGGGAGACGGGGCCTCGGTTTAACATCCCCCCCGAACAGGGAGACGGGGCCTCGGTTTAACATCCCCCTGAACAGGGAGACGGGGCCTCGGTTTAACATCCCCCCCGAACAGGGAGACGTGGCCTCGGTTTAACATCCCCCTGAACAGGGAGACGGGGCCTCGGTTTAACATCCCCCTGAACAGGGAGACGAGGCCTCGGTTTAACATCCCCTGAACAGGGAGACGGGGCCTCGGTTTAACATCCCCCCTGAACAGGGAGACGGGGCCTCGGTTTAACATCCCCCTGAACAGGGAGACGGGGCCTCAGTTTAACATCCCCTGAACAGGGAGACGGGGCCTCGGTTTAACATCCCCCTGAACAGGGAGACGGGGCCTCGGTTTAACATCCCCCCTGAACAGGGAGACGGGGCCTCGGTTTAACATCCCCCTGAACAGGGAGACGGGACCTCGGTTTAACATCACCCCTGAACAGGGAGACGGGGCCTCAGTTTAACATCCCCCCTGAACAGGGAGACGGGGCCTCGGTTTAACATCCCCCCTGAACAGGGAGACGGGGCCTCGGTTTAACATCCCCCCTGAACAGGGAGACAGGGCCTCGGTTTAACATCCCCCCGAACAGGGAGACGGGGCCTCGGTTTAACATCCCCCTGAACAGGGAGACGGGGCCTCGGTTTAACATCCCCACTGAGCAGGGAGACGGGGCCTCGGTTTAACATCCCCACTGAACAGGGAGACGGGGCCTCGGTTTAACATCCCCCTGAACAGTGAGACGGGGCCTCGGTTTAACATCCCCCTGAACAGGGAGACGGGGCCTCGGTTTAACATCCCCCCTGAACAGGGAGACGGGGCCTCGGTTTAACATCCCCCCTGAACAGGGAGACGGGGCCTCGGTTTAACATCCCCCTGAACAGGGAGACGGGGCCTCGGTTTAACATCCCCCTGAACAGGGAGATGGGGCCTCGGTTTAACATCCCCCTGAACAGGGGGACGGGGCCTCGGTTTAACATCCCCCTGAACAGGGAGATGGGGCCTCGGTTTAACATCCCCCCTGAACAGGGAGACGGGGCCTCGGTTTAACATCCCCCCTGAACAGGGAGACGGGGCCTCGGTTTAACATCCCCCCTGAACAGGGAGACGGGGCCTCGGTTTAACATCCCCCTGAACAGGGGGACGGGGCCTCGGTTTAACATCCCCCTGAACAGGGAGATGGGGCCTCGGTTTAACATCCCCCCTGAACAGGGAGACGGGGCCTCGGTTTAACATCCCCCTGAACAGGGAGATGGGGCCTCGGTTTAACATCCCCCTGAACAGGGAGACGGGGCCTCGGTTTAACATCCCCCTGAACAGGGAGATGGGGCCTCGGTTTAACATCCCCCTGAACAGGGGGACGGGGCCTCGGTTTAACATCCCCCCTGAACAGGGAGACAGGGCCTCGGTTTAACATCCCCCCTGAACAGGGAGACGGGGCCTCGGTTTAACATCCCCCCTGAACAGGGAGACGGGGCCTCGGTTTAACATCCCCCCTGAACAGGGAGACGGGGCCTCGGTTTAACATCCCCCCTGAACAGGGAGACGGGGTCTCGGTTTAACATACCCCTGAACAGGGAGACGGGGCCTTGGTTTAACATCCCCCCTGAACAGGGAGACGGGGCCTCGGTTTAACATCCCCCCTGAACAGGGAGACGGGGCCTCGGTTTAACATCCCCCTGAACAGGGAGACGGGGCCTCGGTTTAACATCCCCCCTGAACAGGGAGACGGGGTCTCGGTTTAACATACCCCTGAACAGGGAGACGGGGTCTCGGTTTAACATACCCCTGAACAGGGAGACGGGGCCTCGGTTTAACATCCCCCCTGAACAGGGAGACGGGGCCTCGGTTTAACATCCCCCCTGAACAGGGAGACGGGGCCTCGGTTTAACATCCCCACTGAACAGGGAGACGGGGCCTCGGTTTAACATCCCCCTGAACAAGGAGACGTGGCCTCGGTTTAAAATTCCCCCTGAACAGGGAGACGGGGCCTCGGGTAAATATAACCCTGAACAGGGAGACGGGGCCTCGGTTTAACATCCCCCCTGAACAGGGAGACTGGGCCTCGTTTTAACATCCCCTTAAACAGGGAGATGGTGCCTCGGTTTAACATCCCCCCTGAACAGGGAGACGGGTCCTCAGTTTAACATCCCCCTGAACAGGGAGACGGGGCCTCGGTTTAACATCCCCCTGAAAAGGGAGACGGGACCTCGGTTTAACTCCCCCCTGAACAGGGAGACGGGGCCTCAGTTTAACATTCCCCTGAACTGGGAGACGAGGCATCGGTTTAACATCCCCTTAAACAGGGAGATGGTGCCTCGGTTTAACATCCCCCTGAACAGGGAGACTGGGCCTCAGTTTAATATCCCCCTAAACAGGGAGATAGGGCCTCGGTTTAACAAGTCCCCTGAACAGGGAGCCGGGCCTCGGTTTAACATCCCCCTTGAACAGGGAGACGGGGCCTCGGTTTAACATCCCCCCTGAACAGGGAGACGGGGCCTCAGTTTAACATCCCCCTGAACAGGGAGACGGGACCTCGGTTTAACATCCCCCTGAACAGGGAGACGGGGCCTCGGTTTAACATCCCCCTGAACAGGGAGACGGGGCCTCGGTTTAACATCCCCCTGAACAGGGAGACGGGGCCTCAGTTTAACATCCCCCCTGAACAGGGAGACGGGACCTCGGTTTAACATCCCCCTGAACAGGGAGACGGGACCTCAGTTTAACATCCCCCCTGAACAGGGAGACGGGGCCTCGGTTTAACATCCCCCTGAACAGGGAGACAGGGCCTCGGTTTAACATCCCCCTGAACAGGGAGACGGGGCCTCGGTTTAACATCCCCCTGAACAGGGAGACGGGGCCTCGGTTTAACATCCCCCTGAACAGGGAGACGGGGGCCTCGGTTTAACATCCCCCCTGAACAGGGAGACGGGGCCTCGGTTTAACATCCCCCTGAACAGGGAGACGGGGCCTCGGTTTAACATCCCCCTGAACAGTGAGACGGGGCCTCGGTTTAACATCCCCTGAACAGGGAGACGGGGTCTCGGTTTAATATCCCCCTGAACAGGGAGACGGGGCCTCGGTTTAACATCTCCCTGAACAGGGAGACGGGGCCTCGGTTTAACATCCCCCCTGAACAGGGAGACGGGGCCTCGGTTTAACATCCCCCTGAACAGGGAGACAGGGCCTCGGTTTAACATCCCCCTGAACAGGGAGACGGGACCTCGGTTTAACATCCCCCTGAACAGGGAGACGGGGCCTCGGTTTAACATCCCCCTGAACAGGGAGACGGGGCCCCGGTTTAACATCCCCCTGAACAGGGAGACGAGGCCTCGGTTTAACATCCCCCTGAACAGGGAGACGGAGCCTCGGTTTAACATCCCCCTGAACAGGGAGACGGGGCCTCAGTTTAACATCCCCCTGAACAAGGAGACGGGGCCTCGGTTTAACATCCCCCCTGAACAGGGAGACGGGGCCTCGGTTTAACATCCCCCCTGAACAGGGAGACGGGGCCTCGGTTTAACATCCCCCTGAACAGGGAGACGGGGCCTCGGTTTAACATCCCCCTGAACAGGGAGACGGGGCCTCGGTTTAACATCCCCCTGAACAGGGAGACGGGGCCTCGGTTTAACATCCCCCTGAACAGGGAGACGGGGCCTCGGTTTAACATCCCCACTGAACAGGGAGACGGGGCCTCGGTTTAACATCCCCTGAACAGGGAGACGGGGCCTCGGTTTAACATCCCCCTGAACAAGGAGACGGGGCCTCGGTTTAAAATTCCCCCTGAACAGGGAGACGGGGCCTCGGGTAAATATAACCCTGAACAGGGAGACGGGGCCTCGGTTTAACATCCCCCCTGAACAGGGAGACGGGGCCTCGTTTTAACATCCCCTTAAACAGGGAGATGGTGCCTCGGTTTAACATCCCCCCTGAACAGGGAGACGGGGCCTCAGTTTAACATCCCCCTGAACAGGGAGACGGGGCCTCGGTTTAACATCCCCCTGAAAAGGGAGACGGGACCTCGGTTTAACTCCCCCCTGAACAGGGAGACGGGGCCTCAGTTTAACATCCCCCTGAACAGGGAGACGGTACCTCGATATAATATCCATCCTGAACTGGGAGACGGGGCCTCGGTTTAACATCCCCCTGAACAGGGAGACGGGGCCTCGGTTTAACATCCCCCCTGAACAGGGAGACGGAGCCTCGGTTTAACATCCCCTGTACAGGGAGACGGGGCCTTGGTTTAACATCCCCCTGAACAGGGAGACGGGGCCTCGGTTTAACATCCCCCCTGAACAGGGAGACGGGGCCTCGGTTTAACATCCCCCTGAACAAGGAGACGGGGCCTCGGTTTAAAATTCCCCCTGAACAGGGAGACGGGGCCTCGGGTAAATATAACCCTGAACAGGGAGACGGGGCCTCGGTTTAACATCCCCCCTGAACAGGGAGACGGGGCCTCGTTTTAACATCCCCTTAAACAGGGAGATGGTGCCTCGGTTTAACATCCCCCCTGAACAGGGAGACGGGGCCTCAGTTTAACATCCCCCTGAACAGGGAGACGGGGCCTCGGTTTAACATCCCCCTGAAAAGGGAGACGGGACCTCGGTTTAACTCCCCCCTGAACAGGGAGACGGGGCCTCAGTTTAACATCCCCCTGAACAGGGAGACGGTACCTCGATATAATATCCATCCTGAACTGGGAGACGGGGCCTCGGTTTAACATCCCCCTGAACAGGGAGACGGGGCCTCGGTTTAACATCCCCCCTGAACAGGGAGACGGAGCCTCGGTTTAACATCCCCTGTACAGGGAGACGGGGCCTTGGTTTAACATCCCCCTGAACAGGGAGACGGGGCCTCGGTTTAACATCCCCCCTGAACAGGGAGACGGGGCCTCGGTTTAACATCCCCCTGAACAGGGAGACGGGGCCTCAGTTTAACATCCCCCTGAACAGGGAGACGGGGCCTCGGTTTAACATCCCCCTGAACAGGGAGACGAGGCCTCGGTTTAACATCCCCCTGAACAGGGAGACGGGGCCTCGGTTTAACATCCCCCTGAACAGGGAGACGGGGCCTCGGTTTAACATCCCCTGAACAGGGAGACGGGGCCTCGGTTTAACATCCCCCTGAACAGGGAGACGGGGCCTCGGTTTAACATCCCCCTGAACAGGGAGACGGGGCCTCGGTTTAACATCCCCCTGAACAGGGAGACGGGGCCTCGGTTTAACATCCCCCTGAACAGGGAGACGGGGCCTCGGTTTAACATCCCCCTGAACAGGGAGACGGGGCCTCGGTTTAACATCCCCCTGAACAGGGAGACGGGGTCTCGGTTTAACATCCCCCTGAACATGGAGACGGGGCCTCGGTTTAACATTCCCCCTGAACAGGGAGACGGGGCCTCTGTTTAACATCCCCCTGAACAGGGAGACGGGGCCTCGGTTTAACATCCCCCTGAACAGGGAGACGGGGCCTCGGTTTAACATCCCCCCTGAACAGTGAGACCGGGCCTCGGTTTAACATCCCCCTGAACAGGGAGACGGGGCCTCGGTTTAACATCTCCCCTGAACAGGGAGACGGGGCCTCGGTTTAACATCCCCCTGAACAGGGAGACGGGACGTCGGTTTAACATCCCCCCTGAACAGGGAGACGGGGCCTCGGTTTAACATCCCCCCTGAACAGGGAGACGGGTCCTCGGTTTAACATCCCCCCTGAACAGGGAGACGGGTCCTCTGTTTAACATCCCCCCTGAACAGGGAGACGGGGCCTCGGTTTAACATCCCCCTGAACAGGGAGACGGGGCCTCGGTTTAACATCCCCCTGAACAGGGAGACGGGGCCTCGGTTTAACATCCCCCTGAACAGGGAGACGGGGCCTCGGTTTAACATCCCCCCTGAACAGGGAGACGGGGCCTCGGTTTAACATCCCGTGAACAGGGAGACGGGGCCTCGGTTTAACATCCCCCTGAACAAGGAGACGGGGCCTCGGTTTAAAATTCCCCCTGAACAGGGAGACGGGGCCTCGGGTAAATATAACCCTGAACAGGGAGACGGGGCCTCGGTTTAACATCCCCCCTGAACAGGGAGACGGGGCCTCGTTTTAACATCCCCTTAAACAGGGAGATGGTGCCTCGGTTTAACATCCCCCCTGAACAGGGAGACGGGGCCTCAGTTTAACATCCCCCTGAACAGGGAGACGGGGCCTCGGTTTAACATCCCCCTGAAAAGGGAGACGGGGCCTCGGTTTAACTCCCCCCTGAACAGGGAGACGGGGCCTCAGTTTAACATCCCCCTGAACAGGGAGACGGTACCTCGATATAATATCCATCCTGAACTGGGAGACGGGGCCTCGGTTTAACATCCCCCTGAGCAGGGAGACTGGGCCTCGGTTTAACATCCCCTTAAACAGGGAGATGGTGCCTCGGTTTAACATCCCCCTGAACAGGGAGACTGGGCCTCAGTTTAACATCCCCCTAAACAGGGAGATAGGGCCTCGGTTTAACAAGTCCCCTGAACAGGGAGCCGGGCCTCGGTTTAACATCCCCCTTGAACAGGGAGACGGGGCCTCGGTTTAACATCCCCCTGAACAGGGAGACGGGGCCTCGCTTTAACATCCCCCTGAACAGGGAGGCGGGGCCTCGGTTTAACATCCCCCTGAACAGGGAGACAGGGCCTCGCTTTAACATCCCCCTGAACAGGGAGACGGGGCCTCGGCTTAACATTCCCCTGAACAGGGAGACGGGGCCTCGGTTTAACATTCCCCTGAACAGGGAGACGGGACCTCGGTTAAATATAACCCTGAACAGGGAGACGGGGCCTCGGTTTAACATCCCCCTAAACAGGGAGACGGGGCCTCGGTTTAACATCCCCCTGAACAGGGAGACGGGGCCTCGGTTTAACATCCCCCTGAACAGGGAGACGGGGCCTCGGTTTAACACCCCCCTGAACAGGGAGACGGGACCTCGGTTTAACAACCCCCTGAACAGGGAGACGGGGCCTTGGTTTAACATCCCCCCTGAACAGGGAGACGAGACCTCGGTTTAACATCCCCCTTAACAGGGAGATGGGGCCTCGCTTTAACATCCCCCCTGAACAGGGAGACGGGGCCTCGGTTTAACATCCCCCTGAACAGGGAGACGGGGCCTCGGTTTAACATCCCCCTTAACAGGGAGATGGGGCCTCGCTTTAACATCCCCCCTGATCAGGGAGACGGGGCCTCGGTTTAACATCCCCCCTGAACAGGGAGAAAGGGCCTTGGATTAAAATCCCCTGAACAGGGAGACGGGGCCTCGGTTTAACATCCCCCTGAACAGGGAGACGGGGTCTCGGTTTAACATCCAGCCTGAACAGGGAGACGGGGCCTTGGTTTAACACCCCGCTGAACAGGGAGACGGGACCTCGGTTTAACATCCCCCTGAACAGTGAGACGGGGCCTCGGTTTAACATCCCCCCTGAACAGGGAGACGGGGCCTCAGTTTAATATCCCCCTGAACAGTGAGACGGGGCCTCGGTTTAACATCCCCCCTGAACAGGGAGACGGGGCCTCGGTTTAACATCCCCCTGAACAGGGAGACAGGGCCTCGGTTTAACATCCCCCTGAGCAGGGAGACGGGGCCTCGGTTTAACATTCCCCTGAACAGGGAGACGGGGCCTCGGTTTAACATCCCCCTGAACAGGGAGACGGGGCCTCGGTTTAACACCCCCCTGAACAGGGAGACGGGACCTCGGTTTAACAACCCCCTGAACAGGGAGACGGGGCCTTGGTTTAACATCCCCCCTGAACAGGGAGACGAGACCTCGGTTTAACATCCCCCTTAACAGGGAGATGGGGCCTCGCTTTAACATCCCCCCTGAACAGGGAGACGGGGCCTCGGTTTAACATCCCCCTGAACAGGGAGACGGGGCCTCGGTTTAACATCCCCCTTAACAGGGAGATGGGGCCTCGCTTTAACATCCCCCCTGATCAGGGAGACGGGGCCTCGGTTTAACATCCCCCCTGAACAGGGAGAAAGGGCCTTGGATTAAAATCCCCTGAACAGGGAGACGGGGCCTCGGTTTAACATCCCCCTGAACAGGGAGACGGGGTCTCGGTTTAACATCCAGCCTGAACAGGGAGACGGGGCCTTGGTTTAACACCCCGCTGAACAGGGAGACGGGACCTCGGTTTAACATCCCCCTGAACAGTGAGACGGGGCCTCGGTTTAACATCCCCCCTGAACAGGGAGACGGGGCCTCAGTTTAATATCCCCCTGAACAGTGAGACGGGGCCTCGGTTTAACATCCCCCCTGAACAGGGAGACGGGGCCTCGGTTTAACATCCCCTGAACAGGGAGACAGGGCCTCGGTTTAACATCCCCCTGAGCAGGGAGACGGGGCCTCGGTTTAACATTCCCCTGAACAGGGAGACGGGGCCTCGGTTTAACATCCCCCTGAACAGGGAGACGGGGCCTCGGTTTAACATCCCCCCTGAACAGGGAGACGGGGCCTCGGTTTAACATCCCCTGAACAGGGAGACGGGACCTCAGTTTAACATCCCCCCTGAACAGGGAGACGGGGCCTCGGTTTAACATCCCCCTGAACAGGGAGACGGGGCCTCGGTTTAAAATCCCCCTGAACAGGGAGACGGGGCCTCGGTTTAACATCCCCCTGAACAGGGAGACGGGTCCTCGGTTTAACATCCCCCTGAACAGGGAGACAGGGCCTCGGTTTAACAACCCCCTGAACAGGGAGACAGGGCCTCGGTTTAACAACCCCCTGAACAGGGAGACGGGGCCTCGGTTTAACAACCCCCTGAACAGGGAGACGGGGCCTCGGTTTAACATCCCCCTGAACAGGGAGACGGGGCCTCGGTTTAACATCCCCCCTGAACAAGGAGACGGGGTCTCGGTTTAACATCCCCCTGAACAGTGAGACAGGGCCTCGGTTTAACATCCCCCCCTGAACAGGGAGATGGGGCCTCGGTTTAACATCCCCCTGAACAGGGAGACGGGGCCTCGGTTTAACATCCCCCTGAACAGGGAGACGGGGTCTCGGTTTAACATCCCCCTGAACAGGGAGACGGGGCCTCGGTTTAACATCCCCCTGAACAGGGAGACGGGGCCTCAGTTTAACATCCCCCTGAACAGGGAGACGGGGCCTCGGTTTAACATCCCCCTGAACAGGGAGACGGGGCCTCGGTTTAACATCCCCTGAACAGGGAGACGGGGCCTCGGTTTAACATCCCCCTGAACAAGGAGACGGGGCCTCGGTTTAAAATTCCCCCTGAACAGGGAGACGGGGCCTCGGGTAAATATAACCCTGAACAGGGAGACGGGGCCTCGGTTTAACATCCCCCCTGAACAGGGAGACGGGGCCTCGTTTTAACATCCCCTTAAACAGGGAGATGGTGCCTCGGTTTAACATCCCCCCTGAACAGGGAGATGGGGCCTCAGTTTAACATCCCCCTGAACAGGGAGACGGGGCCTCGGTTTAACATCCCCCTGAAAAGGGAGACGGGACCTCGGTTTAACTCCCCCCTGAACAGGGAGACGGGGCCTCAGTTTAACATCCCCCTGAACAGGGAGACGGTACCTCGATATAATATCCATCCTGAACTGGGAGACGGGGCCTCGGTTTAACATCCCCCTGAGCAGGGAGACTGGGCCTCGGTTTAACATCCCCTTTAACAGGGAGATGGTGCCTCGGTTTAACATCCCCCTGAACAGGGAGACTGGGCCTCAGTTTAACATCCCCCTAAACAGGGAGATAGGGCCTCGGTTTAACAAGTCCCCTGAACAGGGAGCCGGGCCTCGGTTTAACATCCCCCTTGAATAGGGAGACGGGGCCTCGGTTTAACATCCCCCTGAACAGGGAGACGGGGCCTCGCTTTAACATCCCCCTGAACAGGGAGGCGGGGCCTCGGTTTAACATCCCCCTGAACAGGGAGACAGGGCCTCGCTTTAACATCCCCCTGAACAGGGAGACGGGGCCTCGGCTTAACATTCCCCTGAACAGGGAGACGGGGCCTCGGTTTAACATCCCCCTGAACAGGGAGACGGGGCCTCGGTTTAACATCCCCCTTAACAGGGAGATGGGGCCTCACTTTAACATTCCCCCTGATCAGGGAGACGGGGCCTCGGTTTAACATCCCCCCTGAACAGGGAGAAAGGGCCTTGGATTAAAATCCCCTGAACAGGGAGACGGGGCCTCGGTTTAACATCCCCCTGAACAGGGAGACGGGGTCTCGGTTTAACATCCAGCCTGAACAGGGAGACGGGGCCTTGGTTTAACACCCCGCTGAACAGGGAGACGGGACCTCGGTTTAACATCCCCCTGAACAGTGAGACGGGGCCTCGGTTTAACATCCCCCCTGAACAGGGAGACGGGGCCTCAGTTTAACATCCCCCTGAACAGTGAGACGGGGCCTCGGTTTAACATCCCCCCTGAACAGGGAGACGGGGCCTCGGTTTAACATCCCCCTGAACAGGGAGACAGGGCCTCGGTTTAACATCCCCCTGAACAGGGAGACGGGGCCTCGGTTTAACATCCCCCTGAACAGGGAGACGGGGCCTCGGTTTAACATTCCCCTGAACAGGGAGACGGGGCCTCGGTTTAACATCCCCCTGAACAGGGAGACGGGGCCTCGGTTTAACATCCCCCTGAACAGGGAGACGGGGCCTCAGTTTAACATCACCCCTGAACAGGGAGACGGGGCCTCGGTTTAACATCCCCCTGAACAGGGAGACGGGGCCTCGGTTTAACATCCCCCTGAACAGGGAGACGGGGCCTCGGTTTAACATCCCCCTGAACAGGGAGACGGGGCCTCGGTTTAACATCCCCCTGAACAGGGAGACAGGGCCTCGGTTTAACAACCCCCTGAACAGGGAGACAGGGCCTCGGTTTAACAACCCCCTGAACAGGGAGACGGGGCCTCGGTTTAACAACCCCCTGAACAGGGAGACGGGGCCTCGGTTTAACATCCCCTGAACAGGGAGACGGGGCCTCGGTTTAACATCCCCCTGAACAGGGAGACGGGACCTCGGTTTAACATCCCCCTGAACAGGGAGACGGGGCCTCAGTTTAACATCCCCCTGAACAGGGAGACGGGGCCTCGGTTTAACATCCCCCTGAACAGGGAGACGGGGCCTCGGTTTAACATCCCCCTGAACAGGGAGACGGGGCCTCGGTTTAACATCCCCTGAACAGGGAGACGGGGCCTCGGTTTAACATCCCCCTGAACAGGGAGACGGGGCCTCGGTTTAACATCCCCTGAACAGGGAGACGGGGCCTTGGTTTAAAATTCCCCCTGAACAGGGAGACGGGGCCTCGGTTTAACATCCCCCCTGAACAGGGAGACGGGGCCTCGGTTTAACATCCCCTGAACAGGGAGACGGGGCCTTGGTTTAAAATTCCCCCTGAACAGGGAGACGGGGCCTCGGGTAAATATAACCCTGAACAGGGAGACGGGGCCTCGGTTTAACATCCCCTGCACAGGGAGACGGGGCCTCGGTTTAACATCCCCCTGAACAAGGAGACTGGGCCTCGGTTTAAAATTCCCCCTGAACAGGGAGACGGGGCCTCGGGTAAATATAACCCTGAACAGGGAGACGGGGCCTCGGTTTAACATCCCCCCTGAACAGGGAGACGGGGCCTCGTTTTAACATCCCCTCAAACAGGGAGATGGTGCCTCGGTTTAACATCCCCCCTGAACAGGGAGACGGGGCCTCAGTTTAACATCACCCTGAACAGGGAGACGGGGCCTCGGTTTAACATCCCCCTGAAAAGGGAGACGGGACCTCGGTTTAACTCCCCCATGAACAGGGAGACGGTACCTCGATATAATATCCAGCCTGAACTGGGAGACGAGGCATCGGTTTAACATCCCCTTAAACAGGGAGATGGTGCCTCGGTTTAACATCCCCCTGAACAGGGAGACTGGGCCTCAGTTTAACATCCCCCTAAACAGGGAGATAGGGCCTCGGTTTAACAAGTCCCCTGAACAGGGAGCCGGGCCTCGGTTTAACATCCCCCTTGAACAGGGAGACGGGGCCTCGGTTTAACATCCCCCTGAACAGGGAGACGGGGCCTCGCTTTAACATCCCCCTGAACAGGGAGGCGGGGCCTCGGTTTAACATCCCCCTGAACAGGGAGACAGGGCCTCGCTTTAACATCCCCCTGAACAGGGAGACGGGGCCTCGGCTTAACATTCCCCTGAACAGGGAGACGGGGCCTCGGTTTAACATTCCCCTGAACAGGGAGACGGAGCCTCGGTTAAATATAACCCTGAACAGGGAGACGGGGCCTCGGTTTAACATTCCCCTGTACAGGGAGACGTGACCTCGGTTTAACCTCCCCCTGAACAGGGAGACGGGGCCTCGCTTTAACATTCCCCTGTACAGGGAGACGGGGCCTCTGTTTAACATCCCCCCTGAACAGGGAGACGGGGCCTCGTTTTAACATCCCCTTAAACAGGGAGATGGTGCCTCGGTTTAACATCCCCCCTGAACAGGGCGACGGGGCCTCAGTTTAACATCCCCCTGAACAGGGAGACGGGGCCTCGGTTTAACATCCCCCTGAAAAGGGAGACGGGACCTCGGTTTAACTCCCCCCTGAACAGGGAGACGGGGCCTCAGTTTAAAATCCCCCTGAACAGGGAGACGGTACCTCGATATAATATCCAGCCTGAACTGGGAGACGAGGCATCGGTTTAACATCCCCTTAAACAGGGAGATGGTGCCTCGGTTTAACATCCCCCTGAACAGGGAGACTGGGCCTCAGTTTAACATCCCCCTAAACAGGGAGATAGGGCCTCGGTTTAACAAGTCCCCTGAACAGGGAGCCGGGCCTCGGTTTAACATCCCCCTTGAACAGGGAGACGGGGCCTCGGTTTAACATCCCCCTGAACAGGGAGACGGGGCCTCGCTTTAACATCCCCCTGAACAGGGAGGCGGGGCCTCGGTTTAACATCCCCCTGAACAGGGAGACAGGGCCTCGCTTTAACATCCCCCTGAACAGGGAGACGGGGCCTCGGTTTAACATTCCCCTGAACAGGGAGACGGAGCCTCGGTTAAATATAACCCTGAACAGGGAGACGGGGCCTCGGTTTAACAGCCCCCTGAACAGGTAGACAGGGCCTCGGTTTAACATCCCCCTGAACAGGGAGACGGGGCCTCGGTTTAACATCCCCCTGAACAGGGAGACGAGGCCTCGGTTTAACATCCCCCTGAACAGGGAGACGGGGCCTCGGTTTAACATCCCCCCTGAACAGGGAGACGGGGCCTCGGTTTAACATCCCCTGAACAGGGAGACGGGGCCTCAGTTTAACATCCCCCCTGAACAGGGAGACGGGGCCTCGGTTTAACATCCCCCTGAACAGGGAGACGGGGCCTCGGTTTAACATCCCCCTGAACAGGGAGACGGGGCCTCGGTTTAACATCCCCCTGAACAGGGAGACGGGGCCTCGGTTTAACATCCCCCTGAACAGGGAGACAGGGCCTCGGTTTAACAACCCCCTGAACAGGGAGACAGGGCCTCGGTTTAACAACTCCCTGAACAGGGAGACGGGGCCTCGGTTTAACATCCCCCCTGAACAGGGAGACGGGGCCTCGGTTTAATATCCCCTGAACAGGGAGACAGGGCCTCGGTTTAACATCCCCCTGAACAGGGAGACGGGACCTCGGTTTAACATCCCCCTGAACAGGGAGACGGGGCCTCGGTTTAACATCCCCCTGAACAGGGAGACGGTGCCTCGGTTTAACATCCCCCTGAACAGGGAGACGGGGCCTCGGTTTAACATCCCCCTGAACAGGGAGACGGGGCCTCGGTTTAACATCCCCCTGAACAGGGAGACGGGGCCTCAGTTTAACGTCCCCCCTGAACAGGGAGACGGGGTCTCGGTTTAACATCCCCCCTGAACAGGGAGACGGGGCCTCGGTTTAACATCCCCCTGAACAGGGAGACGGGGCCTCGGTTTAACATCCCCCTGAACAGGGAGACTGGGCCTCGGTTTAACATCCCCCCTGAACAGGGAGACGGGGCCTCGGTTTAACATACCCCTGAACAGGGAGACGGGGCCTCGGTTTAACATCCCCCCTGAACAGGGAGACGGGGCCTCGGTTTAACATCCCCCCTGAACAGGGAGACGGGGCCTCGGTTTAACATCCCCCCTGAACAGGGAGACGGGGCCTCGGTTTAACATCCCCCTGAACAAGGAGACGTGGCCTCGGTTTAAAATTCCCCCTGAACAGGGAGACGGGGCCTCGGGTAAATATAACCCTGAACAGGGAGACGGGGCCTCGTTTTAACATCCCCTTAAACAGGGAGATGGTGCCTCGGTTTAACATCCCCCCTGAACAGGGAGACGGGTCCTCAGTTTAACATCCCCCTGAACAGGGAGACGGGGCCTCGGTTTAACATCCCCCTGAAAAGGGAGACGGGACCTCGGTTTAACATCCCCCTGAACAGGGAGACGGGGCCTCAGTTTAACATTCCCCTGAACTGGGAGACGAGGCATCGGTTTAACATCCCCTTAAACAGGGAGATGGTGCCTCGGTTTAACATCCCCCTGAACAGGGAGACTGGGCCTCAGTTTAACATCCCCCTAAACAGGGAGATAGGGCCTCGGTTTAACAAGTCCCCTGAACAGGGAGCCGGGCCTCGGTTTAACATCCCCCTTGAACAGGGAGACGGGGCCTCGGTTTAACATCCCCCTGAACAGGGAGACGGGACCTCGGTTTAACATCCCCCTGAACAGGGAGACGGGGCCTCGGTTTAACATCCCCCTGAACAGGGAGACGGGGCCTCGGTTTAACATCCCCCTGAACAGGGAGACGGGGCCTCAGTTTAACATCCCCCCTGAACAGGGAGACGGGACCTCGGTTTAACATCCCCCTGAACAGGGAGACGGGACCTCAGTTTAACATCCCCCCTGAACAGGGAGACGGGGCCTCGGTTTAACATCCCCCTGAACAGGGAGACGGGGCCTCGGTTTAACATCCCCCTGAACAGGGAGACGGGGCCTCGGTTTAACATCCACCTGAACAGGGAGACGGGGCCTCGGTTTAACATCCCCCCTGAACAGGGAGACGGGGCCTCGGTTTAACATCCCCCCTGAACAGGGAGACGGGGCCTCGGTTTAACATCCCCCTGAACAGGGAGACGGGGCCTCGGTTTAACATCCCCCTGAACAGTGAGACGGGGCCTCGGTTTAACATCCCCCTGAACAGGGA
The DNA here is from genome assembly GCF_052327205.1 of Somniosus microcephalus. Classification (NCBI taxonomy): domain Eukaryota; kingdom Metazoa; phylum Chordata; class Chondrichthyes; order Squaliformes; family Somniosidae; genus Somniosus; species Somniosus microcephalus. Next base: position 53,512,913 of record NW_028225181.1, read on the forward strand.
GACGGGGCCTCGGTTTAACATCCCCCTGAACAGTGAGACGGGGTCTCGGTTTAACATCCCCCCTGAACAGGGAGACAGGGCCTCGGTTTAACATCCCCCTGAACAGGGAGACGGGGCCTCGGTTTAACATCCCCCTGAACAGGGAGACGGGTCCTCGGTTTAACATCCCCCTGAACAGGGAGACGGGGCCTCGGTTTAACATCCCGCTGAACAGGGAGACGGGGCCTCGGTTTAACACCCCCCTGAACAGGGAGACGGGGTCTCGGTTTAATATCCCCCTGAACAGGGAGACGGGGCCTCGGTTTAACATCCCCCTGAACAGGGAGACGGGGCCTCGGTTTAACATCCCCCTGAACAGGGAGACGGGGCCTCGGTTTAACATCCCCCTGAACAGGGAGACGGGGCCTCGGTTTAACACCCCCCTGAACAGGGAGACGGGGTCTCGGTTTAATATCCCCCTGAACAGGGAGACGGGGCCTCGGTTTAACATCCCCCTGAACAGGGAGACGGGGCCTCGGTTTAACATCCCCCTGAACAGGGAGACGGAGCCTCGGTTTAACATCCCCCTGAACAGGGAGACGGGGCCTCGGTTTAACATCCCCCTTAACAGGGAGACGGGGCCTCAGTTTAACATCCCCTGAACAGGGAGACGCGGCCTCGGTTTAACATCCCCCCTGAACAGGGAGACGGGGCCTCGGTTTAACATCCCCCTGAACAGGGAGACGGGGCCTCGGTTTAACATCCCCCTGAACAGGGAGACGGGGCCTCGGTTTAACATCCCCCTGAACAGGGAGTCGGGGCCTCGGTTTAACATTCCCCTGAACAGGGAGACGGGGCCTCGGTTTAACATCCCCCTGAACAGGGAGACGGGGCCTCGGTTTAACATCCCCCCCTGAACAGGGAGACGGTGCCTCGGTTTAACATCCCCCTGAACAGGGAGACGGGGCCTCGGTTTAACATCCCCCTGAACAGGGAGACGGGGCCTCGGTTTAACATCCCCCTGAACAGGGAGTCGGGGCCTCGGTTTAACATTCCCCTGAACAGGGAGACGGGGCCTCGGTTTAACATCCCCCTGAACAGGGAGACGGGGCCTCGGTTTAACATCCCCCTGAACAGGGAGACGGTGCCTCGGTTTAACATCCCCCTGAACAGGGAGACGGGGCCTCGGTTTAACATCCCCCTGAACAGGGAGACGGGGCCTCGGTTTAACATCCCCCTGAACAGGGAGACGGGGCCTCGGTTTAACATCCCCCTGAACAGGGAGACGGGGCCTCGGTTTAACATCCCCCCTGAACAGGGAGACGGGGCCTCGGTTTAACATCCCCCTGAACAGGGAGACGGGGCCTCGGTTTAACATCCCCCTGAACAGGGAGACGGGGCCTCGGTTTAACATCTCCCCTGAACAGGGAGACGGGGCCTCGGTTTAACATCCCCCTGAACAGGGAGACGAGGACTCGGTTTAACATCCCCCTGAACAGGGAGACGGGGCCTCGGTTTAACATCCCCACTGAACAGGGAGACGGGACCTCGGTTTAACATCCCCCTGAACAGGGAGACGGGGCCTCGGTTTAACATCCCCCCTGAACAGGGAGACGGGGCCTCAGTTTAACATCCCCCTGAACAGGGAGATGGGGCCTCGGTTTAACATCCCCCCTGAACAGGGAGACGGGGCCTCGGTTTAACATCCCCCCTGAACAGGGAGACGGGGCCTCCGTTTAACATCACCCTGAACAGGGAGACGGGGCCTTGGTTTAACATCCCCCTGAACAGTGAGACGGGGCCTCGGTTTAACATCCCCCTGAACAGGGAGACGGGGCCTCGGTTTAACATCCCCCCTGAACAAGGAGACGGGGCCTCGGTTTAACATCCCCCTGAACAGGGAGACGGGGCCTCGGTTTAACATCCCCCTGAACAGGGAGACGGGGCCTCGGTTTAACATCCCCCTGAACAGGGAGACGGGGCCTCGGTTTAACATCCCCCTGAACAGGGAGACGGGGCCTCGATTTAACATCCCCTGAACAGTGAGACGGGGCCTTGGTTTAACATCCCCCCTGAACAGGGAGACGGGGCCTCGGTTTAACATCCCCCCTGAACAGGGAGACGGGGCCTCGGTTTAACATCCCCCTGAACAGGGAGACGGGGCCTCGGTTTAACATCCACCCTGAACAGGGAGACGGGGCCTCGGTTTAACATCCCCCTGAACAGGGAGACGGGGCCTCGGTTTAACATCCACCCTGAACAGGGAGACGGGGCCTCGGTTTAACATCCACCCTGAACAAGGAGACGGGGCCTCGGTTTAACATCCCCCTGAACAGGGAGACGGGGCCTCGGTTTAACATCCACCCTGAACAGGGAGACGGGGCCTCGGTTTAACAACTCCCCTGAACAGGGAGACGGGGCCTCGGTTTAACATCGCCCCTGAACAGGGAGACGGGGCCTCGGTTTAACATCCCCCCTGAACAGGGAGACGGGGCCTCGGTTTAACATCCCCTGAACAGGGAGACGGGGCCTCGGTTTAACATCCCCCCTGAACAGGGAGACGGGGCCTCGGTTTAACATCCCCCTGAACAGGGAGACGGAGCCTCGGTTTAACATCCCCCTGAACAGGGAGTCGGGGCCTCGGTTTAACATCCCCACTGAACAGGGAGACGGGGCCTCGGTTTAACATCCACCCTGAACAGGGAGACGGGGCCTCGGTTTAACATCCCCCCTGAACAGGGAGACGGGGCCTCGGTTTAACATCCACCCTGAACAGGGAGACGGGGCCTCGGTTTAACATTCCCCTGAACAGGGAGACGGGGCCTCGGTTTAACATCTCCCCTGAACAGGGAGACGGGGCCTCGGTTTAACATCACCCCTTAACAGGGAGACGGGGTCTCGGTTTAACATTCCCCTGAACAGCGAGACGGGGCCTCGGTTTAACATCCCCCTGAACAGGGAGACGGGGCCTCGGTTTAACATCCCCCTGAACAGGGAGACTGGGCCTCGGTTTAACATCCCCTGAACAGGGAGACGGGGCCTTGGTTTAACATCCCCCTGAACAGGGAGACGGGGCCTCGGTTTAACATCCCCCTGAACAGGGAGACGGGGCCTCGGTTTAACATCCCCACTGAACAGGGAGACGTGGCCTCGGTTTAACATCCCCCTGAACAGGGAGACGGGGCCTCGGTTTAACATCCCCCTGAACAGGGAGACGGGGCCTCGGTTTAACATCCCCCTGAACAGGGAGACGGGGCCTTGGTTTAACATCCCCCCTGAACAGGGAGACGGGGCCTCGGTTTAACATCCCCCCTGAACAGGGAGACAGGGCCTCGGTTTAACATCCCCACTGAACAGGGAGACGGGGCCTCGGTTTAACATCCCCCCTGAACAGGGAGACGGGGCCTCGGTTTAACATCCCCTGAACAGGGAGACGGGGCCTCGGTTTAACATCCCCTGAACAGGGAGACGGGGCCTCGGTTTAACATCCCCCTGAACAGGGAGACGAGGCCTCGGTTTAACATCCCCTGAACAGGGAGACGGGGCCTCGGTTTAACATCCCCTGAACAGGGAGACGGGGCCTCGGTTTAACATTCCCCTGAACAGGGAGACGGGGCCTCGGTTTAACATCCCCCTGAACAGGGAGACGGGGCCACGGTTTAACATCCCCTGAACAGGGAGACGGGGCCTCGGTTTAACATCCCCACTGAACAGGGAGACGTGGCCTCGGTTTAACATCCCCCTGAACAGGGAGACGGGGCCTCGGTTTAACATCCCCACTGAACAGGGAGACGGGGCCTCGGTTTAACATCCCCCCTGAACAGGGAGACGGGGCCTCGGTTTAACATCCCCCTGAACAGAGAGAGGGCCTCGGTTTAACATCCCCCCTGTACAGAGTGATGGGGCCTCGGTTTAAAATCCCCCTGAACATGGAGTCGGGGCCTCGGTTTTATTTCCCCCCCGAACAGGGAGACGGGGCCTCGGTTTAACATCCCCCTGAACAGGGACACGGGGCCTCGGTTTACCATCCCCCCGAACAAGGAGATGGGGCCTCGGTTTAACATCCCCCTGAACAAGGAGTCGCGACCTCGGTTTAACTTCCCCCCTGAACAGGGAGACGGGGCCTCGGTTTAACATCCCCACTGAACAGGGAGACGTGGCCTCGGTTTAACATCCCCCTGAACAGGGAGACGGGGCCTCGGTTTAACATCCCCCTGAACAGGGAGACGGGGCCTCGGTTTAACATCCCCCTGAACAGGGAGACGGGGCCTCGGTTTAACATCCCCCTGAACAGGGAGACGGGGCCTTGGTTTAACATCCCCCCTGAACAGGGAGACGGGGCCTCGGTTTAACATCCCCCTGAACAGGGAGACGGGGCCTCGGTTTTGTAGTGTATGTACCTTTAAGAGAGAACGACATTTACAGCTCCTGTATACTGTAGTACCGGCAGTGACCACACCTGTATATAAGCCTTGAGCATGCCTCTGTACTGTTAGTCTCTTGACTACCCTCCTCCAGTAAACACCTGTTGATTGTTAACTTACAGCCTCCGTCCATTTATTGGAAAACATCATACTTTAAGAATCACGGATTCAACAGTGGCGACGAGGTCGATTCGAATCTACCTGCAACTCTGCATTTCCTTTCAAGGATTCGCTCCGGGAGGACGGTGGAAGAAAGTCGAGGCCGGATGCACGGGCGTCGACCACGAGCAACCGCCCAGTCGTCCGGTAGAGAGTGAACATCGCAGGGGAGGCTTTTGAGAGCTGGGCTTGGTTCTCCAGCCACGACGATCCAGCAACAGACTGGCAACAGGTACAGCGCAGACCCTTCCCGGACAGCGGTGGCTGGAGTCGACCGATGGCACAGAAAAAGCCTAGCAGCGTCGACGGGGTAAGAGAGAGGGTGACGCACACAGGACGCAGCCGGGTGTTGAAAACTGAGCGGCGTCGAGGAAAAACAAAAAAGAGAGAGGGTAAAGCAGCAGCCGGGTTCAGGACCGAGCGGCGGCAACGGGAGAGGCGCACAGGAGAACGCGCAGAGCACAGCCAGGGCTCAAGGGCTGAACAGCGTCTGCGGGTGAAAGAAAGGAAGCGCGGGAGACGCCATTGAGCCGTGGAGAAGAAAGGAGAGCACGGGCGACACCATTTTGGAAGCCGCAGCGGAGAAGAATGGCGAGCGCGGGAAGAAAGGAAAGCGCGGGAGACGCCATTTTGTGCCAGCGGAGAAGAAGGGAGAGCACGGGAGACGCCATTTTAGACAGTTTAATCACACCCAGGGATGCCGAAGAGTGGCAGTATCACTGTGTTCGACAATGAAGTCGAAGATTGGGCGACATATGTGGAACGTATTGAGGTGTACTGCAGGGCAAATGAAGTGCCAGATGCTAGGAAAGCACTGGTTTTGTTAAATTCCATGGGTGCAAAAGCTTATGGTTTACTGTGAAACCTAATAACCACAGAGAAGCCAGTGGATAAGAATTTCGAAAGCATAGTGGAAATCCTACAGGGCCACTTAAACCCCACACTGCTGCTGATAGCAGAAAGATTAAATTCCACAAAAGGAACCAGCATAAAGACGAAAGTAATGCTGAGTACTTAACGGAACTGCGCAAGCTATCGACACACTGCCAGTTTGGAGTGGGACTAGCAGATACGTTAAGGGACAAGTTTGTGTGTGGGCTTCAAAGTGAAGGAACCCAGAAACTGCTTCTATCAGAAAAGGATCTTACGCTGGACAAGGCTTTCAGTATGGCAGTATCACACGAAGCATCCGCACGGGGCGCTGCAGAGATACAATGGAGACCGCAAGAATATGACACCAATGAAATGTCATATGGAGCAGGGAAGTGTTATCGCTGCAGCAGTACAACAGACGACCAGAAGGATTATTGGTTCAAGGACCAAGTGTGCAGACAGTGTGGGAAAGCAGGACACATAGCAAGAGTCTGCAGGTCGGGGAAGAAAACCAGCAGCAAGAAATCTCCACAGGAGAAGTACAAAAAGGTACATAAGGTGATGGACAGTAGCAGTAGTTCAGACGAACAGAAAAGTGATACAGACTCCGGAAGCAAGGAGCTGGGTTGTCTGAAACTACATAAGGTAATCAAAATGGAGGATCACCAGACTATCTGGGTCTCACTCAAGATAGACGGAGTCTAAGTGAAAATGGAATTGGACACAGGATCAGCCTTAACAGTCATAAACCAAAGGGACTACAAGCGGCTATTTTCACATATACCCTTGAAAGCTACAGAGATTGTCTTGAAGACGTACACGGGGCAAAAAGTCTACCCCAAAGGAAAAATAAGGGTGAAAGTGATATACAAAGGCCAGGAAATACCTAAAATGGACCTATATGTATTGCCAGATGGAGGACCACCACTACTAGGACATGAATGGATCCGGAAGATACAATTAGATTGGCATTCCATACAGGCACTGAAGGTTGAGGCGAAAAAGGATGACGACGTCACACCTGGACGACTGTCAAAAAAGTTAACTGATGCACAAGAAGTGTTCCAGGAGGGACTCGGAATACTAAAAGGCATAACAGCGATGATTAAAGTAGAGGAAAATGCAAGCCCAAAGTTTTTTAAGGCCTTATGCGATCCGACCAGCCGTCGAAGCAGAGCTGGAAGGGTTGGAACGTTCAGGAGTACTGTCCAAAGTAGACTGGAGCGAGTGGGCTACACCCATTGTTCCTGTAATGAAGAGGTCATTGAGTAATACGCCTGGGGAACCAAAGAAGGTGCGCATCTGAGGGGATTTTAAGGTGACAGTGAACCCAGTCCTTCACACAGTACAATATCCACTCCCACGGATTGAAGATATTTTCGCCTTGCTATCTGGAGGTAAACGCTTCACCAAAGTTAATCTGGCCCAGGCGTACCTGCAAATGGAGGTAGAAGAAGCCTCAAAACAATACCTCACGATCAACACTCATAAAGGTCTCTACCAATACAATCGGCTGGTGTTCAGGGTAGCATCGGCTCCGGCTATTTGGCAAAGGGCAATGGATCAAGTCCTGCAAGGGATTCCAGGGACCCAGTGTTATTTGGACGACATCCTGGTCACGGGCGAAAATGACAGTGATCACCTCGCCAACCTGGAGAAGGTGCTCACTAGATTAAAGGAATATGGGCTACGAGCTAATCGTCACAAGTGCGAGTTTTTCCAGAAGCAGATCTCGTATTGTGGCCACGTTATTGAAGAAGAGGGGTTACATAAGTCACCTGAAAAGATTGAGGCAGTAGTCAAGGCTCCAGCACCAGAAAATGTGTCACAACTGAGGTCGTTCCTTGGGCTGGTGAACTACTACCATAAGTTCTTACCAAATTTGTCTACAGTACTACACCCACTGAACACCCTACTGCAAACGGGGGTACCATGGAAGTGGAATGACGAATGTAAACGAGCTTTCCAGAAGTGCAAAGAATTGATCACATCGAAAGAGGTGTTGGCCCATTTCAACCCAGCACTACCAATTCGGTTGGCATGTAATTCATCACCCTATGTTATTGGAGCGGTGCTGTCGCACAAATTCCCAGATGGGTTGGAGAGGCCAGTAGCCTTTGCATCTCGGTCACCAACCTCAGCCGAGCGCAACTACGCCCAGATCGACAGGGAGGCCCTCAGCCTAGTATGGGGAGTAAAAAAATTCAACCACAATCTGCATGGGCAGAAGTTCACCTTGCTGACTGACCACCAACCACTTGTCTCCATCTTTAATCCAAAGAAGGGCGTTCCGGTGATGACTGCACAACGGCTACAAAGATGGTCCCTTTTTCTAGGGGCGAACCAATATGAAATAGAGTATAAAGGCACGAAACAACATGGAAACGCTGATGGGCTATCACGCCTGCCACTGCCTACTGTGGAGGAAGCACCAGCAGTGGACCCTATCAAAATATTTTATTCGTCGATAATTGAATGATTGCCAGTAACTAACGCGGATATAGAGAAGGAGACCCGCAATGATCCGACACTGTCTCGGGTATATGATTTGACAGTGAGGGAATGGCCAACACATGGCGACTCACTGTTGCCAGCATTCTCATCCAGAAGAGAACAGCTGTCAGTATGCCAGGGGATAGTGATGTGTGGATCCCGAGTGGTAATTCCACCCAAGTTAAGGGAGAGAGTGCTCAATGAGCTTCACGAAGGTCATCTGGGAGGGGTGAAAATGAAAAGCCTTGCTAGGGCTTATGTGTGGTGGCCGGGGATCGATCAACAAATCGAGGACCTAACAAAGAGCTGCTCAGGATGCCAGAAGGTCCAAAATGCACCACCACATGCCCCTCTATACCCATGGGAGTGGCCCTCCTCTCCATGGCAACGGGTGCATATTGGTTTTGCTGGTCCATTCATGGACTCAATGTTCTTAATAGCAGTGGATGCACACTCGAAATGGCCTGAGGTGATCAAAATGTCCTCAACCACTGCAGAGAAAACGATTACAGCCCTACGGACCATATTTGCCAGGAACGGCTTGCCAGAGCAGATTTGCTCTGATAATGGACCACAGTTTGTGTCTGAAGAGTTTCGGAAATTTATGAGAAGGAATTGGATGAGGCATTACACATCCGCCCCGTATCATCCAGCCACAAATGGATTGGCTGAGAGGTTCGTACAAACCTTTAAAAAGGCGATAAAGGCCATGTGCAATGATGAAATTCCACTACAGCATAAGGTGGACAATTTCCTGTTAGCCTACAGAAATGCAACACATGCAGTCACCAACCAGACCCCGGCCATGATGTTCTTTAACTGAAGGTTGAGATCTCGTCTGGATTTGCTCAGACGAAATGTACGAAGAGATGTTGAGAATAAGCAATTCCAGCACATCAATGAGAAGCCGACAAGGAGCTTCAATGTAGGACAACCAGTCTTGGCCCGCGACTACCGAACAGAGAAATGGCAACCCAGAACGATATGCACACGGCAGTGGCCATTAATGTACACAGTGGATGTCGGGGAGAACATTGTGAGATGCCACGTTGACCAGATCCTAGCGTCACAGGAATGAGTCAACCCCATGTCTCGCGTACCTGGGGATGAACCCGACATACCGGGAGCATCTACCTCAGAAACAGTAGCAGCGGAAGCTGATGAACTAACCGACGAAAGGGGGCCAGAATCACCTCCGCACTAAGAACAAGAACCTCAGGAAAGGCACTATCCAGAAAGGATCAGGAAGCCGCCCCAAAGACTGAATCTATAACTGGACTATTTCAGTTTAATGTGCATGTTAAAGTGTTAACTGTTATTTGAATGTTATGGGTACTGTTAATCTAAAAGGGGAGGAATTGTAGTGTATGTACCTTTAAGAGAGAACTACTTTTACAGCTCCTGTATACTGTAGTACCGGCAGTGACCACACCTGTATATAAGTCTTGATCATGCCTCTGTACTGTAAGTCTTTAGACTACCCTCCTCCAGTAAACACCTGTTGATTGTTAAGTTACAGCCTCCGTCTAGTTATTGGACAACATCATACTTTAAGAATCATGGATTCAACAGGTTTAACATTCCCCTGAACAGAGAGAGGGGGCCTCGGTTTAACATCCCGTGAACAGTGAGACGGGAGCTCGGTTTAACATCCCCCCGTGAACAGGGAGACGGGGCCTCGGTTTAACATCCCCCTGAACAGGGAGACGGGGCCTCGGTTTAACATCCCCCCTGTACAGGGAGACGGGGCCTCGGTTTAACATCCCCCCTGAACAGGGAGACGGGACCTCGGTTTAACATCCCCCTGAACAGGGAGACGGGGCCTCGGTTTAACATCCCACTGAACAGGGAGACGGGGCCTCGGTTTAACATCCCCCTGAACAGGGAGACAGGGCCTCGGTTTAACATGCCCCTGAACAGGGAGACGGGGCCTCGGTTTAACATCCCCCTGAACAGGGAGACGGGGCCTCGGTTTAACATCCCCCTGAACAGGGAGACGGGGCCTCGGTTTAACATCCCCCTGAACAGGGAGGCGGGGCCTCGGTTTAACATCCCCCTGAACAGGGAGACGGGGCCTCGGTTTAACATCCCCCTGAACAGGGAGACGGGGCCTCGGTTTAACATCCCCCTGAACAGGGAGACGGGGCCTCGGTTTAACATCTCCCCTGAACAGGGAGACGGGGCCTCGGTTTAACATCCCCCTGAACAGGGAGACAGGGCCTCGGTTTAACATCCCCCTGAACAGGGAGACGGGGCCTCGGTTTAACATTCCCCTGAACAGGGAGACGGGGCCTCGGTTTAACATCCCCCTGAACAGAGAGACGGGGCCTTGGTTTAACATCCCCCCTGAACAGGGAAACGGGGCCTCGGTTTAACATCCCCCTGAACAGGGAGACAGGGCCTCGGTTTAACATCCCCTGAACAGGGAGACGGGGCCTCGGTTTAACATCCCCCTGAACAGGGAGACGGGGCCTCGGTTTAACATCCCCCTGTACAGGGAGACAGGGCATCGGTTTAACATCACCCTGAACACGGAGACGGGGCCTCGGTTTAACATCCCCCTGAACAGGGAGACGGGGCCTCGGTTTAACATCCCCCTGAACAGGGAGACGGGGCCTCGGTTTAACATCCCCCTGAACAGGGAGACGGGGCCTCGGTTTAACATCCCCCTGAACGGGGAGACGGGGCCTCGGTTTAACATCCCCTGAACAGGGAGACGGGGCCTCGGTTTAACATCCCCCTGAACAGGGAGACGGGGCCTCGGTTTAACATCCCCCTGAACAGGGAGACAGGGCATCGGTTTAACATCACCCCTGAACAGGGAGACGGGGCCTCGGTTTAACATCCCCCTGAACAGAGAGAGGGCCTCGGTTTAACATCCCCCTGAACAGGGAGACCGGGCCTCGGTTTAACATCCCCCCTGAACAGGGAGACGGGGCCTCGGTTTAACATCCCCCTGAACCGTGAGACGGGGCCTCGGTTTAACATCCCCTGAACAGGGAGACGGGGCCTCGGTTTAACATCCCCCTGAACAGTGAGATGGGGCCTCGGTTTAACATCCCCCTGAATAGGGAGACGGGGCCTCGGTTTAAAATCCCCTGAACAGGGAGACATGGCCTCGGTTTAACATCCCCCTGAACAGGGAGATGGGGCCTCGGTTTAACATCCCCCTGAACATGGAGACAGGGCCTCGGTTTAACATCCCCCTGAACAGGGAGACAGGGCCTCGGTTTAACATCCCCCTGAACAGGGAGACGGGGCCTCGGTTTAACATCCCCCTGAACAGGGAGACCGGGCCTCGGTTTAACATCCCCCTGAACAGGGAGACGGGGCCTCGGTTTAACATCCCCCCTGAACAGGGAGACGGGGCCTCGGTTTAACATCCCCCTGAACAGGGAGACGGGGCCTCGGTTTAACATCCCCCTGAACAGGGAGACGGGGCCTCGGTTTAACATCCCCCCTGAACAGGGAGACGGGGCCTCGGTTTAACATCCCCTGAACAGGGAGACTGGGCCTCGGTTTAACATCCCCCTGAACAGGGAGACAGGGCCTCGGTTTAACATCCCCCTGAACAGTGAGACGGGGCCTCGGTTTAACATCCCCCTGAACAGTGAGACGGGGCCTCGGTTTAACATCTCCCCTGAACAGGGAAACGGGGCCTCGGTTTAACATCCCCCCTGAACAGGGAGATGGGGCCTCGGTTTAACATCCCCCCTGAACAGGGAGATGGGGCCTCGGTTTAACATCTCCCCTGAACAGGGAAACGGGGCCTCGGTTTAACATTCCCCTGAACAGGGAAACGGGGCCTCGGTTTAACATTCCCCTGAACAGGGAGATGGGGCCTCGGTTTAACATCCCCCCTGAACAGGGAGATGGGGCCTCGGTTTAACATCCCCCCTGAACAGGGAGATGGGGCCTCGGTTTAACATCCCCGCTGAACAGGGAGATGGGGCCTCGGTTTAACATCCCCCTGAACAGGGAAACGGGGCCTCGGTTTAACATCTCCCCTGAACAGTGAGACGGGGCCTCGGTTTAACATCCCCCTGAACAGGGAGACGGGGCCTCGGTTTAAAATCCCCTGAACAGTGAGACGGGACCTCGGTTTAACATCCCCCTGAACAGGGAAACGGGGCCTCGGTTTAACATCCCCCCTGAACAGGGAGACGGGGCCTCGGTTTAACATCCCCCTGAACAGGGAGACGGGGCCTCGGTTTAAAATCCCCTGAACAGTGAGACGGGGCCTCGGTTTAAAATCCCCTGAACAGCACCACACTTTAGGATGAATGTGAAGGCCTTAGAGAGGGAGCAGAAAGGATTTACGATAATGTTTCCAGGGAAGAGGTATGTCAGTTATGTACCTAGTCCCTAAGCTCTGGAATTCCCTCCGTAAACCTCTCCGCCGCGCTACCTCCTTTCCTCCTTTAAGACGCTCCTTAAAACCTGGGTGCAGTTTTGGTCGCCTTATCTGAGGAAGGATGTTCTTGCCATGGAGTGAGAGCAGTGAAGATTCACCAGACTGATATCTGGGATGGCAGGAATGACGTATGAAGGGAGATAGGGTCGATTAGGTTTATATTCACTGGAGTTTAGAAGAATGAGAGGCCCTCTCATTGAAACTTATAAAATTCTAACAGGACTAGACAGACTAGATGCAGAAAGGATGTTCCCGATGGTGGGGGAGTCCAGAACCAGGGGTCACAGTCTAAGGATAAGGGGTAAGCCATTTTGGACTGAGATGAGGACGAATTTCTTCACCCAGAGAGTGGTGAACCTGTAGAATTCTTTACCACAGAAGGCAGTTGAGGCCAATTCATTAAATATATTCAAGAAGGAGTTAGATATATTTCTTAAGGCTAAAGGGATCAAGGGATATGGGGAGAAAGCAGGGACAGTGTACTGAATTTGGATGATCAGCCATGATCTGATTAAATGGCGGAGCAGGCTCGAGGGGCCGAATGGCCTACTCTTGCTACTATCTTCTATGTTTCTTTGACACTCACTGTGAACAGGGAGACGGGCCCTCAGTTTACCATCCCCTGAACAGGAAGATGTAGCCTCGGTTTAACATCACGGTGGGGAAACATTCGTTGGGTTAGCACCTCCGGCTCGCTGACGGGATGCCAGGAATTTAGCGCCCGAGTGTGGCGATGTTTGCGCCGCTTGCAAAAGTGACCAGTCACTCTGCACTGGCGCTAAACACTACCGCCATGATCTCCTGCGCCGGCAGATCATGACATCAGTCGAGCGTGCAACACCCTGGTAGCGCCCCGGACCGCATATTGAGTGGCGCCCCCTGCCTCAGCGCCTGGCGCTAAGAACAACAGGTAGAGGGGAACGTTTTCAAGTCAGGAAGGGGCTGGGGGAGCACTATTTAAAGGTGGGCGCTTCCTGCCTTTCCTTGCTGGCAGAATCTTTTGTTTTAATGTTGTCCTAAGGAGTTTTGGTCCTCAGCACCACTTTTGAGGTTCCTAAGCGCCGAGCTCTTTCCCTGGGCCTATCCATTAGTGCTTCCAACACAATTGCTTTTGAGGTCTCTCCAGGCCAAGATTCAAGGGTGTGGCTGGCCAGCAAGATCGAGCCTCACCTTTAAGAACTGGATGGCGCCAGTCTGTCTGGCTTCCATGGTAACAGACATCGCCTGAGCTTCGGGGGCGCTCTGTGGTAGCGCCTCGCTCCCTGATGTTTGCACCTTAAGAGAGGCGTGTAGCACCTGATTTAGCGCTCAAATCATATACAAGGACAATAGAGGCGAATTTTGCAAATGGAGGTGAAAATTAGCACTGGGCGCTAAACTTTGTGCCCGGCCGATATTAGCGGCTCAAAATGGGCAAGGCTGAATTTTTCCTCCCTCACCTTTCCTCTCAATTCAATTCAATTCAATTCAATTCAATTCAATTCAAATCGCTTTATTGGCATGATGACAAGGTACATCTTATGTTGCCAAAGCATCGAAAAACATTCATGGATGTACACAAAAATACAGATCTATCCATACAGTGTATAAACAGATATATCCCTGAGTGTATAAATATACATTCATATAATTTGTATATACTCTTTTCTTATATTTCTGCGCTATCTCCCGCTGTTGCTGTCTCTCTGTATCACTGTACACACTGTACCGAGTCACACCTCTCTCTATCTCCCTCTGTTGGTCTCTCTCTGTATCACTGTACAGAGTCACACCACCCGCTATCTCCCTCTGTTGGTGTTTCTCTGTATCACTGCACACAGTCACATCTCCCTCTATCTCCCTCTGTTGGTCTCTCTCTGTATCACTGTACACAGTCACACCACCCGCTATCTCCCTCTGTTGGTGTTTCCCTGTACACACTGTACACAATCACACCTGTCTCTATTGCCCTCTGTTGGTGTTTCTCTGTATCACTGTACACAGTCACACCACCCGCTATCTCCCTCTGTTGGTGTTTCTCTGTATCACTGTACAGAGTCACACCTCCTTCTATTGGTCTCTGTATCACTGTACAGAGTCAAATCAAATTCAAATTCAAATTGCTTTATTTGCATGACAAAGTACATCTTATGTTACCAAAGCACTGAAAAAACATTTACACAGCTCTCTGTTGGTGTTTCTCTGTATCACTGTACAGAGTCACACCTCCCTCTATCTCCCTCTGTTGGTGTTTCTCTGTATCACTGTACACAGTCACACCTCTCAATTCAATTCAATTCAATTCAAATTGCTTTATTGGCATGACAAGGTACATCTTATGTTGCCAAAGCACAGAAAAACATGTATGATTGAACACGTAATCGCAGATCTAGACATACAGTGTATAGACAGATATATCCCTGTATATACAAATATACACACATATAATATGCATATAATCTTTTCTTAGATTTAATGGTTGTCCCTCTGCTTATGGCAAGCTGTAACATAGTTTGCCGCTAAAGTTATGCAATTTCTCTGTTCCCCTAATAGGTATGGAAGTTTTTGGTGGTCATTCAAATTTTTGAATTCAGGGCATATTTTTATAAATTTTGGGTAGAAATTCCCCCTTATGTCCTGATAGTTTCCACAAGTTGTGAGGAAGTGCATCTCTGTCTCCACCACTCCCTGACTGCAGTGAGAGCATATCCTGTCCTCTCTTGGCAGCCAGGTCTGCCTGTGTCTGCCAGTCACACCTCTCTCTATCTCCCTCTGTTGGTCTCTCTGTATCATTGTACACAGTCACACCTCTCTCTATCTCCCTCTGTTGGTCTCTCTGTATCATTGTACACAGTCACACCTCTCTCTATCTCCCTCTGTTGCTGTCTCTCAGTATCACTCTACACAGTCACACCTCTCTCTATCTCCCTCTGTTGGTCTCTCTGTATCACAGTACAGAGTCACACTTCTCTCTATCTCCCTCTGTTGGTGTTTCTCTGTATCACTGTACACAGTCAACCTCTCTATCTCTGCCTCCGATCTAGTTTCTTTTCTTTCCAGTTTTGAAGAAGGGTCCAACCCGAAACGTCAACTCAAATTTCTCTCCACGGATGTTGCCTGACCTGCTGAGTTTTTCCAGCATTTTCTGTTGTCTCTATCTCCCTCTGTTGGTCTCTCTCTGTATCACTGTACATAGTCACACCTCCCACTATCTCCCTCTATTGGTGTCTCTGTAGGATATGATATGATTGGGATTATGGAAACATGGCTCCAGGGTGACCAAGGCTGGGAACTCAACATCCAGGTGTATTCAATATTCAGGAAAGGCAGGCAAAAAGGAAAAGGAGGTGGGGTAGCATTGCTGGTTAAAGAGGAGATTAACACAATAGTAAGGAAGGATATTAGCTCTGATGATGTGGAATCTGTATGGGCAGAGCTGAGAAATACCAAGGGGCAGAAAACGTTAGTGCGAGTTGTATACAGACCCCCAAACAGTAATGCAGGGGTTGGGGATGGCATTAAACAGGAAATTAGAGATGCGTGCAATAAGGGCACAGCAGTTATCATGGGTGACTTTAACCTACATCTAGATTGGGCTAACCAAATTAGTAACAATACTGTGGAGGAGGAATTCCTGGAATGTATACTGGATGGTTTCCTGGACCAATATGTCGAGGAACCAACCAGAGATCAGGCCATCTTAGACTGGGTATTATGTAATGAGAAAGGATTAATTAGCAATCTTGTTGTGCGAGGCCCCTTGGGGGTGGAGCGATCATAATATGATAGAATTCTTCATTAAGAAGGAGAGTGAAGTTGTTGACTCAGAGACTCGGGTCCTGAATTTAAATAAAGGAAACTACGATGGTATGAGGTGCGAGTTGGGTAGGATTGATTGGGAAATGTTACTCAAAGTGTTCACGGTGGATAGACAATGGCAAACATTTAAAGATCGCATGGATGAACTACAGAATCTGTTCATCCCTGTTTGGCATACAAATAAAACAAAAATGTTGACTCAACCTTGGCTAACAAGGGACATTAGGGATAGCATAAGATCCAAGGTGAGGACATATAAATTGGCCAGAAGAATTAGCAAACCTGAAGACTGGGAGCAGTTTAGGATTCAGGAAAGGAGGACAAAGGGATTAATAAAGAGGAGGAAAATAGAGTATGAGAGTAAGCTTTCAGGGGACATAAAAACTGACTGTAAAAGCTTCTATAGATATGTGAAGAGAAAAAGATTGGTGAAGTCAAGCGTAGGTCCCTTGCAGTCAGAATCAGGGGAATTTATAATGGGGAACAAAGAAATGGCAGACCAACTAAATACATACTTTGGTTCTGTCTTCACAAAGGAGGACACAAATAACCTCCCAGAGATGTCGGGGAACTGAATGAAATCAGCATTTGTAGGGAAATGGTGTTAGGGAAATTGACGGGATTGAAGGACGATAAATCCCCAGGGCCTGATAACCTACATCCTAAGGTACTTAAGGAAGTGGCCCAAGAAATAGTAGATGCATTGCTGCTCATCTTCCAAAATTCTATAGACTCTGTAACAGTTTCCATGGATTGGAGGGTAGCTAATGTTATCCCACCATTCAGAAAAGGTGGTAGAGAGAAAATTGGGAATTATAGACTGGTAAGCCTGACATTACCAAGTGGGGAAAATGCTAGAGTCCATTATAAAAGATGTAATAGCAGAGCTCTTGGAAAACAGTGACAGGATCGGACAAAGTAAACATGGATTTACAAAATGTAAATTGTGCTTGACTAATTTACTGGAATTTTTTGAGGATGTAACTGGTAGAATAGATAAGGGAGAACCAGTGGATGTGGTGTATCTGGACTTTCAGAAGGCTTTCGATAAGGTCCCGCATAAGAGATTGGCGTGTAAAGTTAGGGCACATGGGATTGGGGGCAAGGTACTGATTGGACAGAGAACTGGTTGGTAGACAGGAAGCAAAGAGATGGAATAAATGGGTCTTTTTCTGAGTGGCAGCCAGTGACAAGCAGTGTACTGCAGGGATCGGTCCTAGGATCCCAGCTATTCACAATATATATTAATGATCTAGACAAGGGAACTAGATATAATGGCCTAGAAATTCAGTGGGTTGCGCCAGCCGCTAACGCCATAAAAGGGCTATATTTCCGGCGCTAGACACTTAGCACCTGAACGCAGTCCGATCTGCGCCGACGCCCAAATTCAGTTGACATTTAGTGCCGGCGCAAAGTGTTTGCGCCCGCTCAGGTGCGCGCGCAGCTTATGATGTCATATCGTCGCGCAACGCTGTTTGTGCGCCCCAAACCGGAAATTCAGTGGCGCCCGCCCAATGTGGGCGTGGCGCTGCTAAGAACTATGAGGTGGAACGCAAAAGAGGCCCTGTGGGCCTCGGGGAGCGCAAATTAAAGGGCACTTACACTGACCTATAAAGCCCAGCCATTTTGCTGCAATGACTTTACTGCTTTGGATTTCTGGACAGAGACCAAGGGACAGAGGTTACTGATTTGGGACAACATAGGAGAGGTATTTTTGGCTTCTGGCCAGTGCTTTGACATTTGATTCATTGTGATTTATCTGTTCTCAACTTTATTATGGGGGCTGTATGGGGGGCCAACCCTCAGTTGCAGCATTATGTGCGAAGGGCTTGCAGATGCTGTGAGAGAGGGCCAGCCATGCCTAGACGCAGAGGGGCCATCAGGCGTCGGCAACGTAGGCCTTACCCACTCAGGCAATACCGGCAGCAGGTGTCCTATCTCACCATGACTGCGGCGCATTGTGTGAAGAGGCTGCGCTTCAGAAGGGAGGTGGTTGCAGAGATCTGCCAGCTGCTTCACACAGATCTGCGTCCACAGCTGATGTGCAGGACATCTCTCTCGGTGGAAGTGAAGGTCACGGTGGCTCTGAACTTTTATGCAAGCAGCTCCTTCCAAGCCGCTGCTGCGGACATAGCGAACATCTCCCAGTTCGCCGCGCATCGCTGCATCCGGCAGGTCACCGATGCACTTTACGCGAGGAGACACCAATTCATCTCCTTCCCCATGACCCGACAGAGGCAGGAGCAGCGTGCAGTCG
Source organism: Somniosus microcephalus (assembly GCF_052327205.1). Lineage (NCBI taxonomy): Eukaryota > Metazoa > Chordata > Chondrichthyes > Squaliformes > Somniosidae > Somniosus > Somniosus microcephalus. Next base: position 53,531,310 of record NW_028225181.1, read on the forward strand.
GATTTGGCAGGATTGCGGGCTTCCCCATGGTGTAGGGCGCCATTGACTGCACGCATGTGGCTATGCGGGCACCTATCCACAATGCCGAGGATTACCGCAACCGGAAGGGCTACCATTCCCTAAATGTACAGCTGGTGTGTGACCACAGGCAGCGCATCCTAGCTGTCAATGCCCGCTTCCCAGGAAGCAGCCACGATGCATTTATCCTGCGCCAGACTACTGTGGCTGACATGTTCGAGGCACAGTCTCCACCAAGGGGATGGCTTATCGGGGACAAGGGCTACCCTTTGTGTACATGGCTCATGACCCCGCTCCGCACACCCAGGACCCCTGCGAAGGAGGCATACAATGAAAGCCATCAAGCCACAAGGAACATCATTGAGCAAACGATAGGCGTCCTCAAGCAATGGTTCCACTGCCTGGATCGTTCCGGAGGATCTCTTCAGTATTCGCCGGATAGAGTCTCCCAGTTCGTCGTCGTGTGCTGCATGCTGCACAACCTTGCTATCCGCAGGGCTCAGGCACTGCCACCTGGCATTGCACCACCACCTCAGGAGGACGAGCAGGAGGAGGAGGAGGAGGAGGAGGAGGAGGAGGACCAGCCCAGGAGGGAGCGACAAGGGCCAAGGGCCGTCCGCCGGGGGCTTATTGATCGACACTTCTAGGCCCCCTGTCAGGGAATGGCCTGTGGCAATGAACGCACCTGAGGCAGCCGCTCCGCAAGCCCTCAGCCGGTTAACGCAACAACCACTTCAAACATGACACCTGGACATGCTGAATAAATCAAAAGCTTTATTTCACAAACTCAGGGCCCTTCCCACATGAAACAGAAAAACAGACAAGACCCCCAAAAAACAGTCAAAAACATCTGTCACTCCCAAAACCTGGGGAGGACTAACAAAACTTGCCCATCCAAAAGGCCTTCAACAGCGGCCTTACAAAAATAAGCCCTCCCCCCCACAACAGAGACACCCCCATGAAAAGAAAAAATGCCTTGATCCTCGGCCTTAACAAAATAATGCCCCCCACAACACAAGCCCCCCAATATAAAAGAAACCGCTCTCACCACACTCTAATGGGTGTGCCGAGAGGGCGAGTCCTTAGACAGGCTTCTCCGGCCCCTGGCCGACCTGCTGCTCCGCCTCAACCTGGGCCCTGCGGGTGTGGCGAGGCTGGGGGAAGGCTCATGAGGGCCACAAAGCGTGTCGGCAGATGCCCTTGGGGGTCGGCCTAGACGAGGCCTGGCCCGGGAGGGGCCGGCTGCTGACTGCTGCAGCTGTGGCTGGGCAGCATCAGTCTTAGCAGCAGCTCGTCGCACCTTGGCTGGGGGAGTGGCAGTGTCGGCAGCACCATTGGGGGCAAGCTGGCTGATGGCAGGTGCGCGCTGCTCGCCAGAGACACTGGCACTCGGCCGGGCTGGCAGTGTAGCAAGCGCAGCAATCTGGGGGAGGCCAGACCGCTGTGCTGCAGCAGGGCGGCGGGTGCCATGGCGATGCCTCCGTGCCACAGCGAGTGTGGCAGAAGTGAGTGCCCGAACTGCCCTGGTATGTGCCCGCATCAGCTCTGCCAGTGTGTGGACGGCACCACTCATCTCGCGAGTCGCGTCCTGCGCTGCCGCCAGTTGCTGCACACCCGCGTCCTGCGCTGCCGCCAGTTGCTGCACACCCGCGTCCTGCGCTGCCGCGAGTTGCTGCACACCCCTGTCGTGCGCTGCGGCCAGTTGCTGGATGTGGTAAACCACTGTTTGTATTCCTGTTTGTCCTGTTTGTATTCCACTGTGTACATGCCTGGACATGCCTCGGCTGACTCCTCCCACAGGTCCTAGTATAAAGGTGACTGCTCCCCAGCCCTTTGTATCCTGGACCGGTCGACCACGCGAGGTAGACCTCCATTCTGTTATTAATAAAAGCCTTTAGTTACTCTTCTAACTCTCAGTCTTTTATGAGTAATTGATAGCGCATCAATTTTATTAACAACATTTTTATAATGGAGAAGATCCTCACACCAGCATGCCTGGACTTAGATCATCGGGAGGCGGACTCATCCACCAAGTTTACTCACTGGCTTAAGTGTTTCGAAAAATTCCTGACCGCCCCCGAAGCAATCAAATCGGACGAGGACAAACTGGATGTCCTGACCTCCAAAGTGAACCACCGAGTGTACTCGGTCATGCAAGACGCGACCTCGTACGCGGGCGCTATCAAGCTCCGCAAGGACCAGTACACGCGCCCAGTGAACGAAGTGTACGCCAGGCACCTCCTGGGGAGTCGTAAACAACAACCTGGGGAATCGACCGTGGAATACCTTCAGGCACTGTCTGTGCTTGGCCGGGCCTGTGGTTGTAAGGATGTAAAGGCCGCCGTGTACACAGAGGAACTTATCCGGGACGCTTTTGTAGCGGGCCACAGATCCAATTACACCCGACAGCGACTGTTGGAGCAGAGTAACCTCGACCTCAACAAGGCCTCTGAACTCGCACTATCGTTGGATGCAGCCTACCAGGGCATGGATGCCTACTCCTCTGCACCGTGGACGCCGCGGGGAATGACAGCCTGGGACACGGTAGGACCGCCTCATAGCGCCGTGCCACCCCAGCCACACCTCAACAACGGCCCAACTACCGCAGCAGTGTCCCAAGGCCAGACAGCAGTGCCCCAAGGCCAGAAATGCTACTTATGTGGCCAGGCAAAACACCCCAGAGCGCGCTGCCCGGCGAAAAACGCGATCTGCTCGGGCTGCGGGAAGAAGGGACACTACGCTAGCGTCTGCAGGGCCAAAGCCACCCCGAATCCCAGCAGCGCCGCGTGTGGGCCATGCGGGCCGCCATCTTGGACCTCCCCGGCCATGTGCGAATCACCGGTACAGCAGCCATTTTGGACGCCTCCAGCCACATGGGGATCATGGACGCCGCCATCTTGGACGACAGCCGGGACGCAGCAGGCCCCCGACACCGCCTCATCTGATACCCGCAGCGACACACCGACCCCTACGCTGGCATCCGTTACACTGGACCAAGCGAGACCGCACCAACTGGCCAGTTCCACAATGGACATTAAGGTAAATGGTCACGATACAATCTGCCTTTTTGACTCTGGGAGCACGGAGAGCTTCATCCACCCCGACACGGTGCGGCGTTGCTCTCTCCCAGTCCTGCCTGCGCAACAGCGGATTTCTATGGCCTCCGAGTCCCAGTCGGCGGACATCGGCGGCTATTGCGTGGTGACACTCGTAGTAGACGGGACCGTGTACGATCATTTTAAACTTCTGGTCCTGCCTGCCCTCTGCGCTGCCGTCCTGCTGGGGTTAGATTTTCAGTGCCACCTTAAAAGTGTTACGATGGCGTACAGTGGACCCCTACCCCCACTCACAGTCCGCAGCCAGCAGCTTCCAAATTGCCCGCCGCGCACCAGGTGCAACCTCTCCACACTCAGAGTCACCCCCCCCCCACTGTTTGCTAACCTCACCCCCGACTGTAAGCCCATCGCCACAAAGAGCAGGCGATACAGTGCCGGGGACAGGGTTTTCATTAAAATCGAAGTGGAGCGGCTCCTGAAAGAAGGGATTATTGAGGGCAGCACCAGCCCCTGGCGAGCCCAGGTTGTGGTCGTTAAGACCGGCGAGAAGCAGCGCCTGGTCATCGACTACAGCCAGACAATAAATCGCTACACCCTGCTGGACGCCTACCCACTCCCCCGTATAGCTGATATGGTCAACCAGATCGCGCAGTACCGCATCTTCTCGACCATTGACCTGAAATCAGCGTACCACCAGCTCCCCATCCGCCCTGAGGACCGCCAGTGCACTGCCTTTGAGGCAAACGGCCGCCTCTATCACTTCCTTAGGGTTCCCTTTGGCGTCACCAATGGGGTCTCCGTCTTCCAAAGGGAGATGGACCGGATGGTAGATCAAAATGCGTTGCAGGCCACTTTCCCATATCTGGACAATGTGAGCATCTGCGGCCGTGACTTGCAGGACCATGACGCAAACCTCGAAAAATTCCTCCGCACCGCCCAACTCCTAAACCTGACATATAACAAGGAGAAGTGCATATTCCGCACAAACCGCCTCGCCATCCTTGGCTGTGTTGTGGAACACGGAGTCATCGGCCCCGACCCCGACCGGATGCGTCCCCTTATGGAAATTCCACTGCCCCACTGCCTCAAGGCCCTGAAGAGGTGCCTAGGGTTTTTCTCCTATTACGCCCAGTGGGTCCCCTACTATGCGGACAAGGCCCATCCGCTGATCAAGTCCACCTCTTTTCCCTTGACGGCAGAGGCCCGCTTAGCCTTCCACCGTATCAAGGAGGACATTGCCAAAGCCACCATGCACGCAGTGGACGAATCCATCCCCTTCCAGGTGGAAAGCGACACGTCCGACTTTGCCCTGGCCGCTACCCTCAATCAGGCGGGGAGACCCGTGGCCTTCTTTTCACGAACCCTCCAAGGCCCGGAGACCAGACACTCCGCTGTTGAGAAGGAGGCCCAGGCGATTGTGGAGGCTGTGCGTCATTGGAGGCACTACCTGGCCGGAAAACGATTTACCCTGCTCACTGACCAGCGTTCAGTTGCTTTTATGTTTAACAACAAGCAGAGGGGCAAAATCAAAAATGACAAGATCTTGAGGTGGAGAATCGAACTTTCCACCTACAACTACAAGATCTTGTACCGGCCCGGGAAGCTAAATGAACCCCTGGATGCGCTATCGCGTGGCACCTGCGCCAGCGCGCAGATCGATAGACTGCGGGCCCTCCACAATGACCTCTGCCACCCGGGGGTCACCAGGTTCTTCCACCTCATCAAGGCCCGCAACCTGCCTTACTCTATTGAGGAGGTCAGGACCATGACCAGGAACTGCCAAGTCTGCGCTGAGTGCAAACCGCACTTTTATAGACCAGACAGGGCCCACCTGATAAAAGCCACTCGCCCCTTCGAGCACCTGAGCGTTGATTTTAAAGGGCCTCTCCCCTCCTCCGACCGCAATGTGTACTTCCTCAATATTATTGATGAGTACTCCCGTTTCCCGTTCGCCTTCCCCTGCCCGGACATGACCAGTGCCATGGTCATTAAATGTCTGAACAACCTCTTCACCCTGTTCGGCTTCCCCAGCTATATCCATAGCGACCGGGGCTCATCGTTTATGAGCGACGAACTCCGTCAGTACCTGCTAACTAGGGGAATTGCCACAAGCAGGACCACCAGTTACAACCCCCGGGGGAACGGACAGGTGGAAAGAGAAAATGCGACAATTTGGAAGGCCGTCCTGCTAGCCTTAAAGTCTAGGGGCCTTCCAACCTCCCGCTGGCAGGATGTGCTCCCCGATGCGCTCCACTCTATTCAGTCGCTGCTCTGCACTGCCACTAACGCCACCCCTCATGAGAAAATGTTTGTCTTCCCAAGGAAGTCCACATCGGGGACATCGCTACCACCATGGCTGACGTCCCCAGGGCCGGTCCTACTGAGAAGGCACGTGAGGACCCATAAAACGGACCCCCTGGTCGAGAGGGTCGACCTCCTCCACGCCAACCCCCAGTATGCTTACATCGCATACCCGGACGGGCGGGAGGACACAGTCTCCATAAGAGACCTTGCACCCTCGGGGGCCGCAGTAACCCACTACCCGCTACCACCCCCCCCCACGATCTGATATCCAGCCCCAGCAGACGGCAGGCCTGGGCCCCGCGACCCGCTCGACATCTACGAGGACGACACGCCTGTGCCACAGCCTACGCTGGACTCGACGCCGGAAGCTTCACTACCCCTGCCGTCGCCACGCCGATCACAGCGGCAGACAAGACCTCCGGAGAGACTCCAATACACTAACTTTTAATACACTTCACCCCGCCGGACTCAATTTTAAACAAGGGGTGAATGTGGTAAACCACTGTTTGTATTCCTGTTTGTCCTGTTTGTATTCCACTGTGTACATGCCTGGACATGCCTCGGCTGACTCCTCCCACAGGTCCTAGTATAAAGGTGACTGCTCCCCAGACCTTTGTATCCTGGACCGGTCGACCACGCGAGGCAGACCTCCATTCTGTTGTTAATAAAAGCCTTTAGTTACTCTTCTAACTCTCAGTCTTTTATGAGTAATTGATAGTGCATCACTGGACACCCCTGTCATGTGCTGCCGTGAGTTGTTCGAACCCCCTGGCCTGTGATTCCCCGAAAGCCACCACACTCTGAGCCAGGGACTCAATGGCGTGAGGCATCTGTTCGACCACCCCCATGAAGTCTTGGTGGCGCCGCTCAGACGCCGCCGACATCTCATCGAGGACGCGCACCTCCTGGGCGAGGACCGTGTCCGGACTGGAGGGCGGACTCTCCCTCCGGGGAGAAGGCCGCCGAGCTGGCCGACCCTTCCCGCGTGCGTCGACCCCACTTGGGCCAGGTTCTGCCCTCCCCTCCAACACCTCCCCACTCTGGGGAGAAGGCTGGCGTGCTGCCGGACCCTTCCCGCGTGCGTCCACCCTACTGGGACCAGCTTCGGCCCTCCCCTCCAACACCTCCCCCTGGCTCTCCTGCAGGCCAGACGTCTGCCCTCCATTGCCATCCCCTGGCGTGGAGGAGGGTTCCCCCGATGTGCCGCCTTCCTCCTGGTCCTCGACGTCCTCCTCCTCCAAGGGCCTGGCTCTCTGCGCTTCAGGGACCACCTCCTCCTCACCAGCTGAAAGCAGGAAGGCACAAGAGTAGCTTTAGAGTGAGGACAGGCCGTCAGCGAGGGAGGCCTGAGTGGTGCATTATGCGCATTTGTCGGTCAGTGGGAAAGGATGTAGATCTGAAGCGCGAGGGCAACGAGAGAGGTGCAACCGGTCATGTCCTTACCAGTGGGTACCAGTACAGGGTCCGCCTCGCCGATCACGACAGGGCCAGTCACCCGGCCACGCATGAGTCGTGCCACGCTCTCCTCCAGATCAGTGAGCGCCTGGTACTCGGGACGACCTCCACCAGTGACAGCCTGGCTCCTTACATTGCTCGCCAGCTTGGCCTGCAAGCGAAAGGACGGCCTCTAAGTACAGTGTGGTGCCCTGTCACTGTGTGCACTGCCTCCCATGGTGGAATAGCTTGGCCAGTGTGGTGCCCTGCTGCTGGGTGCACTGCCTCCCATGGTCGAATAGCTTGGCCAGTGTGTTAAGTGCAGAAAGTGCTATTGATGAACATGCAAGTGCCATTGCTGCGGGAGGAGGGCTGCCCATTAGGCCTTTGAGGTCCCTTTGCCCATAATGTGAGGTGCACATGCAAGGATGAGGGGGACACTGGAAAGGGCACTCACCTTCACCATCCGAGTGAGGTCGTTGAACTTCTTGCGGCATTGGTCCGCACTCCTGGGGACATCACAGGTGGATGACACCCTGCGGGTGATTTTGCCCCAGGCTCTCCTGTACTGGCTCCTGGGAGCCTTCCTGCCACTGTCCGGGCACAGGATCTCTCTTCTCTTCTCCACACCATGAATGAGCACACTCAGAGCATGCTCTGAGAAGCGCTGCGCTCGCTCACGGGCCCTCTCCATTGCTCCAGGCGCTATTTTGGCACACCAGTAGTGCTGAGGCCTAGCTGCAGGGCTCCAGTGTGCAGGGCGTGGCAGCAGTCAAAGTTGACCCTTCCCCCTTTAAGAGCTGGCCGGCGTCAGGGTGTCTGCTGTCAATCAAAACATGACCGCACCTGCGCTGCACCCGGCTTCGGCGTTATTAGGCCGCATCGCCGGCTTAGTGCCGGAACACAGCATTTCAACGCCAGTTTCAGCGCTCGGCCAAACTTAGGGCCAACTCTACTGAATTTCGGCGATGTGGCCTACACTTTCCGGCGGGCGCTAACTTTAGCGAGCGCCCGACTTTAGCACCCCAAAAGTGTCCAGACTGAATTTCTAGGCCCATATCTCCAAGTTTGCAGCCGACACAAAGCTGGGTGGGTGTGTGTGCTGTGAGGAGGATGTTGAGAAACTCCCGTATGATTTGGAGAGGTTAGGTGATTGGGCAGATGCATAGCAGATGCAGTATAATGTGGATAAATGCGAGGTTATCCACTTTGGTGGCAAAAACAGGAAGGCAGATTATTATCTGAGTGGCAATAGATTGGGAGAAGGGGAAGTGCAACGAGACCTGGGTGTCCTTGTGCACCAGTCACTGAAGGTAAGTATGCAGGTGCAGCAGGCGGTTAAGAAGGCAAATGGTATGTCGGCCTTCGTAGCGAGAGGGTTTGAGTACAGGAGCAAGGATGTCTTGCTGCAGTTGTACAGGGCCTTGGTGAGACCACACCTTGAGTATTGTGTGCAGTTTTGGTCGCCTTATCTGAGGAAGGATGTTCTTGCCATGGAGGGAGTGCAGCGAAGATTCACCAGGCTGATACCTGGGATGGCAGGAATGACGTATGAGGAGAGATTGGGTCGATTGGGCTTATACTCGCTGGAGTTTAGAAGAATGAGAGGTGATCTCATTGAAACTTATAAAATTCTAACAGGACTAGACAGACTAGATGCAGGAAGGATGTTCCTGATGGCGGGGGTCCGGAATCGGGGGTCACAGTCTAAGGATAAGGGGTAAGTCATTTAGGACAGAGATGAGGAGGAATTTCTTCACCCAGAGAGTGGTGAACCTGTGGAATTCTCTACCACAGAAGGCAGTTGAGGCCAATTCATTAAATATATTCAAGAAGGAGTTAGATATATTTCTTAATGGTAAAGGGATCAAGGGATATGGGGAGAAGGCAGGGACAGGGTATTGAATTTGGATGATCAGCCATGATCTCATTGAATGGAGGAACAGGCTCGAGGGGCTGAATGGCCTACTACTGCTCCTATCTTCTATGTTTCTATGTTTCTCCCTGTATCACTGTACACGGTCACACTTCTCTCTATCTCCCTCTGTTGGTCTCTCTCTGTATCACTGTACAAAGTCACACGTCTCTCTATCGCCCTCTGTTGGTCTCTCTCTGTATCACTGTACAAAGTCACACGTCTCTCTATCGCCCTCTGTTGGTCTCTCTCTGTATCACTGTACACAGTCACACCTCTCGCTATCTCCCTCTGTTGGTGTCTCTCTGTATCACTGTACACAGTCACACCTCTCGCTATCTCCCTCTGTTGGTGTTTCTCTGTATCAATTCAATTCAATTCAATTCAAATCGCTTTATTGGCATGACAAGGTACATCTTATGTTGCCAAAGCATTGAAAAACATTTATGGTTGAACACATAAACACAGGTCTATCCATACAGTGTATAAACAGGTATATCCCTGAGTGTATAAATATACATTCATATAATTTGTATATACTCTTTTCTTAGATTTAGTGGGTGTCCCTCTGTTTATGGCAAGCTGTAACATAGTGTGCCGCTAAGGTTACACAATTTCTCTCTTCCCCTAGTAGGTATGGGAGTTTTTGGTCGTCATTCAAATTTCTGAATTCCGGGCATATTTTTGTGAATTTTGGGTAGAAATTCTCCCTTATGCCCTGATATTTTCTACAAGCTGTGAGGAAGTGCATCTCTGTCTCCACCACTCCCTGACTGCAGTGAGAGCATATCCTGTCCTCTCTTGGTAGCCGGGTCTGCCTGTGTCTACCTTTTTCGATCGCCAGGCTATGTTCACTAAGTCTGTACATTGTCAAGGTTTTTCTCAGTTTGCTATCCTTTACCATGGTCAGGTAATCAGCCATGTTGTATTGTCTGTTTAGGGCCAAGTAGCAATTGAGTTTGTCTTGGGTTTTTGTTGGTTCTGCCCAATATGACAGATATTTTTCCTTTTGCTTAGTGACGATTGTGTTGGGTCGAATTCTTTGTGTTACGCTGTCACTGCCCTGGGGCTGGTTATTGTTAGTAGTGTTAGTAGTTACTTCACTGAGTCCCAGGACTAGTTGACTGAGGGTATTCTTCTTTATGGTCCTCTCTTGGCATTTCAGGGCTTCGTAATGATCACTGTACACAGTCACACCTCTCTCTATCTCCCTCTGTTGGTCTTTCTCTGTATCACTGTACACAGTCACACCTCTATCTCCCTTTGTTGGTCTCTCTCTGTATCACTGTACACAGTCACACCACTCTCTATCTCCCTCTGTTGGTGTCTCTCTGTATCACTGTACACAGTCACACTTCTCACTATCTCCCTCTGTTGGTATCTCTCTGTATCACTGTACACAGTCACACCTCCCACTATCTCCCTCTGTTGGTGTTTCTCTGTATCACTGGACACAGTCACACCTCTCTCTGTCTCCCTCTTGTGGTGCCCCCTCTCGTTCCTCCAAACCCTCAACCCCGTTTCCGCCGTCCGCTCCTCTTTCTCCTTCTCTGCCTTCACTCCTCCATCATTTCTTCACCATCTCCTACCTCCTCTCCCCTCTTTCCCCTATCCACTCACTCCCCTACTCCCTCTATCCTTTACTCCCCACCTCCTGCCCCCTCTCCTTCCACTCTCCCCCAACCTTTCCTCCCCTGCTACTTCCTCACCAGCCTCTCTCCTACCCCTCTCCTTCCACTACCCTCTCTCCTCCTCCTCCCTCATCTCCACCACATCTCCTCCCCTCTCCTTCATTCTTTCCTGACTGTCCTGCACCTCTCCATCCTTTCCTTCCTTCCCCCTCCTTATCGTTACACCCTCTTCTCCCCTCCTTCCCCCCTTCCTCTCCTCCCTTCTCCTATTCTCCTTTCTACTCCATCCGTTCATCCCCCAGGACATAAGAAATAGGAGCAGGAGTAGGTCATACGGCCCCTCGAGCCTGCTCTACCATTTAATAAGTTCTTGGCTTCCTGAATAAGCTCACTAACACAAGATGGTGAGCAAGCCCGAAAACATTGCGAACCAGTGCACTTGCTCTTTGCTATTCCACTGCCGAATACGCCTGCCCTGCATGGGAAAGGTCTACTCATGCCAAGAAGATGGATGCCATTCTGAATGCAAGCTGTCAATTTATCACAGGTTGCTTAAAACCAACAAACACCAACAGCCTATATATCCTGGAGGGTATCGCTCCCCCTGATATAAGAAAAACGGTAGCCAGCAAGAAAGAGCGACTCCGTCAAACATCAGATGAGAGGCACCCTCTGCATTGTCATACACCTACACCCAGCTGCCTAAAGTCAAGGAAGAGCTTCATGAACAGTGTTGTTCCATTACAATCAACCTCATCTGAAGCCCGCATCGCCTTGTGGAAAGACCGGCTCGCCAGTCTTGAACAACCCCAAGCGATGGAAATGTTACCTGATGAAAGCCTTCCCCCAGGAGCTAATTGCAACTGGGCAATCTGGAAGTTCCTTAACAGACTTAGGACCGGTGTAGGTTGCTCAAAGGTGTCACTAAGCAAATGGGGATATTCAACCAGCCCGACAACTTGTGAATGTGGAACTGAGGCACAGACTATGCAACATCTCCTGCGATGCCCATCATTAGAGGAACCCTGCACTGTTGAAGATCTTGCCGAATCCAACAACAAGGCGCAAAAATGTGTCCAGTTCTGGCTGGGCTATGTATAGACTGTCCATGGACATGATAAGAAGAAGAAGTTCTTGGCTGATCTTCAACCTCAACTCCACTTTCCTGCCCGATCTCCATATTCCTTGATTCCCTAGAGTCCAAAAATCTATCTATCTCAGCCTTGAATTTACTCCACAACTCAGCATGCACAGTCCTTTGGGTAGAGAATTCCAAAGATTCACAAATCTCTGAGTAAAGAATTCCTCCTCATCTCAGTTTTAAATGGCCAAACCACTATCCTGAGACTATGCCCCCTAGTTCGAGATTCTCCAGCCAGGGGAAACAACCTCTCAGCATCTACCCTGTCAATCCCCTTCAGAATCTTATATGTTTCAATGAGATCACCTCTCATTCTGCTAAACTCTAGAGAATAACCTCCCAGAGATGTCGGGGAACAGAGGGTCTAATGAGAGGGAGGAACTGAATGAAATCAGTATTTGTAGGGAAATGGTGTTAGAGAAATTGACGGGATTGAAGGCCGATAAATCCCCAGGGCCTGATAATCTACATTCTAGGGTACTTAAGGAAGTGGCCCTAGAAATAGTAGATGCATTGCTGGTCATCTTCCAACATGCTATAGACTCTGGAACAGTTCCCATGGATTGGAGGGTAGCTAATGTAACCCCACTATTCAAAAAAGGTGGTAGAGAGAAAAAGGGTATTTGTAGACTGGTAAGGCTGACATCAGTAGTGGGAAAAATGCTAGAGTCCATTATAAAAGATGTAATAGCAGAGCACTTGGAAACCAGTGACAGGATCGGACAAAGTCAGCATGGATTTACAAAAGGTAAATCGTGCTTGACTAATCTACTGGAATTTTTTGAGGATGTAACTGGTAGAATAGCTAAGGGAGAACCAGTGGATGTGGTGTATTTGGAATTTCAGAAGGCTTTCGATAAGGTCCTGCTTAAGAGATTAGCATGTAAAGTAAAAGCACATGGGAATGGGGGTAAAGTACTGACTTGGATAGAGAACTGGTTGGCAGACAGGAAGCAAAGAGTTGGAATAAACGGGTCTTTTTCCGAGTGGCAGGCAGTGACTAGTGGGGTACCACAGGAATAGGTGCTAGGACCCCAGCTATTCACAATATATATTAATGATCTAGAAGAGGGAACTAGATGTAATATCTCCAAGTTTGCAGCCGACACAAAGCTGGTTGGGCGTGTGTGCTGTGAGGAAGATGCCGAGAAACTCCAGTATGATTTGGACAGGTTGGGTGATTGGGCAGATACATGGCAGATGCAGTATAATGTGAGGTTATCCACTTTGGTGGCAAAAATAGGAAGGCAGATTATTATCTGAATGGCAATAGATTGGGAGAAGGGGAAGTGCAACAAGACCTGGGTGTCCTTGTGCACCAGTCACTGAAGGTAAGCATGCAGGTGGAGCAGGCGGTTAAGAAGGCAAATGGTATGTTGGCCTTCATAGTGAGAGGATTTGAATACAGGAACAAGGATGTCTTGCTGCAGTTGTACAGGGCCTTGGTGAGACCACACCTTGAGTATTGTGTGCAGTTTTGGTCGCCTTATCTGAGGAAGGATGTTCTTGCCATGGAGGGAGTGCAGCGAAGATTCACCAGACTGATAACTGGGATGGCAGGAATGATGTATGAGGAGAAATTAGGTCGATTGGGCTTGTACTCGCTGGAGTTTAGAAGAATGAGAGGCGATCTCATTGAAACTTACAAAATTCTAACAGGACTAGACAGACTAGATGCAGGAAGGATGTTCCCGATGGCGCGGGAGTCCAGAACCAGGGGTAACAGTCTAAAGATAAGGGGTAAATCATTTAGGACAGAGATGAGGAGGAATTTCTTCACCCAGAGAGTGGTGAACCTGTGGAATTCTCTACCACAGAAGGCAGTTGAGGCCAATTCATTAAATATATTCAAGAAGGAGTTAGATATATTTCTTAAGGCTAAAGGGATCAAGGGATATGGGGAGAAGGCAGGGACAGGGTATATGCATTTGGATGATCAGCCATGATCTCATTAAATGGCAGAGCAGGCTCGAGGGGCCGAATGGCCTACGCCTGCTGCTACCATCTATGTTTCTATATAGGTCCTATCTACTAAATCTCTAATCATAAGACAACCCTCTCATCCCAGGAGTCAATCTAGTGAACCTTTGTTGCCCCGCCTCTAAGGCAAATATATCCTTCCTTAGATAAGGAGACCAAAACTGTGCACAGTTCTCCAGGTGTGGTCTCACCAAGGCCCTGTACAATAGTAGCAATACTTCCTTACTCTTGTACTCCAATCCCCTTGCAATAAAGGCCAGCATGCCATTTTGCTTCCTACAAAAAGAAATACTGCAGATGCTGGAAATCTGAAATAATAACAGAAAATGCTGGAGGTACTCAGCAGGTCAGGCAGCATCTGTGAAAGAGAGAAACAGAGTTAACGTTTCAGATCGATGACCCTTCATCAGGACTGGAAAAAAAGCAGGAAATGGAACAGGTTTTTAAGCAAGTGTAGGGGCTGGGAAAGCGGGGAGGGGATGAAAGAACAAAAGGGAAGGTCTGTGATAGGATAGAAGGCAGGAGAGGTTAAGAGACATTAAGAGATATTCAAGGCAGAAGGAGATGGTAATGGGACAGGTTAAGAAACAAACGATGGCTCTAGATGAAGTGTAAATTGCGCTGGCAGAACAAAAGTCAGCTGCCTTGTGGGAGAGTGGAAAAGATGCAAACCAAAGGTGTGGATAACATATATATATGATAGGGGCCGAGTTTATGATCTGAAATTGTTGAACTCTATGTTAAGTCCAGAAGACTGTAAGGTGCGTAATCGAAAGATGATGTGCTGTTCCTTGAGGTTACGCTGAGCTTCCGTGGAATAATGTAAGAGGCCGAGGGCGGTGAGGTCTGAGTGGGATTGGAGCGTTGAATTAAAGTGACAGGTGACCGACAGCTCTGGGTCCCCCTTCCTTCCTAATTGCTTGCTGTACCTGCAAGGTAATTTTTTGTCACCTTGCCTCCATCCTTTCATCCCCTCCCTCACCTTTCACCCCACTCTCCTTCTGTCCCACTCTTCCATCATTTCCATCCCTCCCCTTTCCTCCTCTCTCCTTCCTCCTCTGCTCCCCATCTCCTTCCTCCTCTTCTCTCCTTCTACATCTTCCACCTCTCCATCTCCTTCCTCTATTCCTCCCAATCCGCTTCCCCCTTTCTGTCCTATCTCCTCCCCTTTTTCTCACCTCCATCTGTGCCTCCCCTCTGGTCCACCTCTCCTCTCTCACAGCAGGGCAAAGAACCACATGCTTTGTACAAAAGCCCAAGGGCATCGCTGCAGGAGTTCCTCAGGACAGTTTCCTAGGCCTAAGCACCGTCAGCTGCTTCATCAATGACCTTCCCTCCATCATAATGTCAGAAATGGGGATGTTCGCTGATGACTGCACAGTGCTCAGCGCCATTCACAACTCCTCAGATAATGAAGCAGTCCATGCCCGCATGCAACAAGGCCTGGACGACATTCAGGCTTGGGCTGATAAGTGGCAGGTAACATTCGCGCAACACAAGTGCCAGGCAATGACTATCTCCAACAAGCGAGAGTCTAACCACCGCCCCTTGACATTCAATGACATTACTATCACCGAATCCCCCACCATCAACATCCTGGGGGTCACCATTGAGCAGAAACTTAACTGGACCAGCCACATTAATACTGTGGCAACAAAAGAAGGTCAGAGGCTGGGTATTCTGCAGCGAGTGACTCGCCTCCTGACTCCCCATTCCACCATCTGCAAGGCACAAGTCAGGAGTGTGATGGAATACTCTCCACTTGCCTGGATGAGTGCAGCTCCAACAACACTCAAGGAGCTCGACACCATCCAGGACAAAGCAGCCCGCTTGATTGACACCCCATCCTACACTTTAAACAGTCAATCCCTCCACCACCGGCGCACCGTGGCTGCAGTGTGTACCATCTACAAGATGCACTGCAGCAACTCACCAAGGCTTCATCGGCAGCACCTCCCAAATCCGTGAACTCTTCCACCTAGAAGGACAAGGACAGCAGGTGCATGGGAACACCACCACCTCCAAGTTCCCCTCCCAGTCACACACCGTCCTGACTTGGAAGTATATCGGCCGATCCTTCATAGTTGCTGGGTCAAAATCCTGGAATTCCCTCCCTAACAGCATTGTAGGAGTACCTTCACCACACGGACTGCAGCAGTTCAAGAAGGCAGCTCACCACCACCTTCTCAAGGGCAATTGGGGTTGGGTAATAAATGCTGGCCTTGCGAGTGATGCCCAGATCCCCTGAATGAATAAAGAAATGCCTGCACCAGAGAGCAAGTCTGTGACAGCAAGAGGGGGACAGAGAGTGGGAGACAGAGGTGGAGAGAGAGAGAGAGACAGAGAGAGAGAGAGAGACAGAGAGAGAGAGAGAGAGAGACAGAGATGGAGACAGAGAAAGAGAGAGGCAGGTAGACAGCGACACACACAGAAACACCGACAGACAGAGTAAGAGAGAGAGAGAGTGAGAGATAGAGAGAGAGAGCGAGAGACAGGGAGAGACAGAGAGAGAGAGAGAGAGAGAGACAGACAGAGAGAGAGACAGAGAGACAGAGACAGAGAGAGAGACAGTTAGAGAGAGACAGTTATTATTATATATATATAGAGAGAGAGACAGAAAGAAAGAGAGAGAGCTACAGAGAGAGAGTGAGACAGAGAGGAGAGAGAGGAACAAACAGAGAGAGGAAGAGAAAGAGAGGGGAAGAGACAGAAAGAGAGACAGAGAAAGAGAGACAGAGAGAGAGAGAGTGAGAGACAGCAAGTAGGGCTTTCTATGCCATTAAAGAGTCAATCCAAATAGAAATCCCAATTGGCATTTAGCTCAAAATTTTTAAATCAGTAATTGAATCAATTGCACTTTATGGCAGTGAGGTGTGGGGACCGCTAGCACAACAAGAATTTGCAAAATGGGACAAATACCCAATTGAGACCCTACATGCAGAATTCTGTAAAAGTATCCTCCGAACTCAGAGGAAAACCGCAAACAATGCATGCAGGGCAGAACTAGGCCAATATCCACTACTAATTAATATCCAAAAAAGAGCCATCAAATTTTGGAAACACCTAAAAATGAGCAACCCCCCCTGTTATCATTACGAAGCCCTGAAATGCCAAGAGAGGATCATAAAGAAGAGTCCCCTCAGTCAACGAGTCCTGGACTCAGTGAAGTAACTACTAACACTACTAATAATAACCAGCTCCAGGACAGTGACATCGTAGCACAGAGAATTCGACCCAACACAATTGTCACTAAACAAAAGGAAAAATATCTGACCTATTGGACAGAAACAACAAAAACCCAAAACAAACTCGATTGCTACTTGGCCCTAAACAGACAATACACCATGGCTGAATACCTGACCACGGTAAAAGATAGCAAATTAAGAAAAACCTTGACTATGTACAGACTTAGTGAACATAGCCTGGCCATCGAAAAAGGCAGACACAGACAGACCTGTCTGCCAAGAGAGGACAGGATATGCTCTCACTGCAGTCAGGGAGTGGTGGAGACAGAGATGCACTTCCTCACAGCTTGTGGAAACTATCAGGACATAAGGGGGAATTTAAACCCAAAATTCATAAAAATATGCCCTGAATTCAAAAATTTGAATGAAGACCAAAAACTCCCATACCTATTAGGGGAACAGAGACATTGCGTAACTTTAGCAGCAAACTATGTTACAGCTTGCCATAAGCAGAGGGACAACCACTAAACCTAAGAAAAGATTCTATGCAAATTATATGAGTGTATATTTATACACACAGGGATATATCTGTTTATACACTGTATGGATAGATCTGCGTTCATGTGTTCAACCATAAATGTTTTTTCGGTGCTTTGGCAACATAAGATATACCTTGTCATGCCAATAATGCAATTTGAATTGAAATGAATTGAATTGAGAGAGTGAGAGACAGAGAGAGAGGAAGAGACAAAGACAGGGAGAGATAGAGAGAGACAGCGAGAGAGGAAGAGACACAGAGAGGAAGAGACACAGAGAGAGGAAGAGACAGAAAGAGAGGCAGAGAGAGAGAGAGAGAGATTGACAGACAGACAGAGGGAGAGCGAGAGACAGGGAGAGAGTGAGAGACAGAGAAAGAGAGAGACAGAGATAAAGGCAGAGACAAACAGAGAGTGAGAGAGAGAGAGAGCAAGACAGAGAGACAGAGAGAGACAGAGAGAGAGAGAGAGGGAGAGAGAGGGAGAGAGAGGGAGGGAGAGACAGACAGAGAGAGAGAGAGAGAGAGAGACCCAGAGAGAGAGCAGACAGAGAGCAGAGGGTGAGAGAGGGAGAGAGGAAGAGACAGAGGAAGAGACAGAGAGAGAGGAAGAGACAGAAAGAGAGACAGAGAAAGAGAGAGACAGAGATAAAGGCAGAGAGAAACAGAGAGTGAGAGAGAGAGAGAGCAAGACAGAGAGACAGAGAGAGACAGAGAGAGAGAGAGAGGGAGAGAGAGGGAGAGAGAGGGAGGGAGAGACAGACAGAGAGAGAGAGAGAGAGAGAGAGAGACCCAGAGAGAGAGCAGACAGAGAGCAGAGGGTGAGAGTGGGAGAGAGGAAGAGACAGAGGAAGGGACAGAGAGAGAGGAAGAGACAGAAAGAGAGACAGAGAAAGAGAGAAAGAGAGCGAGAGACAGACAGAGAGAGAGAGAGTGAGAGAGAGAGAGATAGAGAGGTAGAGAGAGAGAGAGAGAGAGAGAGAGAGAGAGAGAGAGAGACCGGGGAGAGAGAGAGAGAGAGAGAGAGAGACCGGGGAGAGAGAGAGAGAGACCGGGGAGAGAGAGAGAGAGAGAGAGAGAGAGAGAGAGACCAGGGAGAGAGAGAGAGACCGGGGAGAGAGAGAGAGAGAGAGAGAGACCGGGGAGAGAGAGAGAGACCGGGGAGAGAGAGAGAGAGAGAGACCGGGGAGAGAGAGAGAGAGAGAGAGAGACCGGGGAGAGACCAAATCAAAAAAAAATGCAAAGAAACCTACCTGGAACATTGGAACAAAATAACCGAAAGCCAAAGCAGATTAGAATGTTACCGGGCCCTAAAAAGAGAATATAAACTGGCAGACTACCTCACGACCATCAGAGACACAAAACAGAGACAGACCCTCACCAGGTACAGACTAAGCGACCACCAACTGGAAATTGAAAAAGGCAGATACAAGAAATCCTGGCAGCCTAGAGAGAATAGAATATGCGATCAATGTCTGGCTGGCGAGGTTGAAACAGAAATGCATTTCCTCCTAAAATGCGAAAAATTCAACACATCAAGAAACATATTATTCAACAAGCTAAGCCAAACAACCCCAGATTTCAAGGAATTGGATGATCTGTCAAAATTGAGATTAGTCCTAGGAGAAGGAGACAGACCATACCTTGGGGCTAAATATGTAACAACATGTCACAACCTGAGGACTGTTTAAAAGTAAGACTGTTTAAAATTAATATTGAACGTACCAAATGAAGTAGAAAGACTGTTTAAAATTAATATTGTTTAAAAGTAATATTGTATATACCCAACAAATGTCAAATCGATTGACACCTACAGAATGTTGGAAAACTGTACCTTTTTGCAATGTAAGCTTTGGCAATATGGTTCTCTGTAAACTTTCATGCCAATAAAGCATTTGAACTGAACTGAACTGAACTGAAAACTGAACTGAGAGAGAGAGACCGGGGAGAGAGAGAGAGAGAGAGAGAGAGAGAGACCGGGGAGAGAGAGAGAGAGAGAGAGACCGGGGAGAGAGAGAGAGAGAGAGAGAGAGACCGGGGAGAGAGAGAGAGAGAGAGAGAGAGAGACCGGGGAGAGAGAGAGAGAGACCGGGGAGAGAGAGAGAGAGAGACCGGGGAGAGAGAGAGAGACCGGGGAGAGAGAGAGAGAGAGAGAGAGACCGGGGAGAGAGAGAGAGAGAGAGAGAGAGAGAGAGAGAGAGGCAGATACCCACTGATAATAAACATCCAAAAACGAGCACTAAACTTCCTAAATCACCTCAAATCTAGCTCCCCAGACACCCTTCATTTCAAAGCCTTTCAGACCCAAGAGCTAAACCCAGAAAAGAGTCCCCTGAGTCAGCTGCTACTGAAACTAAGTACTCAGCCGGACCCTGACCAGCCCCAGACCAACACAGCCGTCCAAACACCAATCCGAGTGAACCAAATCATTAAACAATGCAAAGAAACCTACCTGGAACATTGGAACAAAATAACCGAAAGCCAAAGCAGATTAGAATGTTACCGGGCCCTAAAAAGAGAATATAAACTGGCAGACTACCTCACGACCATCAGAGACACAAAACAGAGACAGACCCTCACCAGGTACAGACTAAGCGACCACCAACTGGAAATTGAAAAAGGCAGATACAAGAAATCCTGGCAGCCTAGAGAGAATAGAATATGCGATCAATGTCTGGCTGGCGAGGTTGAAACAGAAATGCATTTCCTCCTAAAATGCGAAAAATTCAACACATCAAGAAACATATTATTCAACAAGCTAAGCCAAACAACCCCAGATTTCAAGGAATTGGATGATCTGTCAAAATTGAGATTAGTCCTAGGAGAAGGAGACAGACCATACCTTGGGGCCAAATATGTAACAACATGTCACAACCTGAGGACTGTTTAAAAGTAAGACTGTTTAAAATTAATATTGAACGTACCAAATGAAGTAGAAAGACTGTTTAAAATTAATATTGTTTAAAAGTAATATTGTATGTACCCAACAAATGTCAAATCGATTGACACCTACAGAATGTTGGAAAACTGTACCTTTTTGCTATGTAAGCTTTGGCAATATGGTTCTCTGTAAACTTTCATGCCAATAAAGCATTTGAACTGAACTGACAGACAGACAGGCAGAGAGAGAGCGAGAGACAGGGAGAAAGTGAGAGACAGAAAGAAAGAGAGAGGCAGAGACTGAGAGAGAGAGGGAGAGTGGGAGAGAGAGGGAGGGAGATTCACAGACAGAGAGAGAGAGATTGAGACAGAGATAGAGAGAGAGACAGAGAGAGAGAGCCAGACAGATGGACAGAAAGAGTGAGAGACAGAGAGGGAGAGACAGAGAGAGAAAGAGAGAGAGAGTGAGAGACAGACAGACAGAGAGCAAGAGAGAGAGAGGAAGAGACAGAGAGAGGAAGAGACAGAAAGAGAGAGAGAGACAAAGAGAGAGAGAGAGAGATGGAGAGAGAGAGGGACTGAGAGTGAGAGAGAGACAGAGAGGGAGAGCGAGAGAGAGGGAGAGAGAGGGAGGGAGAGACCCAGAGAGAGAGACAGACAGAGAGAAGAGGGAGAGAGAGAGAGAGGAAGAGACAGAAAGGAAGAGACAGAGACAGACAGAGAGGAAGAGAGAGGAAGAGAGACAGAGAAAGAGAGAGAGCGAGACAGAGAGAGAGAGAGAGAGACAGAGATAGAGAGAGGGAGAGAGGGAGAGCGAGAGACATACAGGCAGACAGAGCGAGAAACAGAGAGACAGTGAGAGACAGAGAGAAAGAGAGAGACAGAGACAAAGGCAGAGAGAGACAGAGAGTGAGAGAGAGAGCACGAGAGAGAAAGAGACAGAGAGAGAGATGGAGAGAGAGAGAGACAGACAGACAGAGAGCGAGAGACAGAGAGAGAGACTGAGAGACAGAGAGACAGTGAGAGACAGAGAGAAAGAGAGAGGCAGAGACTGAGAGAGAGAGGGAGAGTGGGAGAGAGAGGGAGGGAGATTCACAGACAGAGAGAGAGAGAGATTGAGACAGAGATTGAGACAGAGATAGAGAGAGAGACAGAGAGAAAGGGACAGAGAGACAGACGGACAGAGAGAGTGAGAGGGAGAGACAGAGAGGTTCTCTGTAAACTTTCATGCCAATAAAGCATTTGAACTGAACTGAACTGAGAGAGAGAGAGTGAGAGACAGACAGACAGAGAGCAAGAGAGAGAGAGGAAGAGACAGAGAGAGAGGCAGAGACAGAAAGAGAGAGAGAGAAAGAGACAGAGAGAGAGACAGAGAGAGAGACAGACAGAGAGTGAGAGAGAGACAGAGAGAGAGACAGACAGACAGACAGAGAACGAGAGACAGAGAGAGAGACTGAGAGACAGAGAGAAAGAGAGGGACAGAGACAGAGGCATAGGCAGAGTGTGAGAGAGAGAGACAGAGAGAGAAAGAGACAGAGAGAGAGAGGGAGAGAGAGAGAGGGAGGGAGAGACAGAGTGAGTGAGAGAGAGACAGAGATAGCGAGACAGAGAGAGAGAGAGAGGGACAGAGTGCGGTTTCAACAGAGTGCTGTGAGTTGGGTGAGTCAGGGAGTTAGGTGAGGAGTGGAAGGAGGAGCTCCCTTGCTTCGCCTTTGTTTTTCCTAACCTTTCACCCTGTAGAAAGAGGCCGGTGTCGGGAGCAGCTGGAGAGTAGTGAGTTTCTAAACTCACTTTCACGGGCTTTTTCTCAAATGACGGTCAATCTCACAGACTGGCGGTGGCGTTCCAGAGCCATGTCACGATTCAAAAAGTGATGCAGGCAAGAGGAAGCAGCTGATTGGATGAGTACATCCAGGTGAGTATTTATACTACTCTATAGTTTGAAAGTTAAGGTTAATAGTCTATAAAGTTGAGAACGACTTAATTTTTGTGGTTATTGTTTCTAAGGTCTCTGCTATGTATCGGGGAGTGCTAGTAACCAAGGGCCTTTGAGTATATCATTTAATTGTAATATAATTGGTGGTATTGGTTTGAGTTCAGTTAATTTAAATTAATTAAAGGGTAAATCATGGCAGCACAGCTCAGCGCCATGATTTGTTCCTCCTGCACTATGTGGGAAATCAGGGACACTTCCTGTGTCCCTGATGACCATGTGTGTGGGAAGTGTATCCAGCTGCCGCTACTGACAGACCGCATTGCGACACCGGAGCTGCGAATGGATACATACTGGAGCATTCATGATGCTGAGGACATCGTGGATATCACGTTTAATCAGTTGGTCACACCGCAGTAAGGGCTGCACAGGCAGGAAGGGAATGGGTGACCGCCAGGCAGAGTAGTAGGCACAGGCAGGTAGTGCAGGGGTCCCCCTGTGGTCATCCCCCTCTCAAACAAATATACCACTTTGGATATTGTTGGGGGAGATGGCTTGTCAGGGGAAGGCAGCAGCAGCCAACTTCCTGGCACCATGGGTGGTTCTGATGCACAGGGCAGGAGAAAAAAGATCGGGAGAGCTATAGTGATAGGGGATTCTATTGTAAGGGGAATAGATAGGCATTTCTGTGGCCACAAACGAGACTCCAGAATGGTATATTGCCTGCCTGGTGCAAGGGTTAAGGATGTCTCAGAGCAGCTGCAGAGTATTCTGGAGGGGGAGGGTGAACAGCCAGTTGTCGTGGTGCATATAGGTACCAACTATATAGGTACAAACCGGAATGAGGTCCTAAAAGCTGAGTATAGGGAGTTAGGAGGTAAATTAAATAATATGACCTCAAAGGTAGTAATCTCAGGATTGCTACCACTGCCACGTGCTAGTCAGAGTAGAAATAGAAGGCTATTTCAATGAATACATGGCTAGAGGAATGGTGCAAGGGGGAGGGATTGAAATTCCTGGGACATTGGAACCAGTTCTGGGGGAGTTGGGACCAGTACAAACTGGGCAGGACTGGGACCGATGTCCTAGGGGGAGAGTTTGCTAGTGCTGTTGGGGAGGGTTTAAACTAAAGTGGCAGGGGAACCTGTGCAGGGAGACAGAGGAAAGGGAAACAAGGATAGAAGCAAAAGACAGGAAGGAGAAAAGTAAAAGTGGCAGTCAGAGAAATCAACGGTTTAAATCAAACATGGCCACAGTAAATAATAACTCTAAAAGGTCTAAGAGTGTTAAAAAAACAAGCCTGAAGGCTTCGTGTCTTAATACGAGGAGCATCCATAATAAGGTGGATGAATTAGCTGCGCAAATAGATGTAAATGGATATGATATGATTGGGATTACAGAAACATGGCTCCAGGGTGACCAAGGCTGGGAACTCAACATCCAGGGGTATTCAATATTCAGGAAAGACAGGCAAAAAGGAAAAGGAGGTGGGGTAGCCCTGCTGGTTAAAGAGGAGATTAACACAATAGTAAGGAAGGATAGTAGCTCTGAAGATGTGGAATCAGTATGGGTAGAGCTGAGAAATACCAAGGGGCGGAGAACGTTAGTGGGAGTTGTATACAGACCCCCAAACAGTAATGCTGAGGTTGGGGATGGCATTAAATGGGAAATTAGAGATGCGAGCAATAAGGGCACAGCAGTTATCATGGGTGACTTTAATCTACATATAGATTGGGCTAACCAAGTTAGTAACAATACTGTGGAGGAGGAATTCCTGGAGTGTATACAGGATGGTTTCCTGGACCAATATGTCGAGGAACCAACTAGAGATCAGGCCATCTTAGACTGGGTATTATGTAATGCGGAGGGATTAATTAGCAATCTTGTTGTGCGAGGCCCCTTGGGGTTGAGCAATCATAAATATGATAGAATTCTTCATTAAGATGGAGAGTAAAGTATTTGACTCAGAGACTAGGGTCCTGAATTTAAATAAAGGAAACTGCGATGGTATGAGGTGCGAGTTGGGTAGGATGGATTGGGGAATGTTACTTAAAGTGTTGACAGTGGATCGGCAATGGCAAACATTTAAAGATCACATGGATGATCTACAGAATTTATTCATCCCTGTTTGGCATAAAAATAAAACAAAAAGGTGACTCAACCGTGGCTAACAAGGGACATTAGGGATAGCATAAGATCCAAGGAGAGGACATATAAATTGGCCAGAAAAAGCAGCAAACCTGAGGTTTGGGAGCAGTTTAGGATTCATCAAAGGAGGACAAAGGGATTAATTAAGAGGGGGAAAATAGAGTATGAGAATAAGCTTGCAGGGAACATAAACACTGACTGTAAAAGCTTCTATAGATATGTGAAGAGAAAAAGATTGGTGAAGTCACGCATAGGTCTCTTACAGTCAGAATCAGGGGAATTTATAATGGGGAACAAAGAAATGGCCTCCCATTAATTACATACTTTGGTTCTGTCTTCACAAATGAGGACACAAATAATCTTCCAGGTATGTCAGGGAACATAGGGTCTAATAAAAGGGAGGAACCGAATGAAATCAGTATTTGTAGGGAAATGGTGTTAGGGAAATTGATGGGATTGAAGGCTGATAAATCCCCAGGGCCTGATAATGTACATCCTGGGGTACTTAACGAAATAGTAGATGCATTGCTGGTCATCTTCCAACATTTTATGGACTCTGGAACAGTTCCCATGGATTGGAAGGTAGCTAATGTTACCCCACTATTCAAAGAAGGTGGTAGAGAGAAAACGGGGAATTATAGACTGGTAAGCCTGACATCGATAGTGTGGAAAATTCTAGAGACCATTATAAAATATGTAATAGCAGAGCACTTGGAAAACAATGACAGGATCGGACAAAGACAACATGGGTTACAAAAGGTAAATCATGCTTGACTAATCTACTGGAATTTTTTGAGGATGTAACTGGTAGAATAGATAAGGGAGAACCAGTGGATGTGGTGTATTTGGACTTTCAGAATGCTTTCGATAAGGTTCTACATAAGAGATTAGTGTGTAAAGTTAAAGCACATGGGATTGGGGGTAAGGTACTGACTTGGATAGAGAACTGGTTGGCAGACAGGAAGCAAAGAGTTGGACTAAATGGGTCTTTTTCTGAGTGGCAGGCAGTGAGTAGTTGGTTACCACAGGGATCGGTGCTAGGACCCCAGCTATTCACAATATATATATAAGTGATCTAGACAAGGGAACTAGATGTAACATCTCCAAGTTTGGAGAAGACACAAAGCTGGGTGGGATGTGTGCTGTGAGGGGGATGCAGAGAAACTCCAGTATGATTTGGACAGGTTGGGTGATTGGGCAGATACATGGCAGATGCAATATAACGTGGATAAATATGAGTTTATCCACATTGGTGGCAAAAACAGGAAGGCAGATTATTATCTGAATGGCAATAGATTGGGAGAAGCGGAATTGCAATGAGACCTAGGTGTCCTTCTGTACCAGTCGCTAAAGGTAAGCATGCAGGTGCAGCAGGCGGTTAAGAAGGCAAATGCTTTGTTGGCCTTCATAGTGAGAGGATTCGAGTTCAGGAGCAAGGATGTCTTGCTGCAGTTGTACGGGGCCCTGGTGAGACCACACCTTGAGTATTGTGTGCAGTTTTGGTTGCCTTATCTGAGGAAGGATGTTCTTGTCATGGAGGGAGTGCAGCGAAGATTCACCAGACTGATACCTGGGATGGCAGGAATTACATATGAGGTGAGATTGGGTAGATTAGGCTTATATTTGCTGGAGTTTAGAAGAATGAGAGGGGATCTCATTGAAATTTATAAAATTCTAACAGGACTAGACAGACTAGATGCAGGAAGGATGTTCCCAATGGCGGGGGAGTCCAGAACCAGGGGTCACACTCTAAAGATAATGGGTAAGCCATTTATAACTGAGATGAGGAGGAATTTCTTCACCCAGAGAGTGGTGAACCTGTGGAATTCTCTACCACAGAAGGCTATTGAGGCAATGCATTAAGTATATTCAAGAAGGAGTTAGATATATTTATTAAGGCTAAAGGGATCAAGGGATATGGGGAGAAAGCAATGACAGTGTACTGATCTTGGATGATCAGCCACGATCTCATTAAATGGTGGAGCAGGCTCAAGGGGCTGAATGGCCTACTCCTGCTCCTATCTTCTATGTTTCTATGAGAGAGAGAGTAGAAGAAGCAGAGAGAGAAGCAGGGAGAAGAAGGGACAGAGAGTGGAAGAGA